>NW_027271663.1:0-336041 GCF_040938485.1 Diadema antillarum
GGCGCACCGCGCGCAACTGCCGGCAATTACTGGCAGCAACATCAGGAGAAAGGCATAACAATTAAATGCGAGCGAGCGGAGCGAGCGAGCTTGAATATTTTGACATTTTACAGTAAAAAAAAAACCCAGCCGTTTGTTGCTATATTTTTTCGCTTTGGAAATAAAGGGAGGGGCGCACCGGGCGGAGCTGCTGGCAATTACTGGCAGCAACATCAGGTGAATTGCATAACGATTAAATGCGAGCGAGCTTGAAAATGTTACATTTTACAGTCCAAAAGCTGCCGTTCTTAGCCATATTTTCTCGCTTTGGAAATCAAGGGAGGGGGGCGCACCGGGCGGAACTGCTGGCAATTACTGGAAGCAACATCAGGTGAATTGTATAACGATTAAATGCGAGCGAGCGAAGAGAGCGAGCTTGAAAATTTTGACATTTTACAGTAGAAAAACTGCCGTTTGTAGCTATATTTTTTCGCTTTGGAAATTAAGGGGGAGGGGCGCACCGGGCGAAACTGCTGGCAATTACTGGCAGCAACATCAGGTGAATTGCATAACGATTAAATGCGAGCGAGCCTGAAAATTTTACATTTCCCAGTCCAAAAACTGCCGTTCTTAGCCATATTTTTTTGCTTTGGAAATTAAGGGGGGGGGGGGGTGGAGCGCATGCCACCGGGCGCAGCTGCTGGCAATTACTGGCAGCAACATCAGGTGAATTGCATAACGATTCAATGCGAGCGAGCGAAGAGAGCGAGCTTGAAAAATTTGACATTTTACAGTAGAAAAACTGCCGTTAGTAGCTATATTTTTTTTGCTTTGGAAATTAAGGGGGGGGGGGGGGGCGCACCGGGCGCAACTGCAGATTATTACTGGCAGTAACATCAGGGGAATTGCATAAAGATTAATGCGAGCGAGCTTGAAAATTTTACATTTTACAGCCCAAAAACTGCCGTTCTTAGCCATATTTTTTTGCTTTGGAAATTAAGGGGGGGGGGGGGGGGGTGGAGCGCATGCCACCGGGCGCAGCTGCTGGCAATTACTGGCAGCAACATCAGGTGAATTGCTTAACGATTCAATCCGAGCGAGCGAAGAGAGCGAGCTTGAAAATTTTGACATTTTACAGTAGAAAAACTGCCGTTTGTAGCTATATTTTTTTTCGATTTGGAAATTAAGGGGGGAGGCGCACCGGGCGCAACTGCAGACAATTACTAGCAGTAACATCAGGGGAATTGCATAAAGATTAATGCGAGCGAGCTTGAAAATTTTACATTTTACAGCCCAAAAACTGCCGTTCTTAGCCATATTTTTTTGCTTTGGAAATTAAGGGGGGGGGGGGGTGGAGCGCATGCCACCGGGCGCAGCTGCTGGCAATTACTGGCAGCAACATCAGGTGAATTGCTTAACGATTCAATCCGAGCGAGCGAAGAGAGCGAGCTTGAAAATTTTGACATTTTACAGTAGAAAAACTGCCGTTTGTAGCTATATTTTTTTCGATTTGGAAATTAAGGGGGGAGGCGCACCGTGGCAGCAACATCAGGTGAATTGCATAACGATTAAATGCGAGCGAGCCTGAAAATTTTACATTTTCCAGTCCAAAAACTGCCGTTCTTAGCCATATTTTTTTGCTTTGGAAATTAAGGGGGGGGGGGGTGGAGCGCATGCCACCGGGCGCAGCTGGTATGGCAATTACTGGCAGCAACATCAGGTGAATTGCTTAACGATTCAATGCGAGCGAGCGAAGAGAGCGAGCTTGAAAATTTTGACATTTTACAGTAGAAAAACTGTCGTTTGTAGCTATATTTTTTTCGATTTGGAAACTAAGGGGGGAGGCGCACCGGGCGCAACTGCAGACAATTACTAGCAGTAACATCAGGGGAATTGCATAAAGATTAAATGCGAGCGAGCGAAGAGAGCGAGCTTGAAAATTTTACATTTTACAGTCCAAAAACTGCCCTTCTTAGCCATATTTTTTTCGCTTTGGAAATCAAGGGAGGGGGCGCACCAGGCGGAACTGCTGGCAATTACTGGAAGCAACATCAGGTGAATTGTATAACGATTAAATGCGAGCGAGCGAAGAGAGCGAGCTTGAAAATTTTGACATTTTACAGTAGAAAAACTGCCGTTTGTAGCTATATTTTTTCGCTTTGGAAATTAAGGGGGAGGGGCGCACCGGGCGAAACTGCTGGCAATTACTGGCAGCAACATCAGGTGAATTGCATAACGATTAAATGCGAGCGAGCCTGAAAATTTTACATTTTCCAGTCCAAAAATTGCCGTTCTTAGCCATATTTTTTTGCTTTGGAAATTAAGGGGGGGTGGAGCGCATGCCACCGGGCGCAGCTGCTGGCAATTACTGGCAGCAACATCAGGTGAATTGCATAACGATTCAATGCGAGCGAGCGAAGAGAGCGAGCTTGAAAAATTTGACATTTTACAGTAGAAAAACTGCCGTTAGTAGCTATATTTTTTTTGCTTTGGAAATTAAGGGGGGGGGGCGCACCGGGCGCAACTGCAGATTATTACTGGCAGTAACATCAGGGGAATTGCATAAAGATTAAATGCGAGCGAGCTTGAAAATTTTACATTTTACAGGCCAAAAACTGCCGTTCTTAGCCATATTTTTTTGCTTTGGAAATTAAGGGGGGGGGGGTGGAGCGCATGCCACCGGGCGCAGCTGCTGGCAATTACTGGCAGCAACATCAGGTGAATTGCTTAACGATTCAATCCGAGCGAGCGAAGAGAGCGAGCTTGAAAATTTTGACATTTTACAGTAGAAAAACTGCCGTTTGTAGCTATATTTTTTTCGATTTGGAAATTAAGGGGGGAGGCGCACCGGGCGCAACTGCAGACAATTACTAGCAGTAACATCAGGGGAATTGCATAAAGATTAAATGCGAGCGAGCGAAGAGAGCGAGCTTGAAAATTTTACATTTTACAGTCCAAAAACTGCCCTTCTTAGCCATATTTTTTTCGCTTTGGAAATCAAGGGAGGGGGCGCACCAGGCGGAACTGCTGGCAATTACTGGCAGCAACATCAGGTGAATTGCATAACGATTAAATGCGAGCGAGCCTGAAAATTTTACATTTTCCAGTCCAAAAACTGCCCTTCTTAGCCATATTTTTTTGCTTTGGAAATTAAGGGGGGGGGGGTGGAGCGCATGCCACCGGGCGCAGCTGGTATGGCAATTACTGGCAGCAACATCAGGTGAATTGCTTAACGATTCAATGCGAGCGAGCGAAGAGAGCGAGCTTGAAAAATTTTGACATTTTACAGTAGAAAAACTGCCGTTAGAAGCTAAATATTTTTTTTTTTTTGCTTTGAAAATTAAGGGGGGGGGGGGCGCACCGGGCGCAACTGCAGACAATTACTGGCAGTAACATCAGGGGAAAGATTAAATGCGAGCGAGCTTGAAAATTTTGACATTTTACAGTCCCCAAACTGCCGTTTGATGCTATATCTTTTTTTGCTTTCGAAATTGAGGGGGCGCACCGGGCGCAACTGCTGGCAATTACTGGCAGCAATATTAGGAGAATTTAAATACGAGCGAGCGGAGCGAGCGAGCTTGAAAATTGTGACATTTTACAGCACCAAAACTGCCGTTTGTAGCTATATTTTTTGCAGTAAGGGGGGGGGGGGGGGGCGCACCGGGTGAAACTGCCGGCAATTACTGGCAGCAACTTCAGGAGAATGGCATTACGACTAAATGCCAGCGAGCGAGCTTGAAAATTTTGACATTTTACAGTCCAAAAACTGCCGTTTGTAGCTATACTTTTTCGCTTTGAAAATTAAGAGGGGGCGGGACGCCCGGTGCGCCCCTCCCCCTGGATCCGCCACTGGTAGTCAAGGGTGTCGGTTTAAGTTCATGACTGGGGGAGGTATGACCAGCGAGGTGGCGTCGAAGTGACCAAGTATGGGAAGGATGTCCAAAATCTATGTATATAGTCAACACTGTATAGAATACACTTGTACTAGTAGATAATTATGTATAAAATCAGTGCTGCCAGAACCAGGGGTGCGAATTACTTTTGCCCACGATTTTTTCTTTTTTAAATTTTTGTCCCCGATGCAAAATTTCAACAAAAAAAATGAATAGATAAAAAATAATAATCATTTAGTGTCCGGCGTTGAGGTCGCTCGCAGACTGAAGTTTTTTATTTTTGTATTTATTTTTTTTTTTTTTAGGGTCTGACGGGGGGGTGCGTTCGCACCCAACGCACCCCCCCCCCCCCCCCCCCCCCCTGGTGACGCCCATGTAAACTGCATCAGAATGTCAGTCTACATGCTTATTTTTGCTAAAGGGCAAATCCAGACCAAAAGTGTCATTATTTCATAAACGAGAGACGGTATACGCTGCAAGAAAATCGAACAACTTACAAGTTCGATTCCCACTTTGCTATACTTTTCGCAGCTATTCGGTACTTTCGAATAGTGTGAACCGGTGTGAGGAAATCCTATCGTTCGATTCAAGCTATTCGCGTGCCCTCGAAAAACGAGCCTGAATACCCGAATAGTATACTTCTATGTGAACGCAGCCTAAGCCGCCAGTGGGTACGGACGTGTTGGCGCTTGCAATCTTTGTGTGTACGCGGTATTCTCGGACCGGTGGTAATGGGTGCGAAGTTCGCCAACGACGTGACAGGCTCGTACATACTTGTATGAGTGTACACGCTGGAGAGCTAGCGAGAGGGCTAGCGATCCGAGAGGGTATAAGTAGCGAAGGTTACGGCGTTGGCTAATAGACAAATCCACCAGTTACCAAAACCCAGAATTGAAAAGCGATATTGGTAAAAGCAAGTTTGCTTGTGGATACTGCAATCTAATACAGTCATCAATATGCCACCTAAGAAGAGAGGAGCTCCGAAAACGTCGCAGAAAGTAGCTACAAGTGATGAACCTGAAGCGAAAAAATCGCGTCGAGCTGCTGCGGCAAAACCCGCGGCCTCCGACATGGAGGTGTGGTACGATGCGGACTGGAGCGCCGTGGGGGAGACAGGCTCCAAGGGGCTGCCGCCAATGTTCAAGCTCTCCGGGCCAGGTGTGAAAGGATCAAGCAAAGTGGCTGGATTCGATCTAGACTACACACTAATCAAGCCCAAGAGTGGCAAGAAATGGCCAACAGGTAAGTGTGCAATGGAATAAAACCCTCAACATGTTGTTGCTATTCATGATCAGTTTGACTTGCTCGTTGTAAACCGGGTACAAGTTTTCTTTAGGAATAGGATTGAACGGAGCTCCCAGGTACAGGTGGGCGTGTCCGTCTAGGCCAAGGGCCAAGGGAGTGTCGTGTGACCGATATACATCAGGTGGGATGTGTCAACTTTTTAGAAGGTGGAATCGAAGAGATAGAATGAATGACATAACTTTTAGATGATTTGTGCACTGTGCTGTGGTACACTGTAACACCTGCACAAGCATTATAAGTTGATTAAGGAGATTGAACCTGAAATTAAGAGAAAATGACAAAGTTATTCCCTATTATATGTATCACTGGATGTGGTGCAACTGAAAGAGCATGCATGCAGATAAACTGTGTAAATTTGATAAGGTATGTTTTTATGATTTGACTGCAATTTCAACCTTACATGTAGGGGAAATCAATAATAAATGTGATCTGACAATTGATGTTTCTAAATTTGTGCTTTTTATGTGAACCATTTTCATAACCTCATGCACTTCATAAAAAGAGCCATGAAGGGAGCATTATTGTCTTATACAATATGCATCACAAGTTCACAACATGTGAGGTTGCATTTCTGAAGACCACTTTGAGGTCTGCTGAGAACACAGAATTGTATCTAACAACTCTCAGACACTTACACTTTCAGAAATTTTATAGTATTAAATTTTCTTCTATACCATAAATCTCATTCAATCCAGAACAACTCTCTCCCCCCCTCTCTCTCTCCCAGAGCAAACTGCTGCACGTTGTATATCATCAAGTAATCTAGAAGAAATATACAGAAAATGTAGTTTCTAAGTTTCAGAATTGAAAAAAAAAGAAAACAAAAGCCAATCTATAACTTTTGAATTGTTTAAAGAGATGGAGTTAAAAGGGGCCTGAGCTTTCGATCCCAGCAGAATCTTCATCAGAGGCAAAATGACAGACAGGCAGGGAAAGCATCCACAAAGAAGGACTATACACAACAAGAGCAGTCAGGGGAGGACTAGGGACACAGAACAAAGAAAACAAAAGGGATTGGTTGGAAGTCATGGGCAAATAGCCCAACAAGTAAGGGAGGGGGATTAAAGCAGGAGGGTGGACAGACAAAAGGCAGAGGAGGGTCAGTGATGATCCCAAGGATCAGAGGGGGCAACCTGTGAAGGACAAGGATGAATAGGGAGGCAACATCAAACAAGATAAGGAACAACAGAGGGATAAAGAAAAGAGTGAAATGGCTACTAAGTAAAGGGGGGGGGGGGCTGAACAAGCAGTGAGCCCTGATTATTACCTCATGTTTAAAAAGATTTTACCTTGCAGGACCATATTCCCCTGTTTCTGCATACCTCGCCTCTTTCCTCAGCACTTGGTGTACAGGGACTACCATTGTTAAATCATCCAGGAAAGAACAGATTATAATGAATACAAATTGCTATTTGTGCCGTTTTTCATTAATGCAATTTCAAATTGCCCACCCACACTAGGTCCATCAGACTGGATGTTGCTGGACAAGGTGGAATCGAAACTGAAGGAGTTACACAAGGATGGATACAAGATCGTCATCATCAGCAACCAGCGAGGAATGGAAAAGGGTCACACCAAGCCAACTGACTTTCAGAGAAAGATCAATCAAATTGCCAACTATCTGCAACTACCTATTCAGGTAAATTGTGAGTTTCATATGAACTCTTTGATATAGCTCATCCAGTCCTGAGGAAAGTTTGATGCAGAAATTATCATTTTGTCATCATTACCTCTTGGATTGGCAACTCTGGATTTAACTGTATATATCTCATATTACACAATTGGATGGAACAGGTCAATTCATAATATCTGTATAAATCACGGGTTAAAGAAAAAAGAACTTAAGAATTTGTCCATTCCCAGGATATACAATGTACACAGAAACTTTAATTGTCTGAATACGGTATATAGTTAATGATAAGCCTTGTTTAACTTTATCCCTTATCAATCAAAGCTTGGATTATGTGCTTATCATGCAAAGGTTGATTTTCATTTCCATCCACACCTTTTTTTTTGGTTGTTGTTGTTCTTAAAAGAGATGGGAGCAGGTTGATTTTCCTTAGCCCGACATCTGTTGATCCACTTTACATTACTGTCAAACAACTGTTCAGTCTAGAAAAAAAATACATTGCCTTCCCAGTTCTACAGCCAACATTCTTTGCTCCAAAGTTGAGTATTTTCCTCCACCTCATGTGATGCCATTGTAAACTACAATGTACTATTGTGTCCTTGATACTTCTGGTATAGTAAGTTTCAAGCACAACATAAAAACTGCTTAAAAACAGTGAAAATTTGGTGGATATTCATCTGGGAACGGCTGAGATATCACCCAAAATACAGAGATGGCTAGATGACTGCAGCTTATATGTGGGACCTCAATTATGACATAGCATGTAATCCCCCTGTAGCACCTCCATGGTATATCTATCCCTACCTTTACATTTGTATTTGCAGGAGAGAGAAAGAGAGAATGTGTGTATTGATATTTTGTTTTGTGTATGTGTTTATATATATGTCTGGGTGTGGGTCTGTATAAATATGAGTGCCTCCTCACTTGCATAATTCAAATCACTCATGAACTACTCTACTCTATGCTGCATCTACAATGATACAGGGAAACCTTGTTTTAAAGAGGTTGGGTATCATACATGACCAGTGCTACGTTTTGAAAAGTGAGGGGGCCCACTTTATATTTTCTGCTGCCACTTCTGGGTTTCATCAGCTGACAAGCAAAAAAGAAAAAAGAAAGAAAGAAAGAAAAAGGCTGCTTCCTGCACTCCATCGGCTGGCAAACGTCAAAAGTTTAACCACAAAAGTGTGTGTGTGTGTGGGGGGGGGGTGGGGGGGGGGGGGGTGAGCCCCCCGCCCCCAGGTTCCGCCAACCCTGATATACCAAAACCCTTTTTGGACGAGGTGATATTGCAGATCCTAACTTTAGTTAACTTTATACATTTCTTTGTTGTTGTATCCTGGTATACTATAACAAGGTAATTGTGATTTTTAGCTCCTCATTGTAATGAGGTTCAATCCCTTGTTTAGTGAAATTTGCTGCTTCCATCATTTATTGGTATTAGGTTGACATTGCAAGTAACCTGTAACTTGGCTTAAGTGTGCATTTTTAAGGGTTAATCTGCTTGTTCATTGTACAGTGCTTTGCTGCAACTGGAGAAAACCACTATCGCAAGCCAGCCACTCTCACGTGGGACTACATAGTTGAGGAGGAGAACGACGGAGTGAAACTCGACATCTCAAAGTGCATGTACGTTGGAGATGCTGCGGGCCGGCCCAAGAACTGGGCCCCGGGCAAACCGCGGGATTTCTCTTGCTCTGACCGCATGTTTGCCATCAACATTGGAGTCCAGTTCTATACACCGGAAGAGTTGTTCCTCGGCGAGAAGGCAGTCCCATTTGATTGGCATTCCTGTGATCCCAAGAAGGCACTGGAAGAAGCCAAAAATAAAAAGCCTGCAAGTGACTACCACAAGAAGGTAAGGCTGCAGAGACAATAGTGGTCGAGGGATACTGAAAGGTCAATTGCAATAATCTTGAAAATCACTTTAAATACAGCTTTGTTGAAAAATGTGAAAATAGTGCAAATAAAAAGGCAACCTCATTTGCAGGTCTTCACAGAGCTGAGAAGAGTGAAAAAGAAGGAGTCATGAAATTAGCTGGGAAGTGCTACTTTTGTAGGGCTTATGTTTATGTTGAAGCATTTTAAAACTTAAATATGATAATTTTTGAAGGAACACTTGAGCCCGTGATAGTTTTAATAGCAAACATGAATGGATTCACATGGAACATATAGAATAGTGACGATGAATATAAAGCTAAACCATATTCATCATTCTCATTTCATCAAGAACTATTTATGAATTGTTTGCGTTGGAACTTCTGAGTGAAGACATTGTCATTTTTAATATCCCTTTACTGTATATTATTGCAGAGCAAAGACCTGGTCCTGATGGTGGGACCACCCGCATCAGGAAAGAGCTTCTTTGCCAAGCGGTTCCTGGTCCCTCATGGCTACACCTGGGTGAACCGGGACACCCTGAACACGCCTGCCAAGTGTCTGAAGGCCACGGCCGATGCAATCCAGGCGGGGAAGTGTGTGGTTGTGGATAACACCAACCCGTCTAAATCTACCCGTGGAGACTACATTGACCTGGCCAAGGAAGCAGGTCAGAAACCATCACACAAAATCATTTCCTTCTGTCCCCTTTTCTCCCGTCTCCACTAAGTGCAACTTCAACTTCCAGCTCTCTGCTGCCCCTTACTTGTCACTATTTGCCTTCCTCACATTCTCCCTACACTGTATGTCGCTTCCCTCCTCAACTCTCCTGTTTCTAGGCTTTTCTTTTGTCAAGCCTCAATCCCTACAGGCTACAAGGACTATGTATACATGGTGTTATGCGCAAACCTTTCTCCCTCATTTACTTCACCATCCAAACCTTCAAGCAACACATAAAATCATTTCATATTTTTGTGCTCTTCAACTAACAAAAAACTTCCAAAGCAACAGCAATAACCGAAAGACAGTGAAGGACAAAGATGAGCAGTGATTGGCCTAAGAACAACCTTGGTGATTTACTTTCTGAGATATCGTAGATAAGATTGAGCAGAGATGCTGTTCAGGTTCATTTAATTTTACTTTGATAATACACATCAGTGAAGGCATCAGTAAAAATCACCCACACAAAGTACTTGGAACAGTCCAACATGCCTGAGGTGATAGCTGAGAGTGTTTGGACTGTTTCAAAAGTACACTGTATATACCTAGTGTGGTTAGTCATACTACAGTGATGTTTATTATATGTTTTATAACATGATGAAGCAGATCCTTGTCATCAAAAAGAATTTCAAATGTAGGCATTTTAGATTCTGCAGCAGCCAGCCATTTTCACAAGTGTATAAAATGATGAAATCTCACTTGATCACCATAGCAATGTGAAAGTGCTAATGATGGCTCAATATACTTTACTTTAATAACATCCAGTCATAAGCGAAATTATGTTTAAGGCAAAATGAATATTGCATGTTATAGATTTAAGTAAGTATTGTATGTCATAAATTCAAATAAGTGAAACTACACTGTATTTGGAAAGCAGCAGAAGCCATTTGTGCAAGTATATAAAATGAATATAAACAGAACTTGGCAAATGCAAACTATGTTTCATTAACATGTATTGTCCATTCTCACCATCAGGCTACACTGTTCGCTGCTTCATGATGCAAACTCCACTGGAGCTGGCCTTCCACATGAACATGTACCGACAGTCGCTGACAGAGGGCGACACACGACGCATCCCAGCGGTGGCCTACAACATGTACAAGAAGAATTTTGAGATGCCGAAAACCAGCGAGGGTATCGCAGAGATTCGGGAGATCTCATTCATGCCTCATTTTGAAAGTGAAGCGGACAAATCAATGTTTTTGAAATGGACAGACATGAGTTGAACAGTTATGTGCCACTGACTTGTGATCTATTCCGTAGAATATTCTTCATAGTGATGAGTGTAGGTCTGTAAAACTCTGTCTTTCAAAGCTTTAAATTTGTGGAATTTTTTTATATGTCTTTCGTATTCCTCTTGCACTTTGCAAAACCTTGCAAAAAGCCTTTTAATGTTGTGTCAAGATGAAACTACTGGAAATTATTATGTGCCTCAAAGAGTAAAATTTGTCTTTTATAGTATAGAGTGTGATACAAAGTGGTCCTTTGAGTGTGAACAGTTCTTCTGTTCGTGAAATATATGTGCCAATGGATAGATTTTTGTACCAGTTATTGATTATGCTCATTGTTAGGGAGCAGGATGTTCATTCAAAATGTTGTTTAGTTTGCAAAAAAGAAAGTATATATATATATATATATACATGTATATATATATATATATATATATATATATATATATATATGTGATACTTGTATGTGTACTCTGTATGGTGAATTTGAATTTTGTTGCTTGTAGAAAGTAAAAAAAAAAGAGAAAATAATGTATTTGACTGTGATGACTTTTTTTTTTAAATCAATGACTTACTGATTTTCTTATTTCAATATGAAGAAACACCTTCTATTAGTAGGTCTTCTTTTTTGCCAGAATATGATGATCATCTGATAATCTGGTAATAATAATGTGTAATTTGCGGGCAAAGACCTATCATAATGTAAGAGGTCATGCAAGAAACTGAAGAGATGTGTTAAGGGTGATGGAAAACTGTCGTATGGGTTGTCAAGATAACATCCAGTATGAAGGCTAGTATGTCAGCATACAGGTAATATTATACTCTCATGGTCAAAGGATTGAGCATGAAATCTCTCCAATGTCCAAATACTTGTGACTCTGCTATACATGTAGTTGTAAGAGCACTATGTTTTGAGCAAACCTTCATGTGTAAGATTAAGTCAACTTCTTCACATATAATCTAACCTCATTTTTTTTTTGTTTCTGCAGCTGTCAGGTATATACAACCTACTGTATATTTTAGTAACTTGTACTTACTGGATACAACAAATTTTGCAGGTGTGTGCAACAGGCTGCTCCTGTTTTCTGTTGTTCCAACAGATATGGCATTGCTGTCATATAATGTGTCATTTCAGTTTATCTATTCAATTGCTTGTTTTCTGGGTTTTAAAAAAAATTTTTCTTCTGGAACATGATGTATATCTTGTAATCATACATACATGTACATGTATATATATATATATATATATTATATATATACACACACACACACACACACACATATATATATATATATATATATATATATATATATATGTATGTATGTATGTGTGTGTGTGTGTGTGTGTGTGTGTGTGTGTGTGTGTTAGAAATCCAGAAAAGGATTTATTTTGATATAGCAGGGCTTCTGTGTCAGATCTATCTCAGATATGAAAGTGTAATTCTACATTTCTTTATGAAACTTAATACAACTCAGTGACAGTACTACACGGTATCATTATTGCATTTGTTTAACCTTTTTAACAAGGTCCAAGCTTGGTGCTGTGATGTGGACAAGATACCAGATAAACAATTTCAAATTGAACCACTTTTTAAAATAATACTTGAAATATCATCAAGAGTAATGTCAATAATTTCAACAATAATAATGATTGTGATAACAACAGCATGACCATCATCTATCCTCCACTAAAGATTCCAGCTGGCTTGTACGATGACATTAATCAAAATAACCACTGGGGCCGATACTTGTGAGTTACCTACACAGATTTGAGACACCATGCTTTGACGAATAGCTTGCCTGTATCTTATGATATGAAATGCACCTGTAATACTATAATATTTGGAAATGTATGTATTGTCCTGATATTTTTGTCCTTTCTTGGTGGAAGGGGATTTTAATTATCACTGAAATATGAAGATTTCTAGTTTTGTAAATGAATGTTTGGATGAAATACCTTTGTACTTTCAATATACATGTAGCGTGAATGATTATGGCAATTCGCGAGTACATCCATCCAATGTAGTTCATCAGACCACATGATTCTGATGTTTGAAATACCGTAATTTGTATGTGTAAATGAACATGATGCACATTATCCATCCATATTTTGATGCAATTGTAAAAAAATTCAGCAATAATTCACATGCATTTGTACTATGCTGAAAACTGTGTTGTAAGGGAGTGATATATGACACAAAGATTTTTTCCCACAAAATAGACATTTTTAGTTGCAGAAAGTACAGAGGAATCACGTTATGACGAGATCGTCGGTTACGGGTGATTTTTCTCGTTATATTCGGATTCTCGTTGTATCCGATCTCGTTATAACGGGATTGCCCCGTACATCCAATTGTCTATCTCTCTATCTATCTATCTGTCTATCTATCTATCTATCTATCTATCTATCTGTTAGAATGCATTGATTTTGAATGTCATAAGTTATAATGTGTCAGCAGCAATGTACTCACAAAAAAAAAATTGTGCAGTTGATTAAACTCTCAGACACTGAATTCTGATACAATATCATGTTGTTGATGTTTCTTAGTATTGAGTTGCTTATGTTGAAGATAAATGGTAGATAAAAGGGGAATGATACCCAAACATTTATGTGAATTGAATGCAGTAATATTACTATACATGTAGTAGAATGCATTAAGTTTGAGGAAAATCAGACCATCCATTCAAAAGTGCTGAGGCCATCGTTGGATGAGAAGACTACATGTACAATAGTTCATTTTTCTAGCATAATACAGCTGTATTGGAGCATTTAACTTACCTCTTTTCGGAAGCAGCCCTGGGAAATAATACTATACTACCCATAACATCATGTCAGTACTGTAACAACCCAAGCAAATTTGTATCATCATGATTATATGAATTTTTAAAGGAATTATATATTTGTGTGTTTTTTTTTACAGTGATGGCACTAAATTTTTTTAATTCATGACTGTTGAATGTATTATCAGATTTTCGCGCAAACTTCAGTGATGTATTCTACCTGTATTACTGCAATTTGCTGCATTCACACAATTGACACACCATTCCCCTTTATGCTTAGGTGTGGTATATGAACCAGCTATCATACGCCCTATTGTGGAACTTGTGTTAACAGTACAGGAAACTCTGCCCTGTGTTCTTAAGTTGAATCTCAATGAAGAGATCAAATTACTGGCAAACAAATGAGTAGCACCTAAATTAAAAGTTGAAAAGACATGAAAGTTACAGAATTTTTAACTTAAATCTGAATTGTACATCTTACTACGTATTTGAGATATGGTTAAAAATGTAATATTCATGGTATAGTCGTAACCAGTTGAGGACGAGTGTATTTTGCTATACAAGTATATAACACACATTTTTCATAGACACCTACTGGAGTATGAATATGGGGGTAGTGTTAATTAATACTCTGAATAACTTAATGAAACTCTCACTCAGTATTCTCCATGTTTATTTTTGTTTTTTGCTCCAACTATTTTTTTAAAGTTAAAGATAATGATTTTAAAGTTTTTTCTATTCTTTCTTTGCCTACAGATGGAACAACTATGAGAATACATATGTGTAGCACTCTTTACCCCACTATTCACATCTGTACATACAGTAAACTTTCATGTATACACCTGTGTTATACACATAATCATGTTTGTATACAAATATACAAACTTGAATCTAATAGTGACTTTACATGTATCACTGTCATTGAATAGAACATTAAATCATTTTGCTACATTTAAATTAATCTAAAGAATGCAAACGTTCTTCCCTTTACTTTGAGGTACCGTATATATGTATATAATGTATTCCATCATCTTATAGTAAAATCAGGGAGGTTGGACCTCTTTCTATCTCCCTGTTAAAATCTTAGATGTTTGTAGTGAATACTAACAGTACAAGTAAACTTTCTATCTCAAAAGAGCGCTGTCTAGTTGAGATTTACGGTCCATCGTGTGACGTGTCCACTGGACTTGTCACGTGACAATTAGCTATGCAAATCTAGGCGATCGATGTACAGTACATATACATACAACGTACAGCCAGCTATGCATACGCTAGCTAGCGCAGCTGGCAGCCGAGATAGCGAACCGTACATAAAAATTGCGGCAGACTGTGACAGACTTCGGGGGTGGAAACGTGTCTTTGACCCCTTACGGTAAACATTTTATCGTCACAAGGCATCTGCAAGACAAAGCAAGATGTCGGTGGCTCTAAAAAAGGTGAAGGGAAGCCTTGAGAGGGTTTTCGAGAAGAATTTGCAGGATCTTGTTCGAGGAATCCGCAGTAACAAGGATAACGAAGTGAGTATTTTCTACTCTTTTCTCTCGTTTAAATCAGTCTAATTTTATGCTAAAAATCAGTACCGATGTTCCTGTGGCTGGGTTGCATTTTCATCACTGTGTTAATATTTTGCAAGTACCGCACTTATTTTTCATCACTGAGAATGAGGGGTCGAAATATTAACTTTTGAAGGTTATTGAAATCACTGTAAAGCTAAAGGCATCGCATCTCATCGCAATCGGTACGCCTGCGCCTGCTGCTACCATCATCATGCACAGCCGTCCATGGCTATGGCTGAACCCATTTTGTACAGAGAGGCTGAGCCCTGTGAGACTGGAGGAGGGCTCTTTCATGCCTGCTGCACGAGCCTGTGCTTCGTGCACTTGCACAGCACCGGCCCGGTACTTTGGCCATCTGTCTGTAGTTGCACTATGCCATAGCCATCGGCTGGGGTGTGCTGCCAACCAGTTCTTAAGTGTCCAGGTAGCTGTCTGCCGCAAATAAGTTACGCTGCACTGACCATGGCCACTGTATATTTGGTGACTATTGCCCACAAAGAGTATCATTAAAACTGAAAAGGAAATTTCTCTGCCTGAAGAAGGTTACCCCAATTGCTCAACGCGAGAGGGGTACAGCAGAGCTACCAAGTCTCACGCATACAGGGGGTCCTCATGAGGCGGGGCAGTCCTCGTACGGGGGAGCAGTCCTCATGAGCGGGTTTCCCGGACTGTTAGGAAATGACACCTGATTGGGCCTTTTCATCAATGAATGGTTTTCAGCCCCTGCCACAAATAGGCACCCTGTACAAGGCCTGTCGCAAACCGGATTGTTACTCTAGGCCGTATGTATGATGATGTCACGCAGCCTCAGTAAACCAACGGCGCCCTCCGTCAGAGGACAAGTGATGCTAGTGCTGTGAAGTACACATCTACATCATTGTATTTATACAGGGTCAGCATTTATGTGACATCATTACCTCCGCCAAGGGAGGAGGTTATGTTTTTGTTACCGTTGGTTTGTTAGTGAGTTTAGTTTGTCCGTGTGCAAAATAACTCAAAAAGTAGTTAACGGATTTGGATGACACTTGCAGGAAAGGTTTAGAATGATACAAGTAACAGATGATTAAATTTTGGTAGTGATCCGAGAATTTTGGGGGAATTTATGAAGGATTTTTGATATTTTGGCAGGTAGGGTCATTGAACTTGGAGTTCAGGCTGCGCATATTTGAGGTTTGCATGCGTGCACTAAAGTGCGTGCTCTAGTTTCTGCTAGGGCGCGGCGCGCCGTGCAGCTGAGGGTTTATGACATAACAAATGCTTCTATATCATATTGGGAAATCGGGCGACTTTCAGCACACTCTTTGAAGTACTGTACACTGGGTGGAAAACACTGATACATGTATCTATATGGAAGAACAAGATCAGTGGTGGAAAAGAGCCGCATGCTTGGCGGAGCCTGCGCTCTCAGAGTGCTTCTGTAGTTAACTCTAATTTCAAGATCTTCCTGTTATCTGCTGAGTGTAAATGGTAAATTTGTTTACATACATGTATTGTTTACTGTTACAATTCACAGCAACAGACACAAGGATATTTTACATATCTACACACCTCTGTTGTTGAAAATGAAGATGAAAGTATGCAGAAGTTGTCCGATTGACGACGTGAAATATTGCAGGCCACTCACAAATTTAACCTCTGAATGAGATGCACTGTATTTGGGGTCACAGAATTTATGCATGCACCCACACAAGTTATCTGCAATGATCTTCAAGACTGAATATTAAAGGAGGCAGAATAAACAAGAAGATACTGAAATATTTCTCCTGTGCTGTACGTGAACAAGCATTCATATTTAAGTCTCCAGTGTACAAAATTATTAGCCCATCATGCACAAGGCTGCAGATATAATTTCCATTAAGATATTTTCAGGTATTCTATTGTGATCTGAGAAGTTATACAAAAATTGATTCTATTTCTGTGCACTTTTGATACAACAATGATGAAGTAAATGTTTGCGCTGTAATTTCAGCTTTAATATATTATACTCATAAACCAGTGCAGTGGTTATTGATATCTTCTCGACTGTGTCAGTGGCTCATGGTTAATGATGCATCCATTGAATCATTTTCTTATCAGTCCTCCTATCATAAAAGAAAAATGTGTTTTTCCTTGTTGATTCTTAAAATGTAAATTTCCATACACATACTGTAAAAGAGCCGTAATTTACATACATGTACAGATACTTTCACAAATGAGAAGGACACAGACATTTTCGCAAGATGTTTTCATTATTTGACTCCAAGGCTATTGTAAGGGCATGGCACTTTGCTGTAAATGGCAATATTAATGCGCATTGTTAAATTCGCAGCCCGATAGTGATTCGCAAGATTCCCAAAAATTGAACCCTTGCGAAAATAATAGCCTTTAGTATTGCCTGAACATTTTCTCTCGTGCAAGATGAATAAAAACAAAGTGTAAAAATCTTGCACTACATGTAAGCATTAAAAAATGCAGTCAGTTCTAGTGTGAAATAGATTAATTGGGATGTTTCTATTAAAGCCCAGTTACATTTTATATGAACATGACTGCCAATGACTTAAAATTTGTGGCTATGCATAATGCATGTGTGTTATTTTGATGTAGATTTTTTTTTTTACATGAGAGTATTTATTAACTCTTTTCTATAAGGTAGTGAAAGATTATAAGCAAATCTCTTCATTTTTTCTGTTTTTTCCAAGATGAATTCACAGGCTGTAATGTGCTTTGTTTGTTTGTTTGTTTTGTTTTTTTCACAGGCCAAATACATCTCATCATGCATGGAAGAAATCAAACAGGAACTGAGGCAGGACAACATTGCAGTCAAGGCCAATGCAGTAGCCAAGCTAATTTATGTGAGTATCACTAGCAGTAATGAAACTGAAAGAAGTCAGACAGGTCCTAAATATTACGCACATGCCAGTGGTTGTGCTCCAGAAATTTCTAAAGCATCTTATTACAGACAAACACTGCCCTACTGTAAAAGAGAAAGTGTTATTGTCGTGACATACTGTGTGCGTATACTAGTCTATCAGCATATCTCGCTGTATTTTGGAACTAGGGGTGAAATGTGGCAATTGATGGATAGGAAATTACAAAATCATCTTGGCAGCAAAGTATTCAAAACCATCAGTGTGTGAAAGCTAAAAGCAGCTATGAAATGTTGCAGGTGGAATTGCAATTGACTGAGTAAAGCAAACAATTATAGAAAAGACAGGTTGTACCAAGAAAATTGAGAGTATTGTCCACAGGTATTCGTAAAAATAATGTCATGCCATGGTCATTTTAGATGACTTCAACTAATGTATTTAAGGTTTCAAAGACAGCTCATTGTGTGGCTGCATTATTTGAAGGTTTTATAAATTCCTTTACATTTGTAAGATTTTGGGATCTGGATAATTTGTCCTATGCATTTTCTAAGTATGCTTTACTGTGCATTGTTTGCAGATTAGCACCCCAGCAGGAGTGGTTTTTTTTTTTGTTGTTGTTGCTTTGTTTGTTTGTTTGTTTGTTTGGAGTTTTTTTTTTTTTTTTTGGGGGGGGGCAAATTAGCACTGATGTCTGGAAACTAATTGTCAGTTAAAACAAATTACTGTACCTGCATTGTTGTATAAACCCCATAATCCCTATTGTGTCACCATGATCCTTCTGTTGGTCTGAGGCACATTGCTACAGTGTGTATGTATTCACCTGAGTGGGCTCACTAAGTGTACATGTACAACCATGTAGGTCAAGTTCAGGTGAATTATTGAATGCTGGTGAAAAAGTTTGGCAAGTGAAGGTAAACTGCTTTGCACGTAAAGAGTTGAATTGCAATTCAGAAGTTTCTGATGTGAAACAGTTTAGAGGATCTATCCACACATTTGGTTCTCACTGGTTGAAATTACTGAAATTTGCTTGTATTCTGGATAGTTCATTCACCGGGCAAATTTCATACAAACTTACATGAATTTGCAATGGGCTTAATAGCTCAGCTCATTCGAAGGCAGTGTAAACACACATTTATGCAGATGTACAAATAAATCATACATGTAGTTCTGATATGTATCATAACCCATTATTTGCAGAAATGTGGTTGTCCATATTAATATACTGTCTCTATGGGAAATAACATCCAAGAGACAGCGGGGTAACACAGTGGTTTGCTGTATCTGCACAGGCGCCCTGTATAAAGGCAACATCAATTTAGTGTCCGCCAGCATAGCGTGCAGTACATGCTTTGTGGCATATTTGTAAAATTAGGAAATTGATTTCGGGGCTCAGACAGAAACTGGGTTCTTCCACCATCCACTGTGTGTAATTTTTGTACATTGTAATCATGTTAATGGGCAAACCGAAAACATCTGCCTCTCAAGAACGAACCACAGAGATTTATAGCTAATGAAACCAGACAGAGAAAAGGAGAAGACATCATACATATTACTCCTACTGTAGATTATAACCTCTTGCTGGTTGGCTCTGCTACCTATGATGAAGACTCTACCCTACATTTGGGTACAGTACATGGTACGTGTACCTAAAGGTCATGACCTCTATGTTCTCCTTTCAGTAGAAGACACTTGAATACAATCATGTAATCTGTCATACCCTGATATGCAGAATACAAGTGAAGTTATACACTTCTTCTTCTTCTTTTTTTCGTAGACAAGAAGAGGGCAGACCTTTATATAGCAGAGACATTGTTCAGTGGTCAGTGTTCAAAGTTCCATGTTCCTGTTCACTAATTTCAATGTTCACCTTCAGTAGCAAAATCAATTTGTTGCCATTTCCTGTCAAATTTCCTTTCACTTTATCTGTGTTTAGAGGACAGCAATGTTGCATACAAATGGAAATGCATCCATGATGGACAAGTCAGATTGCAGGGTGCTACATAAGCACTTGCCCGATTGCCCGGGGCAAGTGAAAATCAAATTCGGGCAAGTGTTTTCGAACAGTAAGAACAAATGCTTGCCAGAATCGGGCAAGCAGAAAGTTTTGAAGCCACCTTTTTTCCCTGATTACCCCTTATAAACCCAGAAAGTCAACCATACAGAAGCCCCCCCCCCAAAAAAAAAAAATAAATAAATAAAAATGGCTGTTTAGTGATGCAACACACTTTATATTTCATTTCAGCAACTGTCCAACACATACACGAAGAAGCCCCAATACACAATGCAGCACTAGCAGCAACACTTGATAGGATAGAGTTTGTTACTAAAAGTACTCTCATGTGTTGAAGCGTGCGAATCAATGTATGGTGTTTATTCAAATGATTGTGTTTTTTTAAGCCCTTGACTTACACATGATTTTCTATATTATTTCCTTTTATTATGGACTCTCTTTTTGGGCAAGTAAAACTGATGTCCGGGCAAGTGTTTTGCAGCAAATTTGAAAATATGCTTGCCCAACCGGGCAAGTGGTAAAATAAAGTTATAGCACCCTGGATTGGTGTCTTGTTCTGCAATAAAGTGTTTCGTAATATTATTAATAGTGCTGAATTTGATGGCAAATAAAGGCTGCATCGCCGTACAAGCCACATCCAGACATTGGCACCAAAAAGAAGAAGAAAAAACAAACAAACGAAGAGGGATTTAATTCCAGTCAAGGAGTGTGTAATGTAACTTTGAAAATAATTCTATTCCTTCTTGCCATACGATGTAAAATTGTAGCTTGTTATGCAGTAGCCGAGTATTGGATTACAGCTACATGTATAGCACTATTGTGTGATGCCTGCAGGGCAGGTGTTACAATCACCACTATGGCTACACAAGCCTGCTACAACACGTTGTAATTACTATTCACAAATGAACTTGTTTGCATTGTGTTTGTTTGTAAGGCTTTCTTTAATCTGCCAAAAATTGGTATGGAAAAAACAGCGATTAGTATTAA
Source organism: Diadema antillarum (assembly GCF_040938485.1). Taxonomy (NCBI): domain Eukaryota; kingdom Metazoa; phylum Echinodermata; class Echinoidea; order Diadematoida; family Diadematidae; genus Diadema; species Diadema antillarum. The sequence continues at coordinate 20,816 of NW_027271663.1, forward strand.
AGTGATGAGAAAAACCAAGTTTTCACTTAATTGCAGAATGTATTTTAAACATTGTTTGTATAAAGATTGTCTAATTCATGGGATGATAGTGAGTTGCTCCTTGGCACATTGCATAGTCCCAAACATGATTATGTGTGTCAGTTATGCAGGTGATTCACTGGGTTGAAAAGACCGTGATTTGGTTTTACTGGCATAGGGGGTACACTTGTAGGCCGAACCCTGAGTTTACTTCGCATTAATTTGTGTTGAAAATAGTGTGACTTTTTGACATTGCCTGTGAATACAGTACATACATGTACTAATTGTCTTGCATGCATTTGTACCTTGTATGTCATCAGAATGCCCATATTTTTTCTTTTTCCCCGATGAAATCTAATATTTGGTGATGTTCATTTCATGGTATTGTGATGAGAAATAGCAGTTCCCTCAAACTTCTTGTTTACTTTTCTTGAACATGTGAGCCATCAGAAGAATGATTTTTTCTACCAGGGTAAACTCTACATAGTGTATGTCAGTGAATGTCCTATTTTAAGAAGGCCCTACCCCTTGCCATTATCACATGCTTTGCAAATGAAATGTACTTCTTCATGTACCACCTGAGGGTTTATAATGTAGGCCTACATGTACAAGTATTCCACCACGTGGCTGTGTGTGTGTGTGGGGGGGGGGGGGGTGTTCTGAAGTGAAATATACTTGCATGTACCAGCAACAGCAACTACTGCCTGTCTACTGAAAAAAAAAGAGAGAAAAGAGTTCAATGTTTGTAAAGCAGGAATTATAAATCCTCAACTGAATTTTGAATAAAGTAACATTTTGTTTTTGTTTTTGTTTGTTTGTTTGTTTTTCTTACCTGTACGCAGAAACGATACTGAACATTCACACTCCTTGTGAGGACGAAGAAAATGAGAGGGGGAAAAAAATGTTGCTTTGATATCAAATGAGCAAAACAAAAGCAAGAGATAAGGGAGCTGTCTCCTGATTCGCAAAATTCGTGAAAATAAAAATTTCCGAAGACATTATTGGATTTGTCAGTGCAGAATGTGACCTAGTAGGCTTACAAGTTTGATTGATGACTCATGAGGTGAACATGCCATGACGTTTGTACAACACACAGTATGCAGGGTCAGAGTGCAGCATTAGAATACGAAAGGCCAGCTTCTTTTCAACCTGTCCCAGGTATAATTCTTTGGTTTGATGTACACAGGACTTATATTCATGATGCTTATAACTTTCTTACTTTTCATAAGTTCAGATAGAATGAAGGTAATTTCCTATACATTCTTAAATATGAGCTGGAAAATTTTATTTGTATATTTGTGGCTGTCTTGAAAACCTCATCTTTCTCAAGATGAGTCAAATGATGCATCATATCATATATCAAATCATATATCATATCATATCATATCATATCATATCATATCATATCATATCATGTCATGTCATGTCATGTCATGTCATGTCATGTCATATCATATCATATCATATCATATCATATCATATCATATCATATCATATCATATCATATCATATCATATCATATCATATCATAAGTATCATACCATGTACCGTAGTCCATCTGGAGGCAGACAAAAAAGGAAAGTGAACATCAACAACAAAAATTGTTGACCGAAAGAATGCCAGACTGTGATGGAATCTGAGCTTGCGTCAGCATCAGTCCCCATTTTGTCTCAATTTTCATGCACCACAAGGTAATAACTCTGACCTTTCAGGGCTGAAATTGATATTGCTGGTGCTGAAATCTATGATGCTTGGTTTGTGCAAGTAAATTGGCTGTCCAAAAGACACCTGCTCTGTCACCATATGGTTACATGCGGTATGAGGACATGTGTTGAGGAATATGCTTTTCTCAGGGTTTGAGTTTTACAATGTACACACACTGTTGGTGTTCTTTTTTTAGGTGATCTGTGAAAGCTCCTTTTTTGTCAGTGTTAGCAGTGCATACAATATTGTATAATGTACAATACTCTATTTTGAGTGGTTAACAATGTTTAGCTGAACATTAATTTGCTGTGGGTTTCCACCCGTGTGTTTAATTCAGTATTTGTGGTGTATCTCAAATGCAATTTGAAGAAATTGTGTGTGTGTGTGTTTTTCTGTTCTTTCTGTGAACACAAACTCGAGTTGCAGAAACATATTAAACTGTATCAAAAGCTCATTTAAAGGCATTGTTGGAAATTGTATTTCAAGTTTCATGGTCATGTGTAGCATTGCTATATATTGCATTAAATTTGTAAATGTCACACATGTATAGGGACCTTTAGCAATCCATAGACCCTGAGAGTGAAATGAAATGGCAAGTGAATTCATGGCTACATGTAGTTCGTATACTACATAATGTACAATCCAGTCAAATGATTACCATTCGTTACCCAAGGGAATGGCAGTGTTAGTCTAATTTGTAAGTTTTAATCTCAAAGTTTATTGATTAACAATGTGCCAGTCTTGAAGTTTTGAGCCGAACATCGTGAGTGTGAAGAAAAAATTGGGATTCTTTTTGGGATTATTATTATTATTATCATTTTTATTTCATTTATTTTGTTTTAGTGTAGATTGAATTTACTTTTAAAAAAATAGAATTTTAGTACCATCGGCCAGGTTGCTATTATCTGTAGTAGCCTCCGATTTGAAAAATTGTTTATGAATGTTTAGCCCAGGTATTAATGTACATTATTTCCCATTGTCACACCAGAGATTATAGGCTAAAGAAAAAAAAAAGTGTGAAAAGAGAGTGCAAATAGTACCATGTGATTTAGAGTAAACAATGCTGGTCTTGCCTCCCCTGAGTAGCTGATAAGAGACCTTCTTTGTTGACACTCGTGTGTCAGGTCCTCATGATAATACAATACTATTACCAATACCACACTGTACATGTAGGCATGTGCAATCCCATACATGGCGGCCTTTATTCGGGCATGACTGCGATCAAGGAGCTTCTGCTCCTTTGCTGCGATACACATATTAGAATTTAATACGCGGGAGGAGGGGGTAGTTTGTAATAACATTTCATGCATATACAAATGTGTAGATGTATCAATATTTGGTCTTAATCCACACCAACTTGTGTCAGCCATAACTGGGGGGGGGGGGGGGCGGCTTCAAAAATGAGCAGAAAAGATGATTCGATGGGTAATGTCATGAGTCGTAGTACATGTAAGTTCAGGGCAATTCCGTATGGGAAGGGCAAAAACAGCAAAATTCAAAGTTAAGTAAATGCTCAGAAATTTCAGTTTCCCGTACAGACGGATTGTTGTATTTACGGAAACAAAAAACCCTTTACCAATAACTTTCCTCGTTTTTGTTGTACACACTTTTAAAGTTGGAAGACTATTTATTGTATTTATCTAAAATCTTACAATATTAAATGAAAATTTAAAATGAAACAACTTAAATATCTCTCTGCTTTATCCATACTTCCACATCTTTCTTCCTATGCTTCAACAATCACATTTAATGAAGCATTCAGTCACTCTCATTATGATATTTTTTGGAGAAATTTTCAAAATCTACTGACAAATTGACGTAATTCCGTTACCATAAAATTGAAAAAAGTTTTCTCCTGAACAAACTAATCACTGATTTTTTCTCCCCTTGTAAATTTTTTCTCTACATGTGACTCCCTGAAAAGTCACAAAACATTTTGTGAAATATCTCCTTCAGTTCTTCTGTAATTGTGGTAACGGAATTACATGGTAACGGAATTACATGCACATCTAATATGGAAGAGAATGACATATCCTACTTTCGTGCCAATATGTATGTGAACTGTTCATGAAATAGCTTCAGGGCATTATTATTGAGCTTAACAGTGTTAGTGATTGGCAGTAAAGGAGTGAAAGTTGAAATATATGCATGGTACAAGTTGTATGATACACTGACATGACTCAGCATACAGTGTAGCTGGATGCCTCTGACAGTGAGTCCTGACATCAGGGTACACGCTTGACAAGACTTCTTGTGCTGAAAGTCTCCTCCCTTCCTTCACCTTTTCTCATGTACAAGAACTACATGTGTACATGGAGACTGTGCTAACTGATAACTTTATAAGGTTTGCTACAGATACTCATTCTCAAATGTGAAAAACCATACTGAATTCTGAGATACCAATATATATTTTCTTGCTAAAAAGTCTCATGGTTTCATACAAAATCTAAGTATAGTGATGAGGGACTATCGAATGGGTGTGATGCAACATAAATTGAACAAAGGTTACAAAGAAGAGGAAGGACATCAAATTTCTTTAAAAGGAAAAGAGAGCACTGCTACTGACAGAGAGAAATGAACAGGATAATTTTTGTGAGGAAAGATCAAGAATTTAAGAGAAGGATCATACACAATGTGGTAGAAGTCATTACTTGACACGGGATGCCCACTGAATGTGACACCTTTGATCTTTCTGTATGCTAAAGGCTTTATTATCACCAAGTCAATAGTCTGACCTTTTATTGAACATGTCCTGTTTTCATCCTCAAGTCCTTTATCTTTAATGGTAAGTGTACGACTATGACCTTCTTTCATTTGTTTCTTAGATCTTTCCTCCACAGAGACATGTATTTTGATTTTCATGCCCATTTGATACAGAGCATCTGCTACCCTTTGAAATTTGTTCTTTAATCCTTTATTTTTAAAAGGAATATTAAAGACAAAAACACTATTTGTGATGAACATTTCCCAGTCAGTAATTGTGATACAGCTCTAAAATGTAACATTTAGGCTTATACTTTCCCATCCTAAGAAGACTTTAAATATTAAAGTCAATGGGCTTCTGCTTCTACCTTCACTCTTCATGTTACCATTTGCTGTACAATCCAGTTTCCTTTCATACAAGTGCCATTACAGTGTATTTTATAATTTGCTTTCAGGCAGTCAAAATACAACTTACTGCAAAAGAGAAGATACACACTTCTTGTGAGTAAATATATGGCAACACTCAGGATGAGAAAATAGACAAAGTCAAAGAAGAAAGACAGAGACAGGAAACTTGTAGGAAAATTATAGGCCAAGTCATGATTGTGTTTCTGAAGACGTCATTTGGAAATTTTGTGTGGTCAGAAGTAAATACTAACATTATTCACAGGTTGATTAATCTAACTCTAACACAGTGAGCTGCAGATGGATAAAAGAGGCCCTCTTACCTTTCTATGAATTAACAGAATTTGGTGGACTCACTCTAATGGTTCAAAAAAGTTGTAGTTTGTTAAAGTTATTTTGCTGTTTTCTATTTCCTTCTAGTTTAGTTCATTTTATTTTGGTGGGCTTAAGTAGGACTTACACTGTAAGGGAATTATCAAATTATGCACTACATTATATACCAGGGGGCAACTTCAGCTATTAGTAAAATAAGGTCACAAGTTTTTAGTGAGTGTATGCCACAACATATAGATAATAATGATTAAGCACTGGTGCAGTACCATAATCATGTAAGAAAATTTTCTTTTCTATTTATGATTGAATTGTAATTTGTTATATTTGTCAACAAACCACAACTGCATCTTTTCACTTAACAAATGAAAAGTTTCAAGCATCTTTAGTGTTCATCCTTAATATTAAACATTGTGTTCAATGATGGGGCTGCACACTGTGCTCTTGCACTGTAAATTGGCACTGTATGTTTTAGATTTAAATTCAGTGTCAATCCGGACAGTTTTTTATTATTTTCTTATGCATGTGCACATAATATTTATGTACAATACTTGTAAGTAATCACACATATTGTCAATTATTGGCATATTTAGGAAGAAGAAAACAGAGAAATCTGTCTTGCATGATATCAACAAAAGAAATACAAGAAAATTTGAGTATTGTTGACTGGATTTATAGAATTGTACTTGTGTAGGGCTATTCTAGCGTAATTCCGTTACCATGTGTCTTAGATGTCATTTACCTGCAGAGTGTGAAATTCTTAACTTGAAAGTAGACAAATTTTGATGGATGTGGTACTTACAAGTTACAAGATCTTGATTGACATAGTTACGACTTCAAATCACAGTCGTTAACATGAACATTTTATGTTTTTTGACAATAAAAACCTCAGTTGGCACCTATACACTTGTAGAAGTTCAAGGTCAAGGGCTAGAGAGTACTTATTTAGTGGTTATATTATAGCTAAAGGCATAAACAATCTTTATCAAGACATTTCAGAATACATGAGTACCAAGAATGTGTATTTTTTCCAGTGTATTTCAGAAGGCGTAATTCCGTTACCATTTGTGTAATTCCGTTACCACTGACTTTACAGGGAAAAAGCGTGCTGCTTGGAAAATGTGATGAAATATTTGAAAAACAATAAAATTGAATTGAAGTCGACACAATCAAAGATGAAATCAGACAACAACCTACAGTGTATGTGTTATAGATTTCAGAGAAACAACTCCCAAAGTCAGAGTTGAAGTTGTGACTAAATTCTCTGGTAATTCCGTTACCATCGCACATAGACCTCCTTTGTAACCAACCAAGTGAGAACATTTAACAAATTTGTATTTGGGGTGACAGTGTGAGTACCTCTGCATCTTTTAAATGTATCAAGAGAAGGCAAAGTAATCATTCCTGTATACAGGGTGAAAGAATATGAGCCAAAATTCTCTGATTTGTAATTCCGTTACCGCGGAATTGCCCTTCATCCAAAATTTAAAGGCTGAGATACCACAAGAGAGCATCTACTTTGTATATAACCCAGGAGCTCCCACGACCCTGATGTGGGCCCTAAGACCCCAGCCGCAAGCGGATGTTGTGGGTCCATGCACATAATGCTGTGTGTGTGTTCGTGCGATCAGAGCCTTCAGCAGACTAATTTTCCATTTGAGAGATACTTTGGGTTGGAGTCCCTGCATTTGCTTCAAAATAGAGTACTTTGTTCTTTCTCTCATTTCATGTAATCTACATCATGGGTCTTTTCATTCCATGCCACAGCTAAATATGTTGGGCTACGACATCAGCTGGGCGGCGTTCAACATCATCGAAGTGATGAGCTCGCCAAAGTTTACCTTCAAGCGGATTGGCTACCTGGCCGCTGCCCAGAGCTTCCATGAGGGGACGGACGTCCTCATGCTGACCACCAATATGATCAGAAAGGTATGTTCTCTCTCGGTCCATTGTACAAGTCAGTTTTCACACCATCATCCGGCTAATAGCTCAGAGATATCATTTCCAGAACCTTCTTTGTATGAATATTGAAAGTTTAAATTAAGGAGTACATCAAGTCTGAAATACATGTACTAGTGAGTTGTAGATAAATTTAAAATCTGTATCATGTCCTACATGATCAATCAGTATACTTTGACAATATATACTTCCCATAGTAGTAAGGAATCCATGTCATAATTGTGTTAAAATGAGTTCACCTGTTCAACAATATTTCTTGTGACCTTTGCAATTGAAGCTGCAAGAACTTTATTTTTTCTACATGTAAAGTACTATGAAATGCATAGATCATTTGCAGTCAATTTTAGATGTCAACAACTAAACGTTATTTCCATTCTATAAATATGTTTGTATTCTTACACATCTATTAAAATGTCAGGTGTATTCATGTACTTTAAAATTTACCCATGAGCACACACACACATACAATCACGCACAAAAACACTGAAGATACAAGGTTGTACACCTGTACATGAAGAAGACTTTCCTGTGTACTGTGAAAGCTGTTCACAAACAAAACACACCAAAGCAGATACCTACTGTAAAAAATGGTACTTTGTGTTTTCATTCAGATGGCAGAAGTATTTATGAATTATGGAAGACTGGCAAGTTTGGCAGCTGGACTTAATCAATTTCCACAAATTACATTTCTGGGGTTTGGTACCATATATTCTTATATATATATTTTTTTTTGTGTGCTATTTTATAGCTGATGTTTCCTGAGTTTATATACCAGTGTAAAATATTAGGCCTAATTCTAATTTGAGATTTTGGTTGTTAACGTGATATTGATTTGGTTAGAGAATTTCCAGAAACTCTGTACCCGGTAATTTCTATTCAAAAATTTGTTTGAAAAATTATTATTATAAAATTTCTGCTTACCTCCAAACTTGGCAAATTTTCATGAATCTGTTTCTGATTTTGTGCAGACTTAATGAATTCAATCAGATCTATTTAATCATTCTTTATATTAAAGATGAGCAGTGAAATTCTGAGTTGCCAGATTAATGATGCAAGGTGATGATTTCAGCAGCCAGATTGCCTCTGGAAATCCGATCCCTTCTGTTGACGTCGTTCAAACCATTACTAATTGAAGAGTACGGGCTAGATAGAATCCCAGAAGTGGACGCCGGAAAATCCACTCAAAGCAATCTGCAAGCATTTGTATGCTGTCAAAAAGAGCCCTGGTGACCAATATTACAAATACAGCAAACTGCAAGTACATTGTAGAGGAATATTGCATGAATAATGCAACTTCTTACCATTTAGACTTCCAGCACATACTACTCGGCCCAGCAAGAGAATTGTGTGGACCTCACCTCAAGTAATCATTTTTTTTTTTTTTTTTCATCCCGCCTCGGTTGGTTTGATCCAGGCCTTCTAAAGAGCAAGGTCATTATAATTGCATCTGCTTCCCTTGCTTGGCCCGTGGAGATTGGAATACAGACTGGTTATTTTGTTTTTTTTCTGGTTATTATTCTTGTGTGTTTTCATGACAGGAGAGGGGGGAAAAATGTGGCAGACATCATTTACTGTATGCTGTCTTCAGATGCACTGTATGCTTGCAGCACAATGTTCAGCTCGTTTACATCCTGTGTGTGCGCGCAGATCTATGTCAAGTAGAGTGAGAGGTGTAGATATGCCCTTCAGATATTTATGGGTAGGATACTTGAGGGAGAGATGTGCAGATGTTTTCTCCAGACTCGCTGTCTCTCTATCTTCTCTCTCTCCCTCTTTTCTCCCTGTCCTCCCTTGTTATTTTTGTGTTTTGCCCTTCTGTCTCTCCTTTCTTCTCTCTTCTCCCCTCCTCTAGCCTCCTTCCTCATGGCTACGCAGTTGAATGCTGCAATATGGAGAGGTCTAGTTCGGTTTATTCATAAATGTATTCCAATTTACATGCACATACTGTATAGTGCAACACATGTATGCATTGCTCTTTGGTCAAACCAAATGTGCTGAATTATCATAGTGCATTCCCAGTCAAAATTGAATTTACATGATTTATGAATGTTTGATCTACTCATAGTTACAGTGTAGGCTCTATACAAAATAGAAATGATATCAAACATAGTGATCACAAGAGCTTTTTCTTCAGTAGTAGGCCTACAATTTTATGTGCTTCTAGTAAAGAGGAGTACATTAAGTGCGACTTCTTTCTGTCATATCCTTTCTGATAAACCCTGTCTCTTTCCTACCCAAATACATCTATTAGAATACTGTAATCTTGAACGAAACAATTTATGCACAGTGCTGTAACTAGTAGGTGATTTCACATCATTAATACAGTCTACATAACTCTGTACATATGTATGTACAATACATTTGTATTGTGGACAAGCTGTCAGGCATGAGTAAAGTGCATCATACCAGCAAGAACAGACCAACCTGATCTCCCAGGAAGTATCGCAGAAGAGTTCCTATCCACTGTAGTTTTGATCTGTCTCATTATCCTCAGCAATTCCTGTTGCCAGAAAGGATTCTTGTTGTCATGAATGATATCAAGCCACCGTTGTCACATGTACATTATTGTATATATTTTGCCTTAAGCTGTGTGTGAGTTGATAGAGGCAATGATATTATGCATGTAACGGTAACGGTGGGCTTGTAGTATAGAGTTACTATCTACAATGTATCACCACTAATAATGAATTTCACATTTTCTTACCAATCTTTGCACTATTATTGCATTGACCTGTTCTATACATTTTGTGTAATTTTGGTTAATTTTATTGTAATATTGGATGGATTGGGTTTGAAGGATTGTACTGTTAGATGTTCATGGGTACACAGCATGTGTTGAATCATACAGGCTCTCATGCGCCGAGAGCATCAATAATGATAGATACGGCACATACTTTATTATAATTATTATACATGTAACTGGGTGTGTGCTTTTTTGCACTCATGTACAATGTACAAACCTGTATTGATATGAGGGTCATTTTTTGCCCTGTCATACATTATAAGTATTCCGCCCTTAAAGGGGAAGGCTACATGTAGTAACAGTCTTACTGATCAGTGGGAATCAGTGGAAATGCTGGGAGATGATTGTTCCAATCCTTATGGGATTCATTCAAGAGTTCATTGTATATCTATTGTTGTGTGAAAATGATTTGCTTCAGAATGGTCTCATATTCAAGTAATGTGCAGTTTAATGCTTCCAGGTTAGCGTCCCTGGTCAGTGACGGAGCATTAATCTGCACATTACTTGAATATGAGACCATTCTGAAACAAATCATTTTCACACAACAATAGATATACAATGAACTCTTGAATGAATCCCATAAGGATTGGAACAATCATCTCCCAGCATTTCCACTGATTCCCACTGATCAGTTACTAGCCTTCCCCTTTAAAGACATTATTTACCATTTGCAGATGAAAGAAAAACCCAACTTTAGTGTATCAAAATAATTATAAAATGTGAGTTAGAGATAGAAACAACCAGTGTAAAAAGGATAATCAGTGTAATCAATGTTGAGTAAATTGTTAAATATACAAGATGTGAACAATAATTATAATAAAATTATTTCTAGAATAGACCGTTCACAGTAATGGTTTATTGAGAAAAATAGTGATATCTCGCTACATTTTAGGCTTTATTGCAAAATCCTTATAGTTTGATGTTCTGTGATACAACTGACCTGCACATGTACATCGAATGTGATGACTCAAACATTTTTTAAATCACTGCTCCCAATGGTAAATAGTACCTTTAAGTGAGACGCAGTGATTAATGTCTAGTTGCCTGTATTACCACTATACACTTGTAATGCTGCGCAATGGAGAAGTGCAGTGTCATACATGTGGGTCTGTCAATATTGCGCATTGTACATGACAACATATTAACTAACACATGTAATCTGTTGTGATAATGTAAAACTGAACAGGACTTGCATAGCCAGAACCAATATGAGACGGGGGTGGCCATGACAGGATTGTCATGTATCTTGACCTCTGACCTGTCACATGATCTGGCCAATGACATCATGGCACTGGTAAGTACCCGCACAGTGATGGGGCAGGGCGGATTGCCGCTACCCCCACAGAGTTGGCCACCTCCTCTTCCTCTTCCATGGCGTAACCCCTCGTGTGGACAGTGACACTACCACCCCCCTTTCGTACAGTATTGTACATACCCCATCTGTCACTTGTGCTGGCCGTTCCATGGTACATTGTATCTCTCTGGTTCAAGTAGTACACAGGTGCTGTTGGTCGAGTAGTGGTACGCGATGTGGATCATAAATGGAATAACCAATTATGTGCTCTCACCCCCTTCGATATACTCTTTTAGAAGTGGAGTTAAACCTGACTTGGGTGTAGATGCTAAACAGCCTGCACACAGATTATGCCCACTTTGATGTTTTATTTGGGAGGCATTTGGAGTTGGCAGAGTGAGGTATGACTGCAATGTATTCTGACCAGTCGTGATCTTTTGACAGTGCTCTCAAACCTGTGTCTATGAACACAATCTTCTCATGATTTTCCACCCCCCCCCCCCCACACATACAAATTTAAGAAGTCCGTACAATTTATTAGCCTAAATCTGAGATGTGCTCTTATGAGCCGATGTCAAAGGCACAAAGTGAGTGATATTTTACATTGAATTTTGGATCATGCTAGCCACATGATCACTGGTATTAAGTTGCATTGCCAATATACACTGTAACCTCATTTGCTGGTCTGCCAAGTGTCCAATTGACCTCCTCTCATTCCTTCTGTGTACTTATTATCAATATCATGGTTGTTATTTGGTGAAAAGTGTAATTGTGTTATTTCTGTTCTTTGTTTCCCTTCTCTCCTTTCTTTACCTCCTTGCCATGGTCCCACTAATTTCTCCCCCCAAAATTGCCTGCCATCATTTGCTGTATAATTCACACAATACTAAAAATCACACCAACACCACTAAATACTTTCAAATATTTATTTGTTCATGATGCATATTACGGCCCAATATTTCATACATCCCTTTAAACTATGTAACAAACTTATACATAATTTTTTTTTTTTCAACCACCATTTGCCTGCTTGGAATTTCGCATCGTCTTGTACAACATTGCTTTTGCAATCATCACCATCACCATCATACCAATGCACTGAAATCATTTTGAATCATCATTGAAAATACATTTCCCCTGTACCATGATTACATTCTTCATTTGCTCCCATCCCACCATGTGCTGTATGATATAATTTCATACCTATCCATGCTCGTATCATGTTGAAAACATCCCATCATGCTTTGTGTTTTATTTTGATTTATTTTGTTTTTACCCTTTGTGTTTGTTTCCTTTGTGTAACCACTCACCGATCTCATCCCACATGAACAACTCCCTCAAATTCCACTTCCATGAATATATCATTTTCTACAACTCATTCTGCAAATCCCCACAAAATTGTTTTACTGGCCAAACCAATTTTTTTTTTTCTTTCACTTGCCTATTATTTTCTAATACGAAATTCAAATTTTGTCCCTTCTCAATATTTCATTTTTCTGCATTTTCCCACTTTCCTTTTTCTGGAAAATGAATTTGTCATCATAATTTATTTTTGGACTTTTTTTTTTAACCCTGGCATGATATACTGTTAAATTTACCCTTTAATGAAATCACCTCTTTTTTATTCCACTGATTGATACCATATTTCACATTCATTAAACAAATAACAATATCATCCACGCTTTCATACCCACTCCTCCACACCTTACGTTTCATACAACTGAACCATCTTACTTCACATGGCATGCTAATACTCCCTTAACCATATTATACTACATTTGACAAACCTTTTTCAACATGCCACACACCACGTATCAAATGCCTAAACCATTTTAACCCATCTTTATCTCCCTCCCCCCCCCCCCAAAAAAAAAAAAAAAAACCAAACAAACCATGTTTATCTTTGGTTCCATGCCATCCCACATCAAATTAAAATAATTTGATTCTCATGTTCACCTGTCATGATAACACTGTGCCCCATCTGCCCTGGTCTGTTGTGGATCCATTTTTACCCGCCACCTGTCCCATTTTCATTTTGTCAAATTGATATATTTGCCTTCATCTCATCCCTCACCCTTCTACGGTTCACACTGTGTGACACCCGATCATTTAACATTCCATCCATCAATTTTTCCCCCATCAATAATTTGCCACATTGCCCCACCCTGTTCCTTCATCGGATATTCACTGCCTTGCCCCTTCCCCCATCCTACCCCGCCCCACCCCCATCCCACCTCCCCCCAACTTGCACCCATGTAGGACATTAACAGTATCGGCCAGTATGATGCGGGCGTCGCCATGGCGGGACTTGCATGTTTCACCTCCCCTGACCTTGCCAGAGACCTGGCCAATGACCTCATGAGTCTGGTGAGTGGTGTGACCCCATTTGACCTTTTGACCTCTGTTCCAGGTGACCTTTCACACCCTTAATATGATGCAAACAGTCTTATGTACTTGTTATTCCCTGTAACTTCCATTTTAGTATTGTTGTTACTTGATGTTGTTGATCTACCAGTGCAGTCTATCTTTTGTCAATTAGTGGTCAATTTGTCATCAATTGTTGAAATTCAACTACAGCAGGCTACTGTTCATAGGAACCTCTAATCTTCCACCCAAATATTACCAGAAATGTGACATCCTCCTTGCCTTGCCAAATTTTTGTATTCTGAATGTTTGTCCTGTGGTGTGTTGTTGTTGTTGGGAAAATTAATTCCATGAGCAGAAAATAGTGTGAAAACTTGTCACACATTTGGACACCATTACATCCCCAACCAATTCATCAAAAGTCAGGGAGTCTAGTATTTGTTTTTTCCATTTTTTGTTGCATTGCATCAGCCATGTCAGTACTCCATAGTAATCACACCAATACCTATCATGATTGGTATTATGGTTATTTGAAAAGTATCACAAAACAAAAAGGTCTGTGTTCTTTAAATGCTTCATGAAGGTAACACAAATATCACATCAAATGCCCAACTTTAGGTACATGTAAGCCTTATTTTAAAAGTAATGATCAAATGTCACAAAGGGTACCCCAACTTTGTGAACAGTCCCAGATACCAGTCTAGCACAAATGAAAGAGGAAATTACAGAAGCCATTGCTAAGATGTGCTCTACAGATGCCATCAATTCAGAAGTCTGCATCCAAATTTTGTTTTTAACCATTTCCAACAAGTGTCTGAAGTCCCCATAGACCTAGCATGTAGCCAAACAGGTTCCTGTTGGCAATGGCTTAAAGGAAATATCCATTTTCACAGCCTCCATCCCTCCCAACACTTGATTGATACAGGCTTGTATGGTTAGAGTTTACGCTACCGTGAAAACATTATTAGTTTTATGTATGATCTGATTATTATTTTAGTAGTGTCTGCTGTTCTTTGCCTTTATTTAGAAGGCACACAGCAGATTTGGTGTTTGGTTCGAAATTGTGAATTGCAGGAAAATTGAAATTTAATGCTATAGACTGCACTTCTTGAAGAAGACTTGAGAGAGTTGCCAATGATTATGATTTAAAAAAAAAATACTATAATTTAACACACTGGTGTGTACTTACTTGTACAATGTGGTTTAAATGAACTGAAAAAGGATCTAAGTCAAACTTAAAATCAAACAAAAGTGTGGCAAACAATGTAGTACCTTTTTTCTGGTTCTCAAAGTTTTATGGGACCTAGAATTAATTTTTTATGAAATCAAAATATAGACACCCAACTGCAAAGTGTGCTTTAAAGGCATTATATACCATTTGCAGATAACAAAAACCTGGCTTTAATGCAATGTGAGTTAGGAATAGAACAACCGATGTAAAAATGTTAATCCGTACAATCAATGTTTAGTATTATTAGATATACAAAATGTGAGCAATAGTTTCATGTATGATAAAATTGTTTCTAGAATAAACCACCCACAGTTATGGTCCTTTGAGAAAAATAGTGAGATCTCCTTATATTTTAGGCTTTATGGCAACATTTTTATATGGTAGGATGTTTTGAGATATACTGACCTACACATACAGCTGTACGTATCAAATATGATAACTCAAACATCTTTTAAATCTTTGTTCCCAATAGTAAAAAGTATCTTTAGGAGTAGATGTAAGAATACTTTGATATGTAAATCCTCAGTGCATGTCATCCCCTTTCCTGTCCAAGTTTATCCCAGTGTGACAATTTTATATTGTGTATAAAAGTGATGTATTCTGTCTTGTCTGTGATCACATGTACTTTTGATTTGATGTTTCAAAGGAGAGATTGTATTTCATTCCTTATATGTGCCAACAAATGATTTTTGTCTCAAGGTGCCCTGTAAACCCTTTTATTTCCATCCCTTCCCAACTTTTCATGTTAGCGTAGATAAGAATTTTATAAGTTGATAGTATCATTAGTGTTTATGTGTGTGTTTGTCTATTGCTCTGCTGTGTACAAGTATATGTATTGTCTGCGGCACTTCTGTTTCATGGTAGATTCAGTTCCTCATATTCTTGTGCTTTATGCCTATGTGGAGATTAGATTTTAATGTTAATGTCCACACATTGGCTATTGCATTCATTGACTTGAATAGTGGAGATCCTAGCTTAAGCAAAATTATTTGCACGTTTGCGGGATCATTGTTGTATCAAACATTTTAAAAGTTGCTGCACAAATTATAGAAGTGGCTCAAGATATTCAGTGTTAGATTATTGTGTTATTGAAATATTTTTGTTGTACGAGTAACTTCAATGCATGATTCTTTTCTAAAATGGGTACAGCAAAGGTGTTGTGGCTCGGAACAATTAATACTTTACAAGAGATGTGCATTTTAAATTATCAAGTATAGAACAGCAACATGTCTTCTACTTGAATTTTTGTTTTGTTTTTGTTTTGATGTAGACAGTGTTATGCAGTGAGTCACCATGTCTACATTGTAGGTGTGTGATTTATGACTGACATGCAAAATCATCTCTCATCACTCTTCCTGCACAAAGGGATAATGTACAGCATGAATGTGCATTGATATAGAGTTCTACAAATCGGGGATCTGAAACCAGTGGCAACAAATTCAAACTTAATCATACATACACGTTGTAGAGGGGCAATGCATGAGTGACGCGCATGTGAACTTACAATGTACATTCAAGAGTAAGAGATTGACATTTTCTGCCATGTACAATTTTTATGTAAATTAATTGATGTACAATGTTAAAGTGAGAGATCACTATGCATGAAATCATATTGGTTTTTTTCTGTCTGCTGGGACTTGAAGATGGCGTCCACCAAACCGTACATCAGGAAAAAGGCTGTGCTCCTCATGTACAAGATATTCCTCAAGGTACTGTAGTTCTTAATATAATAATGTTTCTTTGTCCACTCATCAAGGTAGTCCTTATGGTACCTTCTCTTTCTGCCAGCACTGTCATTAGTGTCAATCAAATATAATCAAAATATTAATACCAGTATACAATGCATCAGAGATGCATGTCTTATGAATTTATCTTATCATTGTTTTAGCAGAATGATCCTTTTCAGAGCATGTGGTATAAAAGTGCCCAATAAACCTAATTTTTATTAACATACTTGCTCAACTCTAGATTGTACTGAAGATATTATCCACATGAGTGATATGTGACAATCAACAGGTTAACTCAACCTTCAGGCATTTAAATCAGATTTGCAGCTACTGTGTTTTGTTTTGTTTTTCTCCTCACTATCACTATGAATATGATATGTACCTCATCAGCAGTTTTGATTACACTAGCACTATACACTTTATGAAAAGAAGGACACAGACCATGTGATGAATGCTGCCATTATGAGGCCTGGCATTATATGTGGTATGATACTGTTGTATGTACATGTATACCTAGGTACATGTATGTCACAAGTTTCATTTGTGATGTTTGATGAACTCTCTTGCAGTTTCCAGATGCATTGAGGCCAGCTTTCCCTCGACTGAAAGAGAAACTGGAAGATCCAGACCCAGGTACAGTTTTATGATCTATTGATACCATGTGATAAGCACTGCAACTGATGCTGTAAGTAAGTGGTTTCTTTCGCGTACAGATACTTTTGCGGTTTCCATCAGTGCTGACTTTTTCACGTGTGTTTAAATTCGTGGTTGGCAAAATCTGTGAATTCACAGTCGGCAAAAACTGTTTTATTTTGCACATGAAAACCAAAATTATAATCAAATTATTCTTTTATTTATTAAATAGAAATTAAATCCAGTGCAGACTTACCTGAAACCCCGTCTCTCGAGTACTTTATAACATGCTTGTACCATCATTGCTTGGTATCGCTGTGTGTGTGTTGACCATCAATACACTCAATGCACGGAATCTTCGCGTGTGCATGTGCGCAATAGCGTTGTAACAAGTGGCGAGTTCAAAACATTTTCGCATGATGTTAAATTCGCGGTTCAACCTCAAAGCGCGAAAAGCGCGAAAATAAAACTACCATGAAAGAAACCACTTTTACAGTAGCTTCTCAGTAACATCAGTACACCTGAAATCAATGGACATCATACATATCACTTTCCGATATTCCATACAGTGCGAGTAAAGTTGCAATCACAATGCACTGTCGCCTACGAACGCCAACTCATTACTGAGATATTGATGTTTCAATCGGACATATCTCCTGGTGTGTACAAGGCATCAAATTTCAAGCTCATGCACGCAATGAATTTTAGATGTTTCAAGCTGTCCATGATTTTTGCTCTTTTGCATTAAAGGCATCATTTACCATTTGCAGATGATTCAAAAACCCAGCTTTAGTGCTTCAAACTAGTTCTGAAATATGAGTTTGGGATAGAAACAACCAATGTAAAAATTGTAATTGGTATTTTTTAATCACTGTTAAGTATTGTCAAATACACAAAATGTGATGAAAAGTTATGCTGAAATTGTTTCTATAATAAACCGTTTATAGTTGTAGTTTATTGAGAAATCTCAAACATTTTTTTAAATCACTGCTCACGATGGTAAACAATACCTTTAAAGTCGTACTGAATTGTCTCCCCGTGCATGCTCTTTCCTGGATTGTTACAATAGGAGTGCAGTCGGCGGCTGTGAATGTGATTTGCGAGCTGGCGAGAAAGAACCCCAAGAACTATCTCTCCCTGGCGCCCCTCTTCTTCAAACTCATGACGTCGTCCACCAACAACTGGATGCTGATTAAGATAATCAAACTGGTGAGGAGTCCCCCCTCATGGATTTTTAGTCTACCGATCTCAGAAAGTATTGGTCATGGCTCTCAGGGCTGTACACAGAAGGGGCTGTGTTGGAGAGAAAGTCGTACTATATTTTTATCAAGATATTGAATGTGTAGGTAAAAGCATTTCCTGCTTTCCTGGCCAAAATGTGAAATTGTCCCTCAAGTATGCACTCCATTATAGTTCAAAGCATGAAGAAGGTCCATGATAGGTGATGACAGTAAATACTGATTAAAGTTTACCTCATGCAGATGTGAATGTACATGTATGATTGGTATTTGATAGTGTGTATTGATTACATACAATGGATACTGATATGTCGTACAGTTTATCTGTATGTTCAATATTTAGCAGATACTGTTTGATGATTGTTTTGCGAAATCAGTGAGCAAATTTCTTGTTTTTCGAGTTGCTTGTTGTGCTAACAGGGGAAAATTCTGTCTGATTTTCTAGTTGGAAGATGATGTGACCAATTGTTGATTCTTCTTTGATTTCAAGGAAGCTGACTGCTTTCCATCTCTCCAGTACCACCAAATTTTACTATGCAACAAGAATGAAGATGCTGCCTTATCAATTTCTGTTTTTGTTTTGTTTTGTTTGTTTATGTTTTGTAATTTTTTTCCTCCTTTCCCCAGTTTGGCGCCCTGACACCGCTGGAACCAAGACTAGGGAAGAAGCTGCTGGAACCACTCACCAATCTCATCCACAGGTAGCGCCATACTAGTCTCACGACAATGCTGCTGGATTTATTGCTGTATATAGTCTCAGAAATACCTTTTGGGGGAGGGGGGGTGGGCATTTCATGAAGTGTTTTGTCCGACAAACTTGTCAGACAAATTTGCTCTCAGCCAATCAGATGCAAGGATTTTAGTAGCTTATAACAGTTTGTCAGAAAAAATATCTGACAAAATGCTTCATGAAGTGCCCCCCCCCCCCTCCCTTGCTTTCAAGACAGTTTTAGTCTGAAAGGAGAATACTCAAGTGTAGAAAAAAAATGCACTGTGAATGATTATACTGCAATTACATATTGTATGTGTTGAGGATACATACTCGGCAAAGTGCCCTGTGTTACCTGTCTTTTTTTTTTGTATGACAGCCTCTTTAAAATTGTGTAGTGACCTCTTATGTCATAGTGCTGTTGTATCACTTGGTTCAAGAGGCGGATACACAAACCTAAAGAATGCATGCACTTGTATGTATGGATCATGTGAACCTGAATCAAGAGCCATTTAGAATCCTGCTCTAGTCTAACTCAAGACTTTCAAATGTAATAATTCCGCTTCATGTTCCAGGTTGTCTTGTAGGAATACAGTAACATCAGATGAATAGGATGGTAGAGGAATTGTAAAGTCTCCCATGTTGTCACAAATCAATCAGTAATATTTGTCACAGCCACATAAAATCACTTTTTAGGGAAAAAAATGTGTCCTTTTCATCAAATAAAGCTGCAAAGCTGGCAGTTACGACTGAAAAGGGGAGAGGGGAGAGGGGTCAAAGTTGCTATTTGCACTGACCAAAAAGACATGGTTTAAATAATATTTTGATGTACAACTTAGTGGGAGAATGATGAGATGATGACATTATGGCCTTTTCCAATCCATGCATCTCTCATTAAAAAACAAACAGAAAACAAAACAAAACAGGATGCTCCCCATACATATGTCCTAGCATCAACAGCATCAACTCTGCCTACAAGCGACATCTGTAACTTAGTAAAATTGCCTTCAAGCGAAATGAAATTTATGTTTTTGCTTTCATTAATCGACAGCACTTCTGCTATGTCACTGCTTTATGAGTGTATCAACACAGTCATTTCAGGTGAGTAGGAGATATAATGTCACCTTTTCTTCCTCATTCTATGAAATGCATAATAAATGTAGAGATTTACTTCAGATTGTATATGTACAGCTGTATGAACATCTGCTCATTAAAGAATTCCTTTTAATGAAACTTATGCAAATTTTACATTTAGGAATCATGCAAG
The DNA here is from genome assembly GCF_040938485.1 of Diadema antillarum. NCBI lineage: Eukaryota > Metazoa > Echinodermata > Echinoidea > Diadematoida > Diadematidae > Diadema > Diadema antillarum. Next base: position 41,141 of record NW_027271663.1, read on the forward strand.
GCCATTGGTTTCATAAAGTAAAATCTTGTAGTAAAGGACTCTGTGTGAAAGATCTATTTAAATTTGAATGATTGTTGAATGTATATACTTGGCTAAGAAATCAGAACATGTGATAATTCCACATTGCTTAGTCCCATACATTTGAAATAATGCATGGCTAACAGATTGACCAACATAGTGTGATACTGCAGATTAGGCTAGGTTCAGTTGAGTTATGCATATTGGTATAATATGATCTATGAAATTTCTTTATCTTCATGAACAAAGAAGACCTAAACCATGCAATATCAGAGAATATTTCTACCTAAACCTGACAACTAGTAAAAGTGTCATTTAAAGTGTCAATGCATTATAAAAGTTTCTCTGAAATATGTTTAGCAAATTTACCTTTCAAGGCTCACAGTGTTAGCATGTAATGAATGAAGAATATGTGTGTATGAATGCTCTGGTTAAGCTATAAAGTACATCACTGATTGCATGAAAACATAATCAAGCAATAAACTATGCTCTTAACCATGCAAAGGAGGTTTAAAATCTCCCCAGATGACCATACGTTTAATATTCTACAACTGTGTTGACTCCTGATGATGTTTCTTGTTGGTTGAGGTCTTGGTGCCATTATATTATTTGTTTAGCCATTATCAGTTTCAATAGCCTTTGGTGTACTGTGTTCTACATGGGATATTCATCAGGATGCAAGTCTATGGTTGCATGCCATGCAGTGGGACTTTGGTGATCTTTCTTGATGTGTAGTCATTCATGGCTTCAGTTCTATGTTATGTGAGCAGCCTAACCTGAAAAACACTAGTCCCAAATATACTCGGGTAGGCGTCCATGGAAAATGCATGTTATAGCAAAATCAGCCCGTCCTCAATGTCAGGATTAGTATTTACACTGTAGCAGAGACATGACCAATGCCTGTGTCTGCATTAACTAGGAGTCACTGTGTGAAAATCTCTTTTTACGTTGGCTATTATAAATAAAGTGATAAAAGTTTTTTAGGTACATGACCTCAGGTAGGTACCTGCCAGTAGATGCTCACAGTGCAACAGACACATACACTACATATGTAGTAAAGTTCAGCTGATTGAGTCATTCAGTGCACAGTGTAGGATAATATTTTGACCTGCAGCTCTAAAGGAATGGTAAAACTTTTTTTTTCTTCCCCCACCACTTGCATAAATCAAAACACTGCCCTTTGTGGCAAAGGAGCTCTGTTACTTTCTTGCAAATAAAGATTAGGATGCTAGGGCTGTGTTGATTATGTATTCTGAGCTAATGGGAAATTTCATGCCTCTTTCTAAATATCACTTGAGATTAATTTTCGAAACCTATCGCACTCTTTCATTCTGTAGAGTGCAGGTGATATATGTTCTCAGATCTAATAGGAAGAGTTATTTTTTAGCTGTTTTATCAAACGAAAAAAATGTGGATGAGGGTACATCCTTCTTTATCTTCTTTGTTCTGTATCTTGGAGGAGGATGTATTGTGTGAGTGGGCCTTTAGTGTGGGGGCTTTTAAAGTGTTATTGAAGCTTCGACATTTTGTTTCATTCCCCCACTTCCATCCTTCTTTTTCTTTTCCTTCTCTGTTTCTCCACCCGTCCCTCCCTTTCTCTTCCCACTGCCCTCTCTCCTTCTCTCTCTCTTTCTCTTTTTATTGGACTATCCCTTGATAACCTGCAGTTTTGATTTCGTTGTCTTCAGGAATACCCGACCACTCTGCGTCCATTCAGGTATACCATCTCACATTATTCAGAATGAATTTGCATTTTACACATTTGTTTTCTCTCAAGGTAGTTTGAAGGCCTTTCATATTTTATAGTGTTTGTGGGTGTGTGGATGTGTGTGTGTGTGCAGTTTTCATTTGTAAATGCCTTCGAAAAGTGTGGACCACTGTCAACTTCCCACGTGTGCAACTGCAGTCCCACACCTCATATAGGTGTGTTTGGTAGCTGGATGGGTGCTAGAATTATCTATGAGTCAAGACAAATGGGTGCATGTTCATAAAGTCTGAGACGGTTTGTGCATAGAATGCACGACATCACATATAATTGTATGAGGTCCGCTTTCCCAACAGACCCTGTTCTGTGATGAGGAAAAATAAAAATGTGTGTTCCAGTTGACAGATCCATGTGAAAGGCATTTACAAGTATGCACCCACATGTGCATGTAAGCAGGTGTGTGAGTTCCTGAGGTGCCGCATGGTGTTGGTTTCTTGGAAAACAGAGATTTGTTGCTATTGGGAATCGAGGGAAGTCACTATATTCAAATGGGGATCGAATCATGGCTGTCGTATATCTCCAAGAAGGGGTAAATATCATTACCTGTCCATCATCAGAAATAAAAGAAAACAATTAAGGCTATTCATGACAAATAAGCGTTAGCCCCTGTCCAGCCCCATCTGAAAATTATGCCAAAGTCAAACTGTAGTAGATTGCTTTGTAGCAAGTATCTACTGTGGCATTAAAAACCCACATTGTCAGGACTTTTTGTCTGAATTAAATCAATTTTAGTTAGAATCTTTCTGATTTTTGTCAAATTTCCAGTGCATCCACGTATATGTGGGGCTATTGATTAGCATTTCCCTTTACACTGTAAACTGTTCTATGGCAGAAACTAGTTCAAAAACTTGGGAGATTTTTTGAACAAAATCCCACCAGAAAAGTAAAACATGAAATAATTGAATCCAGGAGACAGGCCTCAGTGGCTTACAATGTGTGTAGTCTCCAATTTCTCTTAAATGTGTGGTGCCTTAAACAAAGTTTCTTGGTTTGAGAGGTGAAATGTCCATCAACTTCATTTTCTAAAACATATACCTCTCTGGCCTGCAATCTTGAGTCTTGATATCATCCAAAAACATTCGTAAATCTTTATCAAGCAGAGTTTTAATTATTATTTGAAAGGGCTGCCAGTACACTTGATGCTTACATTTCAAAATTTCTTGTGATCGATCTCTGTTTCCAATGTAAACCTTCACCGGATGCTTGCACTTTGAAATGCGAATGCAAAATATTTTGTTGTCTTTCCCTTCAGAGAGCTCACTTCCTTTAACTCTCATGCCACCATATTTTTTTATTATTATTTTTTTTAAACATCCATGATTTGAGCATGCTACTAATCTTTTAACATGCATTTGTTCCAACTCTCACCCATAATGTGAGTTAGAGTTCAGCGAGCCCATTTTGCTAAACTTTCGCCGAGGGGCTGGGGTGTCATCTGACCCAGTGGTAAGCAGTTAAAGAATTAAAACAGGTCTTCCCAAATGAGGTTTTCCAGATTGAATGCTGCAACTTTTGCAACATGATGCCAGGGCACTTGGCATGCAGGGAGTGGCTGTGGGTAAATGCTCCTAAACAACTGTAAAACGTGTTACCTGGCGTGGGGTGGGGGAATGATCAGCTCAGAGGAAAGTTCTCTCACACTTTCATTGAATAGTAGGATTATTTATTTATTCATTTCTATTTTTTTTTTTAAAGTAGATGAACTTTGTGCAGTACCAAATTGGTAAAAATTAGTTTTGTTGCATTCACTCTGCTCACAAGAAATTGTTTTATTTTCCAACATGATGTACATCAAATTTTGCTTCTAATCAAAACCAGCATCAGTTGCTGAATAATTCTTTCATTTTGATATATTTTGATGCTTGCTAATCAAAACCAAGAGTTTGCATAGTAGAATACTACTATTTATGAGCATACATCATTCGCTTGTGCACCTGTACAGAGTCTTGCACATTTTAGTAAAATGTGGAATGTATCCATAAAAGAAAATCCCCTCCCCCAAAAAGAACTAAAAAAAGTAACAGCCTGTGGTATGCAGATTCATTACTGCAAAAGCAAAGAAAAGAATCCAAACTTTATAATACTACTAACAAACAAGCCATGTATATGCAGCTGCACGAGTCAAATTTTCTGTATGAGGTTGTTGTACACTTGACATGCCTTCAAATAATACTACACTTGTTTCAAAGATTGTACATGCTGTACCTTAAAGCACAAGCATAGCAAGCTCCTGCTTAATAGCAAGATCATTAAAGCTTATTAACAGTGCCAAAAGTTTTGATACTGTATTTGAGCTACTTTTGTACTTACAAGTTGTTTTAGCAGTTTGATAACTTGTTGGTTGAACCACCTGCTAATTCCAGTAGTTTAGGAGCTGATCTTGAAATGCATTCTGATGTGGAAATACGCATCACAAATGTATAATGAAGGTATAATATTAAATCAATTAATCTGGACTTACTGTTTTTAATTGAATCAGAACTTACACCAATTGATCACAAATGTATGTAAATTAAACCTCTGTTTGATATAATATGATCTCCAAAGAACCTGAAAAATACCAAGATCAGGATAACATTGAAAAAAAAAAAATGCTCATGCATGCAGCATCAAACAGTTTGATTATTATATGATTTTATGTCATGTGGGCAGCCTGAATCTCAAATAGGGTACCTGTAGTGGGTAAAGCACATTTTGCAAGACTGACCTGTGGTGGGCCCCAAATCTCAATCTTTCCTTGGTGGATCTACATCTGCAATACCAGACACCAAGCAAGGTCAGAGAAGGGATGTGGTCAGGGGTTAAGGTCAATGGTATCCCCACCTCCCAATTAATTTTTATTAATCTAGTGGAGTGATATATTCAATATCTGCTCTGATTAAGTGTGGAGTGAAAATTTTGAAACCAAACAGTAACCAATTACTAGAAGCCATTAAGCTGAATAGTATAAACATGACTCGTTTGTGTTCACAATTCAAGCTGACAAATCATAGCAATGTTGTAGTGAGCCAGAGTGTGTTAACACATTCACCATTACTAACTGAGGTGTGAGACATTTACCTGTCTTTTGCAGACAGTAACCTAGTGCAATATTTTTGATTTTTAATTGTTATCCATTGTTTTGTGCTCTTTTATCCATTAGAAGTATTATATTCATTGGGGGAAAGTTGCTCATTAGATCATGGCATATGTTTGCTGTTTCATAGAGATTAACTATGTAGTTACATAAGAAATCTGTTTATGTACTCAGCTGTTGACATACAATTCCTAAGAGGAGCAAAAAAGTGTGTGCAACATGAATGTTGTATATATTACAGTCACTCCTGCTTTATTTACCAACTGGCTTTATATGTCGAGGCATCTGTCCATAAAATGATACATGTATTTTACAAGATATCTTAAAGGAAAAGAGAATAATACAAAGCACTGAAAGGAGAAGATGTACACGTGCACATGTTATCTTTAACTATTAAAAAGGCAAAATAACTCATGGATGTACTCCAGAAAAAGGTAAATTGCTCAACCTGTTGATTTAGACTGGACTGAGAGAGGAAGTTGGTGAACTTTGCCTCATTTGGCAGTCCGGAACTTTGTGCATTAAAAGAATTCAGGGTATCTAGATATTACCACAAAGACAACAACTAGAAATCTTTTTAAAGCATAAGCCAATCAGCTTTTGCTGTGGTAGTGATAATAACTGCAAATCACCATGAACAGTGTATCTTTGATATGAGGAAAGATTTTTGAAACATGCATAAGCTGCGACGACTGCAGCACCAATACTACAGTCATACATCTTGGATGCATGTGACTGCATTGTTATTGCTGAAAATATTCTAGAGGGGAGTTGTAGTTACTGCAATTTTGAATCCTTTTTTTGAGGTGCTTTATGAATCAGATACCCCTGGACTCCAGTGGCATTTGCCCCCTCCCCCCCCCCCCCCCCCCAAAAAAAAAAAGAAGTAAAGAAAGGAACGTTCCATGCATGATTGACATGCACCATGGAAGAGTGGGCGGAGTCATAGTCTTGTTTCATGCCATGCATGCTGCATGACCGATACAAATGGGTCTCCATGCATGTTTAGTAAAACCTTGGGCCATGGCACAGTCACTCACTCACTCACTCTTGTTTTTTCTTTCTTTCTTTTTATCCTCAATTGGTATAGTATTTGCCAAGGTGTAGTGATCATCCATTTCAAGTATGCTGCCATTTTGTCCAATTCCACATGGTCTTCTCTACATGATGTCTAATACTTGTGCCTGGAGTATATGAGTGCATACATACCACCAGACCCAGATTTGAATCCGTATAATCCTAAACCATACTTTTAATCTGCACTCTGAATCCTAATGCTTGATCCAGATCCAGATCCTAACAAGTCATAGTCCTCAATACCCTAGACTCATACTAAACCCAGGTGTGCAAGGGATGGACAAAGTGGGAAATGGACCAAATGAGATAGACCAGGCGGGAAAGACCAAATGGGATCTAGACCTAATGGCACTATCCTAGGTTCCATCAGTTGGTCTCATTGTAATTTCCTCTCTAACTCAACCATAAGGTTTCCAGGAATGTTATGAGCTCTCCCCCAATTCTTTCTCTCCCTCCTTATATGTATGGTGTTGGTACAGATTTATACCTTATGAGCATATTGGTGATGACATGTGGACAGTAGCATGCATTCTGGGATTTTATATTCATGTACCATTATCAATTATCTACTCCAGTGGAAAAAAATAAGGAAAGTTCAAGGAAATATTAAATCTGTCTTCCCTTGTATGTGGTTGCCATCAATAAAGGCGCATGTGTAGTAGATAACTTGAAATTTTTTCAGTCAATATGTGAGCTGTAACGTCATTGCATATGGAAAATGCTGATAGCAATTAAATTCCATGTGCTTGTGAGATAAATAATAGTCATGAATATAGATGAAATTCCTGAAAAACACACACACACAAGAAGAGGGAGAGTTTTCTATTGTATATAGACAGCATCCAAGACAAAATTTAAGTATATTATCGTACAAACACTGTATGAAGATGTTTCTCATTGAGCAACCTATGTCAATAAAAAGAAGAGAAAAGAAGAGGGATCAATTTTGTTATAAACAGAAGTGATTCTTCTAAGACAATTTTACTTTTAAGTATGAAAGTATTGAATGAAGAATCATGTTCTCTGTGAGCACACTGACTATAAGTGATTTTTTGTTGTTGTGTATTTTATTTCTTTTATTACGAATGTTGAATTTGTTTGAAGAAATTTGTTAATTCTAACTCATTTGGGGAAGTGTTTGTACATTTTGACCGAGTGAGTATCGGCAGTGATATTGATGACATACGTGTTTGGTTTTTGACTGCTACTCTTGCAGCTGTGTGTCCAGAAGCTGAGGATTTTAATAGAGGACTCTGACCAGAACCGTAAGTTACCACAACTTTGTCTTTAAAAGCCTCTGGCACTATGCATGAAAGGGAAGAAGAAGAAAAGAAGAAGAAGAAAAAAAAAATTGGTCTTTTAAAATACTATTAAAAAGGCAGAAAGCATGCACACACTTCATGTGTGCACGAACAGAACCCCAACAGAGAATGATTTTAAATTGCCCTAGTGGAGCTGCCAAGTCAGGCCTGAGTCTGCAGGAGGCTTCCAGAAAACTTCAATATCTCTTCATGTCCAGATATTACGATAATAGAAAACTCTCAATTTTGGAGGGAATTATTTTTTGCCCATTGGGATTCATACATGTATATCATGCAATATCTTCTTGATTGCTCATAGGAATTTTCTTTGATTTTGATTGGTGAAATTGCCAGCCCTGCTGTAGTAACTATATTTGTATGTAAATAGCATTTGTTTTCTTACAGTGGCATACAGTCAACATCGAGAAAGCCATGTGATATATCACAGATCATGCCCAGTAAGATGGCCATGCTGTCATTACCAGTGGTGACCTTGTTTGCAATCAAAATCAATGTTAATTGTATTATAAATCAAATATAGCCAAAAGGACGCTTCTGGCGATTAGAAGCAAGCAGTAAGTTCCCATTTCAATAATGACTATGATAATAAAAGATAAAGAAAACACTGGTAGAATTTTTAGTTTTATGTTCTCTGATCAATGGATAGACATTGTATAGCACCGGGATAATGGAACCTCTCCTTTTGTTGGGAGTGTAAGTGCATGTGTGTGATGCTTGATGTGTGTGATGTTATGCGACAGTTCTCCAGTGTCTCTAAGCAAGCATGTTTGTGTATTTGCTTTTTACACCTGCTTTTAAATTGTTACATGAGCGATTATTCATGCAATGGTTACAGAGAAAATCAGACTGGCTTCCATTGAGGAAATTATAAGAAGACCCTACCCCCCCCCCCCCCCCCATGTAATGAATTTATATTAAAAAAACAAAAGCGAAAGCTTGAATGACAAACTTTCCATGTTCCTGTAGTGAAGTACCTGGGCCTGCTAGCAATGAGCAAGATCCTCAAGACCCACCCCAAGTCAGTCCAGAGCCACAAGGACCTGATCCTGGACTGCCTGGATGATAAGGATGAGTCCATCAGACTGCGGGCCCTGGACCTCCTCTATGGCATGGTAAGCGTCGTGACCCTTCAGATCGGAAATTATCATCCTGTCCACATTCATTTATTATCACTCTGAATTTTAGTGCATCTATTATATTGGGGAAAGATTGGATGAAACTGTTCACATCATTTAAACAGATAGAAATTTGCAGAATATGCTTATTTGAAGACGTCTTGCATGTGATAGATTTGAATGGTTGATGTACTAATTGTGCTGTTGTCATCTCCACTATTGTCTTGATGTCTGTACAAATAGTTTATGAGGTGTTTTTACCCAGTTCACCTTTTGATTATTACCAAGGAAAATGGACTTTAACATTTATCAGTGTGTGTGCCATTCACTCCTTTTCCTTTCCAAAGTGCATTTATGTTATGCAGATAATTTAGAGTGTACACATGCTCTATAATTACTTACGATAGGAGATCCATGCTTGCATGTACAATTGTGACAATATATTTTGATATGTCTCATTCTTCAATATGTACATTTCATTTAATCCCAAATCAAATTGTTCTGTGGACTACCGTCATCGTCATCTGTACCTGTAGAGCAAGTGTGTTTGGAAATTGGGTTTCTTGGTATCAATTGTGGAAGCAGCCTAGTAGTGATGATGGGAGTCTTGAGAGTCATGGCTGACCTGTAGACCGATTGTTTAACCCTAACCATCCAGGTTTCCAAGAAGAACCTGATGGAGATTGTGAAGAAGCTAATGATTCACGTGGACAAGGCAGAGGGGTCGGTGTACCGGGATGAGCTTCTAGCCAAGATCCTTGAGATCTGTAGCCAGAATAACTACCAGTACATCATCAACTTTGAGTGGTGAGTTGCCTTTAGTGAAAACAAAAGATAGTATCAGTTGTCTGCCTCCAGTTGGTATTTAGTGTTTGCTTATGTACTGTAGAATGTATGTATACTGAAATTTGGCATACTGATACTTTCACAAATTTCTAATTATCATAGCATTTTCACATGTTGTTCATTTTCACGGTTACAAGGGTAGTAATCATTATTTCACCTTTCACAAAATACTAATGAATACAGGTGTAAGAATGAGTAACAAGAGACAATTCTAGTATTGGATGTTTTTTTACTCCGTGATTCCCTGAACATAAACAAGTAGTTTGTTTTGCATTCAAAGTGCTGTACTAGTGTGTTATGCCTCTGACATTGCTACATCATTGCCCATGCAGCGTGCTTACTAGACCCACAGCAGTTACTAGTTGCACGTGATCCAGCACTGGCATGGCTTGACCTTTTTTAAGAAATGATATTTTTGCATGTTGTTGTTTTCGCACATTTTTAATTTTTATTTGCGAAATTTTGCAAAATGAAATCGCAGTGACAATTTCAGTTCGTATAGTATGCTGTACTTAAGTATTCTTTATATGAAAACTTAATCCCAAGCCAAGTGAATTGTTGGGGGATGATGCTTTTTGTACTCTATTCAACGTGACTTGATTAGTGCTTGTTATTTGGCAGGTACGTGAGTATCCTGGTGGAGCTGACGAGAATTGAGGGCACCAAACACGGGAACCTGATTGCAGCCCAGATGCTGGATGTGGCTATCCGTGTGAAGGCCATCAGGCCCTTTGCTGCTAGACAGATGGTAGGTTGTGGGGTTCAGGAAAAGGAGGGAGCGGAGGTCCTGCCTGATTCTCAGTGATATTTTAGGTGACGGGGAGAGATAAACTTGTGAAAGGATGGGCACTGATGGGCTCACCATTGACCTAAGTTGCAGATGTGGGCAGGTACTAGGTGTGTGCAAATGGGTTTATACCAGTTCAAAGAAATCCTGTTCTTGTTCTAGAGGATCCAGATGTAAAGTGTACTGTATCTTGCACCTTTTTCACCTGTTGGTAATTGAATTTGCAAAATGTATGTTTTGTGAAGTGAATTGTTTTCTCAGTGCAAGTTACATACATTGCTGGTCATACCCCTCCCCCATCACTTCCGAGTAATGTGTGTCCTATACTCCTTTGCGTTTTTTTTTTTTTTAATGTCACAACCTTTGACACTGGGTTATAAAAATCAGTTTGGAAATAGGATTGAAATGGGATTTCACAAAGTTTTAAAGCTGTAGGATGCCATATAAACTTGTGGAGTCCTTACTTACTGAGTGATGCATGTTAAACCCAGAATATATATTAAAGAGTGAAAGTGTAAATCAGTTGTCAAAGATTGTATAAACTGGATTTTGTATAAAATAGCATCTACTAGATCATCATTTGCATAGCTTTTTTGAGATGGCATTTGTCCAAATGAAATTATTCAATACTAAATGTGTACAGTCATACTGTACCTGCCTTACCGAACACCTACCGTGTACAGCCACTAGAAAAATTCGCCCGGAGAGAAAAGCCATGTTAAAGACACTGCCTATAGTAGCCACCTGTCTAGAGTGACCACTTTTTTCATCTCCCTTGGGTGGCTCCTTTAGACAGGTTCTGACTGTTAGTTGATGGAAGCTCATTGATGCTTGCTGTGCAATTTTATGTGAAGCATCTGTGGCAGTTATCACCAGGGATTTGAATCTCCAACCTATAATGATCCCTTCCCCTCTCCCCTGCCTTGCTGGCTTATCACAGGCCATGCTGCTGGAGAACACCCACCTATTGGTCGGCAACGCCACCCAAAGGAACGGCATCTGTGAAGTGCTCTACGCGGCTGCCTGGATCGTCGGGGAGTTCCCCGGCTACCTATCCCAACCGAATGTCACGCTGGAGTCGATGCTGAAGCACCGTGTCACCAACCTGCCCGGACACATCCAGGTGCGTGCACGATCCCCTTTTCACATGCAATTTTATGTACCCCAACAAAAAAAATTGAGTCTTTGTAGTAATGTTCTCCCTAGTACAGATGAAGCTATTTGATAATCTGAAGAGTCAGTCTATTGGGATTTACAGTTATGGCAATGATTTTAAAAATTGTGATGTTATTTTTGATGATGCTGATGATGAGAGAGATGAGGATGATGGTAGATTGATGAGGATGAAGATGCTCCTCTGCAGTGAAAGTGATTTTGCTATTAATGCAATAATAGTGGCAGACTTCCACTTATTACATTCATAGTGTTGTGCTAGTGAAACCAGGTGTTGCTGTGATTAGTACTGATGGAGATGATAAATCAAATGAAGGGCGAACTTGCCAATGGGCTTCAGGTATTCTGTCCTCACGTTGCCATGGCTACAGGGCATCTATGTGCAGAACATCTTGAAGCTATACAGCAGCATCCTGACCAAGCTGGAGGAGGACGAAGACAAGGAGGACATCCAGCGGGTCACTCAGCTCCTCATCGACAAACTGCCATCCTTTGCTGAGAGTGCTGACCTGGAGGTCCAAGAAAGGGTATGGCGGCTTGCTATATGTGTCATATATTTTGCAGGGTGTTTTGGGTGTTTTTTTGCAAATTTGTACTGTATTTCCAAATAATGTTATTACTGTGTTTTCAAACGATTTTATTACTGAATAAATGTACAATTGTATGAATTTAACAGCATGTGAAAATATTAACTCTGATCTGAACATGAATGCAACATTCACACCTATTTTCTCTATTCATTACTTTACTCCATGATTGTGAATGTAACCACTTACGAAATTGTTGGGAAGTCCTGATTTGCAAAAACTTTGACTCCCTAAATATATGGCATATGCACCAATGTAGTGTTGACTTTTTGTCCATTGATATGAAACAATGATTCATCTTCTGGTAGTAGCCTTTATCTGTATATCCACCCCTTGATATTCATTACTTTGTTGTAGTGCATGGCAATGCAATATCACTGTCAAGTCTTGCATGGGGGATTCAATGTTATGAACACACTTTATATACTGTAACAAACGGCGAATACTCTGTCATGGACTATACATGTTCTCAAAGCACTCGATTAGCCCTCGTGCAATTGTATGGCACCTCTGTCTTTGACCTTGGTGTAATAGCACAGTGCCAGTGCCGATTATGCAATCGATGTGTGTATTGATTTGAATTGCATTTTAAAGCATGAAATATTTTATGACATACCCCTTGGCTAGTGTGTTTGGTGATCATCTCAACATAAAAGAATATGACCCCAAAACATAGTATGTATTTCACACATGTTACTTAAAGGCAGCCGATCGCCATCCCTAATGGTACGTAAACTCCGAACGACCGAAGTTTGTGCGTGCAATTGCGCAATGGCAGACTCGGTGCTATATCCATAAACGTGTGGGACAATGCTACCACTGAGACAAGTGTGTGTGTGTGCGTGTGTGTGTACGCATCATACACAAACATTGTCACCGCGAGCTGCGGTGATTGGAGGAGAGAGGCCAGAAGACGCTGCGGCGTGTGTGTGTGTGTGTGTGTGTGTGTGCGTGTGTGTGTACGCATCATACACAAATATTGTCACCGCGAGCTGCGGTGATTGGAGGAGAGAGGCCAGAAGACGCGTGGCTCTTTTGGCCTCTCTTCATGCGCATGCGCACTGAGAGTGTGCGTCCATTCGGAAGCTCTCGGGACAGCCATTTTGGGTTAGGAGATAAGCACAGGGAGCTCTCTTGTAGCCTACCGTATTTTCGCTGACCCATTGATCCAGCGCTATTCTCATTCGGGGGTCACTACATTTGATACAGAATGGGGGAGGCAGCGTGTTGCGTTCGTCTCCGTGCCGCACAAACCACTCGCCACGACTGAGTGTCTTTAAGGTTGTTTGAAATGTGATAGAGATTTGTACTATAGAGGTATTGTATAATCATAACATGCACCACCTTGGAATTAGTCTGAAGTATATGGAAGGGTTTATGTTTCTGCAGACAAGTTTTGCTCCCTAAGGGTTTCCCCCGTGAGCAGTTTTCAATGGTGAGCACAGAAATCTTGACAACCTGATTTCATGTGCGGTTTCTAAAAAAAAAAAAAAAATCAACAGCATGTCCTGTTTTATGAAGATATATTTCCCTGTCTCTGAGACAGCCATGAAGTCACAGCTAAAAATAGATTATGGTAACATGATATAGCTCTTTTCAAATCACATACATCTAAGAGTATCTTTCACCATTCAGGCATTGCACAAATTAGAATTTAAGCTCCCTCTTTCCTCTTACAAATTGATTTTACAATACTCTTACAATATACAGAGTCATCAGCAGCATTTTGTAATGTTAGTTTTCATTTTGCTTGCCCAAATGATTGCATATGTCACCAGTGTGTTAGCAGCACAGTTTGAAAGGAGATGGGGTCATGATGTCTACCAAGATACAACCTCATGACAAAAGGTCTGAGCTCAAGGTACAACTTATAAGGCTCCTAAGTTTGCGGCCTTTAATACTCAGACTGCCCCTGAATCTCATTTGACTAGTGAGGAACGGAGTGAAGAGTCTTCTTGTTTATTTCCACATTGAGTTTATTTCCACATGTCACATCAAGCATTAAAACAACATCAACGTTGGTAATACACACACACACACACACACACACACACACACACACACACACACACACACAAAATGCGAAACATACAAATGATTGTGGATGATTCACACAAAAAAACACACAAAAAAGGCTTGTTCATAGTGATCCCCTAGATAAAGTAATACAGTTTTGATTTACAAACAAACATAGTCAGTAATATTCAAGTTAAAAAAAATACAAAATATGAGGGCATAGAAAAATGAAAAGAAGGAAGTATCTCATAAACTACACTGCGCTTCAAGTTTATCAAACAATTGCTTTTTATACAGTCTCTTGAATTGATTTAAAGACTTGCTATACTTGACTGAATTTGACAAATTATTCTATAGGATTGAATCATTATAAAATATAGAAAATTGTGACATTTTAATACAATTAAACTTTGTCCCATGCTCCAGGCCTGCTGTACACTCCAGCTGCTCAAGTATGTCAACAAGCTCCTTGAGAAGGACGAGACAGTGGCCGCAGAGCTGGCTGACCTCTTTGCTGGCGAGCTGAATCCCGTGGCGCCAAAGGCCCAGAAGAAGGTCCCAGTCCCCGAGGGGTGCGTAGTATAGATTTACATTTGTCATGAGTTTGGCGTTTTACTGTCCTTTGGTAAAGATAGGTATAAAGCACCAGTATCTGTCTGTGATACATATATTCTTAACATTCTCTGTTTATGTTGGTGCTCTATACTTCTCATGGCATCTCATCTATTGTAGTAGGTGATCACTGTTTGTAGGGTGAATGTGATTTTATCGACAGATGACTTGCACTGTGAATGAGAAATAAGGATATGACTGTTTTATGAAAATTGCACGTAAATTTTGTGATTGATATATGATATTGTGAACAGATGGTTAAGAATCATTGCAACGAACTATAAGTTTTTTGTTCATCGCTTTTCGCTTCCAAGTTGCATATTGGTTTTATAAGCGCGACTGCTTCTTATGTTGTTCCAGACTTGATCTAGACAAGTGGATTAACGCTCCTCCATCAGACAGCTCGGATGAGGAAGTGACCATAGACACCATGTTCATCCATGATGCTCACAGGTAAGATGCTGTCTTCTATCAACGCTTCCTTCAATTTCTTTCATATCAAAATTTAAAATTATGATTACGCATTTATTAGCTTGATCAGCATCATTTTCCTCGAATCAAAGTTATATCTATTTAATTTCTGTCTGATATTTATATCCATTACCTGATA
This sequence comes from Diadema antillarum, assembly GCF_040938485.1. NCBI lineage: Eukaryota > Metazoa > Echinodermata > Echinoidea > Diadematoida > Diadematidae > Diadema > Diadema antillarum. Next base: position 56,145 of record NW_027271663.1, read on the forward strand.
TTTGAAAGGTTGTCACATTTTGTGTTATGCTTTTGGCCTCCAGAACATTGTATTTCATGAAGTGCCCTCTAAACTGCATCTGTACTATTCCATTCAGCATGATTAGTAATAGTGTCGTAACTTAAAAATTTGAGTTTACCCTTGGCTGCCCATAGAGAAAACCACCAAGTGTGTTGTGATATCATGGCTGATATATTATTATACTTCTTCTTTTTTGTTTTTCTGCAAAATCATCCCAGTATCTAATTACCTCCGCCAAGGAAGGAGGCTATGTTTTTGTTGGCGTTGGTTTGTCTGTTTGCATAATAACTCAGAAAGTTGTGAACAGTTTTGGATGAAACTTGCAGGAAAAGTTGATATAACACACAGAATGGGTGAATGAATTTTGGTAGTGATCCAGGAATTTTTATGAATTTTTGGTCTTTTGGCACATAGGGTTAATGAACTTTGGAGTTCAAGCTGCGCTATTTTAGGATTACATTTGCGCACTCAAGCGCATGCTTTGCTCCCTCAAGCGCATGCTTTGCTCCGCTGAGGCACCACGCAGGTGGAAGCTGATGATGCAAACCAAAAGGCTTCTATATTGGGAACTTGGGCAATTTTCAGCATGCATGTATGGGTGGAAATGAGCTGCAAGGTGGAGGTCTGCGTTCTCTGAGTGCTTTTCTAGTTCATAATTGTGGCGTATTCTTTTTATGCCTCTGCCATGAAGTGGTGCCGGAGGCATTATTTAATTTTGTGGTGATTCCTCATTGTAGAGTGAACCACCAGAAGGTTGTGTACGAGGAGTTGGACGAGGACGAGCTGGAGAGGAGGCGGGAGGCGCGCCGGGTGGAGCAGGCCAACAACCCCCACTACCTCAAGGACAACCGAACCCCGCGCAAGAAGAAGCTGAAGGATCTGGCCGCGGAGAACGAGCCGCCTGTCAACAGCATCCCCGTGGCCCAGATCGACCTCAACGTGCCCCTCCATGTACCAGGTAGGCATGGGAAGAGCGTGTGGGGTACACACACTCTCTCTCTTCACTTTTTCTGCTTCCGTTCCTCTCTTGCCATCCCCCTCCCCCACTCCCAAAAAAAAGGAGAAAATGCAATGAAGTACTGTAAAAGTGGAGATTTTCATATGGTTTGTGTGACATCAAACTAGTATGAAAGTAAAAGCACACACATATTTTTGCTTCTTTTGCTTAATTTTACGTTATTTGTAGCTTTCTTCAAGTTCGCTAGTCCTGTAGTAGGAGTGAATTTGTTGTAATGCAGACCAGATACCTTATACTGCCGTAGGTGCTGCAAAATCCCTTAACCTCTGTGGCAGTTGTGAGCTGTTTTGAGTGCTCTCTCAAAATTAAAAGCACACAGCATTTGTCTTACCTGGTTGAGTGTGAAAAATCTATTGCACAAAAAGTTCAGCTTTTAGGGTAAAGCAAGTGCAATACAGTCAATTCAAGGGACACATTCTCTTGCTTCCAACCCAGTTGCCTCCCTTATCTTGGTTTTGTATGTGCAGTTCAACCTTTGCTTATGAAATAAAACATTGGAACATTGTGTGCAATTGTAAGTTTGTTTACTAGATTATCCATTGATTAGTATGATGAATCTTCCTTTTTAGACTCCCATTCAAATTCCGTACCAGTACAAAGAACTGTGTCTTATTGAATCATGGGTATGCTACATTGCTCACTCTGTTATGACTTGTCATGATTCAAATGAGGCAACAACCTTTAAAAAATGCACAATTGCTCTTTTCTCAGGTAAGTTCATAGAAGGGTAAATGATACATGCATGTCTTATTTGACTGAATGAAAGCAGAAGATGGTTATGAGGCAAAATTTTGCTTCTGCAAAAAGAATAGGGATACAGAGAAAAGGTGCCCAGCATGTATCACAGTGATTCATATGTGATTGCAAGGTGCAAAGACATAAGAAATCGTTGGGAGATGACATTGGTAGGTGATACATTGTGCTCATTCAGAAATATGTAGCCATTGAAAGGTGTGTTGATGTCTCTACCAACACTGGGCTATATGCAGTTCTTCTTTGCTGATGCTGATGCTGATGCTGATGCATGCATGCTTTATCATGAGAGCTGTTCGTTTGTTTCTGTCCCCCTTTTGTTTATTAGGGTGCCATAACACTGTTCCAAAATTGGCACAAGATGGCCATAGGGAATATGGGATTCTCAATTTTGCACGAAGTTGACCCCAAACTTGGTTGAGAGCTATAGAAGTGAAGCATATGCAATGCCTATGGAGGGTCACACAATGACACCCATCTATAGGAGGCTTCATGAAGATGTGAATCTTCAATATGAAATGCACCTTTGCAAGATCTTTGGGCTATTTTTATGCTTGCCAAAGATTTTGCCACCACTCACGAAGTTGCTGCCAAAAAACTCAATTGACAGTCATACAATTGCTTGAGATGTTCTCACAATGACAGGAACTTTATACAATCAGAGCCAAAATTTGAAAAATTCCTTTATTGGGTGTCCATCTTTGCTTACTTTGGTACAGTATGACACCTGCATTAGTATTCAAAAGTGAAGGGAAAGGTTTGAGGTAAAGTGTCCAATCTGCTCTGTATGCCTATCTGGTGAATGATTGCTCATGACATCTTATTTTAGCCTTCTACAGTATACTGCCTGAGTTTTATTTGTGGTTGTAGTGTTAGCATGGTGACCTTACCTTCAGTTTCCCACTGTCCTTTTACCATGCTTGCTCCTTTCAAATTTCTCTTTGGCAGATATCTGTACAGAGTTACTTTTCACTGACCTTGTATTCATTAGTTCACAGAACTTCTCTCCTTTTGTGCGAAGCAAGGGAATAGGTACAGGTGTAGTGTGCTAAAAATCAATTTAACCAGAAATCATGATTCCGTAGCAATATATGGCACAATTTTGGCATATCTTCAAAGTTATGTCCGCTATCTTTGCAGCATTATTTTACCAAACTGCCATCAGACTGGTGAAGGGCCCCTTTTATATGTTTGTTTCCAGTGGAATATCTTGAATAGATCTACATGTGTGGTAGTGAAAGAGAAGGCATGAGTGCCAGATACAATAAGATTCTTTTGTTGTTTTTTGTTTTTGTATACCGTAAATGCAAGATGCATAATTGATGTGCTTTATCGTGGAAGTGGCACAATTTTCACACAGCTGCGTTACAAATTTACTGCCAGTGCCAACTAAATGTGTCACCCATAGTGTATGTTGCCATGGTAAGTGAGGTTTACTGGACAATGCTGGCAGCACACCAAGCACTAATACTGTATACGCCAAATATTTCGGGAGGATTTTAATTTTTGCGAATTTTGTGAGTCTGGTACTATTCGCAAATTTAAAAAACATGCAAAAATGTTAACTCTGATATTGACATGAATATGACATGCTCGCGTACATTTATCTGTTCATTTCTGTACTCCACAATTGCAAATTTATTCATTCATGACATTGTTGGGAAGTCCATATTCACGAAAAATTAGACTCGCTAGATATATGGCGTATACAGTATGTTATCTCGTTCTCGGTGTATATTAGTATTAGTTATGTCACCTGTGCTCCATTGGATACTGTATTTTGTCCTTGTATGACTCATGGCAAAAGTGCATACGAACAGTTGTTCTTTTCAAGTTCTTTGTCTTGATTATTTGCTTTTTTTGAAAGTATCTCCTCTCACAATCCTCTGTACTTGCATCATTTCTTTGATGATTATTTTTTCCTCGAAACCCTGCCCTCACTCGGCCGGCTAACAAACATGTAGGCATGACCAAGGGTCGGCCAAGGCCCCCGGCATACGACGATATTCCAGGTGAATCAGAGACTCCACTAGCTGCACGCCGCTAGCCAAGCTTTTCCTCCATGCCTTCTTTTACGTGTCCAAGCATGCTCTGTCTCTAGGCCTTGAGTCCCCCAAACAAAAATTGACCTCTTGGAGTTAATGGGTCAAGGGTCACGAGTCAAAGGCAGACAAATTCTTTTTTGAGATGCAGTCTCGTTCAGCACATTTATCTTTTCGACACAGGTTTTATTGCAGAAATATTTAGCCTTCCAACACTGAGTTTAGTTAGTAATGATTATTCCTTTGGTGCCCAATGTTCTTTCCAAGCCACTTTACTTTGAATATTTCAAAACTTTCAACTGTGTTGTAGCCATGCTTCTGACGATATACCAAAAATATGTTATGATTTTTTACTACATTGAAAGAGGCACATATTAAGCAGCTGCATTTTCAATTATTTTTTTTGATCTGTTGAGTGATGGATTACATTAATACCTGCTCACTCTTAGCCAAAACGTATGATTAATGCAAATTCTATTTTTCCTTCTATCCTGCCTCCACATCAGAGTAATTCCCTTGAAATTCATGTGCAATGTATATCTAATGCCCATAGATAAAAAGTGCTCAATGATATAAAGAATCTTGCAAGCACACTCCCCTTGAATACAGATCTTTTACCCTTCGAGTTCTTCTTCTTATCATTTTGTTTTAGTTCCTTTTCCTCCAAATGTCTAGCCGCATAGCTGGGTACACTTGCCTGTCATGTGCGCTTTGTGTAGTTACAGTTATAAAGAAAATGCATACAATAGACCAGTTCGCAGTTAGTGATGTTTCAAATGGCCCCCAATTGTAAACCATCGAAACAAAACAATTGTTGGTGTCACTCGCTCTACAAAATCCAACCTGCTTTTCTTCTGAAAAAGCTCCCCTAGATATTAAGAGATGTTCTTTCACTGCAACATAAAGAAACCGTCCCCTCAGGAATTGTCCATGTTATTACAACTTTGTATCTCAATATGTCGTTTTTCTCAGATGATCTTTATCTGCTCATGTGCAGAATGTAACTCCGAACTGGCTTATTGCAACCGCAGAGAATAGGAGGGAAAAGGAAAAACCCAAACCCAAAACATCAAGGCCTAGATTCTTTATGTTTGATGCATTTTGCATGCACCTTCGTGTGTGTTACATATTCCAATGTAGTAGCCCTCAGTTCAGAATAGTGTTGGGCCATCAATGGTCATATTGTTGAAATAAAAGCCCAAATTCTAAAAGAAACCAAAAAACAAACAAAGCATTATCTAGGATACTGAATAACAGTGTAGAATGAAACATTCTTTTCCATGCACAAACCTCCCATGTCATGGCGTCACTAATGCCATAAAACTAGGAACAAATCCTTCAAAAAAATCCAGAACTTGGATCATTGTCTGGAGCCTCACCAAATACTAATTGTCTGCTCTCTTTACCGCAGAGGACATACCCTGAAAATTTTATAATCCAAATCTGTTCTCAGTCTTGGAGTAATAATGCTAAAGAGATGAACAAGCAACTAAATGCTGAACGCTAGCAAAGACATCATTGGCGGTGGAGGTAATGAAAGGAAAATCATGGATATCTGTCATGACATAAAAATTTTACATCCGTCTTGGAATTGACATGTGCTGTTTCCACACCAACTTGTTTGATTCGTAACTTGGACACACTCGTGCAATAAAGCTGAAAGGGCCTATTATCTGCAGACAGCAGACACAGTCACACAACTATGCATATTGTCTGTATTGACACAATCCTAAATTGTTCCAATCCAGTGTGATCTGGGCACCATTTCACAAAGCTGCTTGATTAATACTCTTTTAGTCATCCCATTGTGAATAGGGTATTATTTGATTAAGCTCTTTGATTGATACAGTCTTCACATAACTGTTCCAGTGTGATCTATGCACCATTTCATAGAGCTGATTACAACTACTGCAGTATCGTAAGGTGTAATAATTGCAGTTCAGTGGCAGCTGTTCAGCAACCAATCATATGGGAGTATTGGAGTCATTACCATGGTAACTGCAATTACGGCAACTTTCAAACATTGCAAACCCCTGTACGAAATGGCACCTGTGGGGCTACCAGCTAGTGGCAGCGATTTGTACCGTGCTGCAAGAATGAGAAGGAACCGTTTCTCAGATTGTCTGGAAGGGGTTGCATGAGGGGATGAGTGATGACATTCCAACTGCATTACACAATTATTCCAAATGTAGCTCTGTCTGAGAAAGCATGTCTGCTCTCTGATTTTCAGCTTCAAGAAAAAAAAAAAAATGCGATGTTGCCAGAATATTTGATAAAAATTAACCATACTGTTGATTGGTCAGGTCAAAAACTGTAGACGATGTTCCCAGACCCCCTCAGAAACTGAATGTGTGTGGTTATATTTTGTTTTTGTGGTCCTCGTTAATACAGAACACATCAATCTGCACTCTGCTTTTAGTTTGCTCTCGATAGCTTCCGACTACTATTGCTGCAAGCTCTGAATCGTGCATTAGTGTCACAAATTGGCAAAGACTGTTAAGAGTGAGTACATATAGATGTAGAAACAAAGGAATTATGAATAAAGGAATAGATGATAGAATACACACATATGAATAATGGCAGTAAAATAGATGAGTGAATCAGTGAGTAGATGAATACATAAGTCAGGACATATAGAGATAATAAGTAGATAAATGAATAGACAAAATGGATGGATAACTAACTAAATAGATGATTTATATTTTCTTTAACCCTGCAAAAAAGAAAAAAAAAGAAATGCAGTGAGGGCTGCTATCCATGTAATCACTCCACCTATCATTGCGCATGTGTGCAAACATTTGTTCCTGTGAACTTTGTGTCTTTGGCTATACTTTCAAGCTGTGGAAAGGAGAAGATTGATAATGCGGCTGTGGTTACATGTGTCTCGTTAAATCATCACATTTTACATTACTTTTCGCTTTCGATGTCCAGTCCACTGTAGGCTGCTGGCTGAGATACATTTGTATGTTCATGTACTATGCAGGGGAATTCCCCACAATACTGTACATCATTACCGCCTTAAACACACTTTTATCTGCTCTCCAAATGCCAGAATCTTTTCCTAGCTCATTACAGTTCTCAAGCTGCATCCATTTGTTATTGTCGTATCTTTGCTGGTATAAGAAACGTATCAGATTTCTGGAAAGCCTTGGTCATGGGCAAGATTATCTCCTTGTCTTTTTACTGGTCATTAGAAAAGCTGATTGAAAGCTGCTGCTTAGTAGTGTCCTGTTTTTAGTATGTTTAAACTTTGGCAGATTCTCTCAAAGCTATTAAATGATATATAATTTACCCCACTTTCCTTCCAAAAAGCAACCTCAAAGCAAAATCAAATACTAGTCTTCAGATAAACAGTTTCTTTATGAGAATTAGCCGTACAGTTGAGATGCATCCAAGCTTGCTATAGATTTAACATACGAATGCAATAGGTCAATACAAAACCATGATAACCCGCTTAATGAAAGAAAAAAAAATTCAAAGCACGCATAAACAAGTAAGAAATACTGATTTGAGATAGTAAACATACAAAATACATGTTTCTAAACTGATGACAGCTTTATGTTTGTTTGTTTTTTCAATATCACTACAATATATGAGTTCTCTTTGATTTTTATGTCTGCAACTTTATCGCAGTAACATGATGGTGGGTCACACTTAAGCAGACCATTTTGATACTTGCGTTGCTTTGGCTGTACTAAGCATCAAGTACAGGTGCCCATTGATTGGAAAACGAAGCAAATATATGGATAGAAATATACAGAAACCAAAAGGACAAAATGTAATAATGATAGTAGTGTGTATACATGTAGTTCCATTGGTAGGCACTTCCAGCACCTAGCAACCAGGGTTCAAGAAATTCTTCGTTCTGAAATAATTAAGATATGATATTTTCTTCTTTGTTGTGTAAGTTCTATAGACAATTTGTACATGATTAATCATGAAACAAACATTAGACTGTTTTAGAGAGTGCTTCGGTGTCATTGTTCAGACGGTGGAAACACCAGCTGCGGGAAATATTTTGACACTTTGTACTGCCCTGCGGTGTGTGAAGACAATCAGGCAACAATGTCTCTGTCATTAAGTTTCACAACATGGCCAATCCATCATTAGAAGCCTGTTGCGTTTGTACTCATGTGTAAGCCCACCATATACAGTATATTTGCCAATTAGTAGTAATGTAAAATTTGGCTGTCATCCAGTGTACAGCATTCTAATGAGACTTCTCTGATTATTCTCCGTTCAAGACTCAGAAGATGATCTAGACCACAGGAGCCCCCTCATGGATGTTGTGCCACAAAAGCGTAAACCAGCCTCAGTTTTTCCTCAATGTATGCAGCTGGAAATTATTCATTTGGAAAAGAAAAATATATATGTTTATGGGGTTGACTGGTGCAATTCAATCTGCTTTGAAAGGAAGTATGGGTCTTGAGGGCATGCATGGAAAAAGAAAGAAAGAAGAAAAGGCAGTATGTTCTTTATACCATACACATTCATTCCATTTTTTTCTTCTCGTCCTTACTTAATTGGAACAGGAGTACAACTTTTGACGTCTCTAAAATATTATCAAACCCCTTCTTTCTGTTATTCTGTTGATATCATTCTTGTACAGCCGATATTTAGTTCCACTTTCATATTGCCTAAAAAGGAAGTCTTTGCCTTTTGTATCGGATTTTGTGTCACTCTCTTGGTGTATTGGGCTCCTTCTTTATCAATCTCAAGTTGTTAGTTTGCTCTTTGCTCACCTTGAAAAAAAAGAGAAGATTTCTCTGCAACAAAACTCTGTCAGGACTCAATCTGTGAGGCATGTACATTGTGGAAAAGTCTTCAAGAGGAATAAGATTAAGCAACAAAGAAAGAAAGAAAACAAAACAAAGAATAGATTTTAGGGTGATGGTCAAAAGTCACTTGACTTCCTGTTTTAACTTCACTCGAAATATCCAAAGCTGATATATTATAGTAGAAAGGGAATGTGAATACACAGAATAATATCAAATCAAATGGTGAGGGTGAAGAATCAGAGGTTCCTCAGAGACTCCAACTCTCCCACTTTCGACAGGAGATCTCCCGCCGAAAGCCCATTTTTGCAAAATCTCCCGTTCTCCCGCTTGAGATTAAAATTTTCTCCCCCCCCCCCCCCCCCCCCCCCTCCACTGGCTCTGTGTCTCCAGCTTGAAATGATTTCTTACTAAGTGTCATCGTATGTTGAAAAATAAGCCTTAGATAGCACGAGAGAGCACCTAGAACCCTAGAGCTTCCAGGACCCTTAAGAGGGTCCTGGACCCCGGCCGTAAGGAACTTCGAGCTTCCCGCTCGTGATGTGCGCTTTGCGCATTAAGTTGGAGTCTCCCGTTTGCTAGGGGTTTTAGATGGGAGAATCTCCAGATCAGAAGGTGCTTGGGGTTGGAGTCTCTGGTTCCTAGCTTTAGCTAAGATGTCATTGTGCAGCCATAATTTCATCTACAGAAAATCCAATGAGAATGTCATTCAGTGAGAGGTACAGAAAGGAAGCTGTATAGAGGAATGAAAGGTCATATCTCAAGGTCAAAGGTCATGATCAATAGACTTCACTACATTTACAGTACTGTAGTAATGGGCCAGACTCTATAGTGTAATATGGCAATCACAGAAAGAAGATGGAGACGTCGCATTCAAGTGCATGTGGCAGTCCGGTTGCTCTCATTCTTAAAAAAAAAAAAAAAAAAAAACACCATAGGCTTTGTTATACAATGTTTTTGTTACATATTAGAGTTTACCATTTAAATCATTACATGGTACAGTTTGATGCCTCATGGCATATTTAAAGCTATTAAAGGGAAACATCTCTCATTTTGTTGTTTACACTCATTTCTTCTGTCATTTATAATGTCCCAGATTGTATCCAGTCATGTCAACACCATTCTTTAAAAAGTTATAATGTGGGCTTTTGTTTTGATCAGATGAAAGTATGTTGAAAAAAAAAACCAACCCCACAAAATGAATGTTTGGTAGTGCTCCCTCTCAAAGATTAGGTGCAATGTCTTTTGTTCTGCTGTACGATCTGCCACTTGTAAAGTGTTGTTGCACACCTTGTGCCACGTTGCCATTCAAAAGCATGCATGCCAAATATTTCAACGTTGTGAGAAAAAGCTAAGTGTGTGTCTTGTGTTACTGTAGAACTCCTGTGTCTCCATGTCATGCAGTAGAGTATGTGATGTTGTCATTCAACTGTATCAAAGTGTAATAATATACTGTAAAACGAGGAATGTTCGCGTGCATTTTAATTTCGCGAACGTCAAGATTTGCGAAATTAAAATGCATGCGAAAGTTCTTGTCTACACTATATGCATTGAATGCCAGTGGCAATTCGTGAAAATTTCATGCGGCAAAAAAGGCTGCGGGCTCCAAATCGTGAAAATTTCATGCGCTGATATATTATGTTTTACAGTACTCCGCTTTATGGACTTTTTTTTTTCTCCCCCCACCGCTATTATACATGTGTTAATGTGTATGCACATATATTTGTCAGTGTAAATTTTGCAGTTTGGGGAATGCAAAACCAGCGATAATACTAGATATAGATCTACAATAAAACTGTTTTTATCTATGTATGTTATGAATATTTCTCTCTGTGATAGTGACCATTCTCTTTAATATTGCTGGTGGAGGGTTCAGTGCTTAGCTTCCCCAGCCCATGAGTATGCTCTTCTTGCTGGCAGCATAACATACACTCACTTTGCATTGTTACTGTGAGCTTCATGTCAAAGCTAATTTTTATTTCACCTAAACTCGCCAGTACAGTATCATGATATGGATTTGGAAGAAGCAAGTAAATCTGATTCATACAGATCTTTCCAGTTGCCATAATATCAACAGTGATGTGGTCACAGTACCTTATCACACATGATATTTGTAGACAAGATGCTACAATGTAGTTTTTATACAGTTGTCTGTGGATAGCATACTTTACTGAATTTATTTTGTTTTTGTTTTGTTTTATTTTGTATGACAATGGTTCTCAAAAAGTGGCTGACTCTTGATATGAGTGCTTGAGTCATAGGATTCCTCAATTTTCATTTGACCTAAAAAAAAGGTTGTTGAAATGCACTTGGAATTTATAATAGATTTCTTCAAATGTTTGTGAGAATTTGGGATGTAAGTCTTCATTTCTTTCATGTAAGTCCAGATTAGTTTCTCTTTGGGGAAAGTATGCCCTCTATCTGCTCCCCTACAGTATCTCTCTGCTTTGTGGAAAAATTAGCAGAAAATGAAATGAAATGGAAATAGATGAAGAAAAGAAAAGATTTCCTTGAAATCCCCCGAGTTTCAATTCTCTGAGCTACCACCCTTGATAATCCAGCTATGACTGCATACCACATATTCCCTGTGTAGCTTGAATGTAAACTCCCAAGTACATACACCGAGTGGGATTCGGATGATGTCAGTCCATTCTTGGTGAAAAACAATAACAAAAACAAAATGAAGCTTGGGTGATTTTTGGTACCGTTTTGGGTGCCAGTGGCCAGTGCTGAGCTTCCATTGGGCATCATGAGCTGTTGAATATGGTGTATTTTGGTTGTGCATTATTCGTATAGGAACTGTTTTGGGCCTACTAAGTCTGTTCTGGATGTAGTGGGCCAAAATGAGCCTACATGTATATTTGGCGTTTACAGGCGTGATATTCTGTAGATTTAAATCTGATTTCAGATTTTTTTTTTCTCTCAAGTCTATACACATTTTGCTTTTTCCATGTATCAAAATCACCTGAAAACTTTGATTTCCGATTTTTTCAACAAACCTCAATATCATCCCTGCCTTTAGAAGCAGTGTCATATTAACCAAGTTTTTTGTGTCTACTATAAATAGATTTAAAGAAGGTAAATGAGAGCCCTATTTCACATTCTTGTTTCATGAAGAGTTTGGAATTGTAGCAAACTACAGTGATTGTTGTCACCGTAGCAAAACAACAATCTCCTGCTCTAACCATTGCAAGTATTTCAGATTGTATAGGGAAGCAGTGTCTTATAAATGATTACAGATAGATGTTACACAAAGGAAAGAAAAAGTCAGAAATGATGTCCATTCTGTTGCATCAGCAAAGTGGCGTGGAGTTTCTCCCTTTGCTGTTGTATATCATTTGGTGCCTGCTACGTATCAGCTGGCGATTTGAGTTTGAAATGCTTTGCCATTTATGTACAATGCACAATATGTTGTGTTGTGCTATCATCCCATGGAGATATTTGCCTCTCAGAAGATATGCCTCCTACTAGAGCGTATTTTGAAGTCTGCCATGGCAACATAGGGGACAGAGTTTGCATTCTGTTGATTTGTTTTTAGAATGGTTGTCTTAGATTAAGTGGGTGTCTGTAGGTTCTTTTTTAACCTGTTGAAGACGAGTCCCGACTATACTCGGGCAAGCGTCTATGGGAAATGCGTTTTGTAGCAAAATCAGCCCATCCTCAATGGGTTAAAATCCATCAGGATGCCAGGTGTAATTCAGACAATGGTCTGTTTGATGGTTCTCAGAAAGAAGAAGGCCAGTGAGGGTGGTGACTGAACTTTCTGCTCTATTTTTAATTCTCTTGTCCGTTTTCCCTTCCTCTTCTGTGTTCACATTTTGCCCCAGGGGTCAACGTGACCGATCAGTACATGCAGCATACCAAGGGCTCCTCTGGCAAGAAGAAGCACAGAAAGCACAAGAAGGGCAAGCGAGGGCGCCACACCTCCGTTTCCAGCGACGACATTCCCGTGGCGCACCGCGTCGACATTGTGGGAGAAGAGATGCCAGAGGTTTGGGCCAAAAGTTTCAATCTGATTATCCCAGCTCCACTTTTTCATGGATGGGTTCTATGAATAATATGCCATGTTTATTCTGTATTCCACTGTGTTAAATAAGGCATATACTGTATACGCCATTTCGCGAGTCTTAATTTTCGCGACTCGGGAATTCCCGACAATTTCGCGAGTGGTAAAATTCGCGATCGTGGAGTCCTGTACTGAACGGAGAAGTGTACACGCGTATGTCACATTCACATCGGGATCAGAGTCAATATTTTCGCATGTCTTTAATTTCGCGAATAGCACCTGACTCGCGAAATTCACGAAAATAAAAACCTCACGAAATATTCGGCGTATACAGTATGTCTTGACTAAATGTAGTATACAACAACAACAACAACAACAACGAAGCAACATTACAGATTCTACCATGAGTTTTCTCAGTTTTAAGGTTTGGCAGGCTGAGCTGAGCTGCAGCATTGAAAATTTAGCTTCTCTTCATGCAATGACACTAATATGAAATTTTCTCAAAGTAAATCATTGGTACTATGTTACCACACAACTTTTATAATAGGCATTACATTGTCCTGACAGTTACATGATATCATTCAGATTAACCATAGAGATTAACAAAAAGTATTTTAGAAAAAAATTTGGACCAAAGATGATAGGTATTGTTTTATTGCACATGCATTTTCATATTCAAAAGGGACTTTTTGCAAAAGGAGGGTTTTTCTATTAAGATTTTTCGATACAGATGCTCACAATTCATTTAATCTGTTGATCCCGTTTTGAAAAGAAATTAACGAGAAACAAATCTATAATCACTTCATTCCCCTCAAAAAACAGATAAGCTGGGAGAAAAGAATATCTAGTGTACGATTTCTGCCTACCACATGTCTGTCGCCCAAGTTACAAGTCCAAAAATAAGCTTATTGGTAAATGTTAGCATGTCCAAAAGTCAGATGGCTTGCATTATTACCAGACTTGTCTGAGATAGGGTAATGATGCTGAATGTATGCTTCTACTAGCAATACTCTGTTTGTGTGGTAAGATATAAAATTCAGATTTAAAATTAAAATAAGTTTTGAAATTTGCATGTTGCTGAGGAAAGTGTCCACCATCTTCTTGTTTGGTTACAGGGGGCCGTACTCTCAGACCACGAGGAGGACAATCGTCCAATGGACGATCCCCACCGAGCACTGGACATTGACTTAGAAAGGTAAAGTTAGGCCTCTTTGTTTGCTCTTTGCTCCTTGCAGGATGTCCAACGTGGCTGAAGCCAGTTGGTGAAACTATGGTAATGGTTTTGTATCTACAGTGAGGCTTATCATCATATCAATGCTGATAGGACACTTATTATTTGTGACATATATGATGGCTTTTTTTTTGTAGAGGTTGTGGCAGTGGTGGTAGTGTTGAATGTAATTGTCGTTATCATCATCATCTCCGTCGTTATCATCATCATTATTGTCATCTGTGGCATTATTGCCATTTATAGTAATTATCAGTACTATTGTAGTTGAATTCATAAAAATTCTAATTTTATTTCCACCCTTGCCTTCTGTGGGGTACGTCATTGCCATACTGTGAAAGTGGATATTTTCGCATGACTAATTTGTCGCGCTCGGCTGGGTAAGAATAGTTTCGCATGTTTTTAATTCAACGGAATCAAGACATAACGCACGGGAACATATGGCATGCAAAAATATTTGCGTGCTTTTATTTTCGCGGTAGTTTCTGGTTGTGAGAAATGCGCGAAAATTACAACACCGTGAAGATTTCCACTTTTACAGTAGTTGATGAAGAATCGTTGATTTGAGATATTTGCAGCTAAAGCTGCTGTAAAGAAAACAATGAAAATAATCAAGAATATGGAATATCTTCAATCATAGTTACAAGAATATTCCTTGTTATATTCCAAGTGAGGTATCACATCTGTCAAGGTTATATTTTGCTCCACTAGTATTTGATGATGGACTGACTTAAAGATATTTAGATATAATAGCATTTAACCCGTTATAGTACTCTTGTGATTGTACTCTTCATTATGTTGACTGTATTGACGTTGATGCCTTGTTAGGCCGCTGGACGACTCGGACCGCCTGCCTGTGAGGAGGCATCGCAACGTGGGCGGGGAGCTGAAGACCACCCATGAGGAGGCGGAGGTAGGCAAGGCAGAGGAGCGGCCGAAGAAGAAGAGGAGCAAGGACAAGGGGGCGGAGAAGGAGCGGGGCAGAAAGTCGGAGAAGGATAAGAAGAAGGTGGGTCCATGCCACGCAAAATGGACAATCACTTCCCCAGGAATGACGCCCTTTAGACAATTGCTGCAAAAGGGGAAATTTTCGTACTTTATGTCAAGATGAAGCTATTTTGCTTGTGAAAGATAATAATCTATTTCTTCTTTTTTTTTTTACCTGGAATGATTGTCTGGTTACCAGTTTGTTGTGATTGTAATCATAAATGCCATGTTATAATAAAAAAAGAGTAGAGGTGGGGGATATAGGTGCAGGCTAGGTATAAGAGTGAGAAATGCACTTTGATTTATACTGATTTTGAGTCAAAACAGGTCAGTTGTCATTATTCTTCCTAAACCACAGATTCATAATCCTCTTACAAAGAAGGCCATGCCATGGTCTTTGCATTTTGGAAATATGGACAAGAGACTCTTATGTGTATGCGTCTGACTCTTGACTGTAAATGTAATAGAGTTTGTGTATATCCATACACAAGAGAATTAGTGCGAATTCAGTTCGTAAAGTTCAAGGGAAAGGCATTAATTGGAAAAATAAGTGCTCCATACACCAGGGCGTCATCAATCCTTCAATTTATAAATGTAAACAATTTGAATGAATTGCCATCTAGAGATTACATACTTGTAATTAGAATATGTTGTATTCTTCAAAGATGCAGTATAGCAATCAGAATTGAGTTCTTCTCTTACAGCCTACCCAGTCCCCTCCCTTCTTATTCCCCAAGATTCCAGTTGCTGGTGTTCTGTTGTTGTTTTTTTCCCATACGAGTATTCCAGTCATTCCTCTCTACAGTACCTACAATAGTGTGATGCCTCGTTAATGTGGATTCAGAAACTTTCAAAACAAAGCAGAAATTTTCTCAAACTGACAAAGTGGAATAAAAATGTCTTCTTGCAGAAGAAAAAGTCCAAGGCAGCCAAGGAAGAGGTAGAAGAGGCGGCCGAACCAGACCTCATGGGAGCAGAAGAAGAAGAGAGCAAGGACACCCCCGCTGAACCCGTTGCCAATGGCAACGATGCTGCGGCCGCTGCAGAAGCCGAGGTCGAGGCAGCAGCCGTCCCCGAAGAGGAGGCCACACCAGCACCTGCTGGTCCTGCGGAGGTACCGGCGGTAAGTTAGCGACATTTTGTGTGCATTGTCCAAAGCTGGAAGAGTCAAAAAGTGCATGGTTTTAATGTTGCGAATGAATTTGTGATTTTTTCTTTCTTTTTTTGTTACCTTTCTCCTTCGCATTCCATAAACTGATGTTGATATCAAGGCAATAACCTTCATTTAGTAAAAAAACAAAAAAAAACCCCAAAACAAAACAAAACAAAATAAAAGAAAGAAGCACATACAACTGTATGGCAAATCATCTTATGGATTTTCATTGGAATTATTCATGGGTCCATGTTTATGGTTGTAGCTCAATGTAAATTGAAATTATACCATGGATTGAAGATACAATTGTAACTCTGACAAATTATCCGGAAAATTTTAGAAAGTTTTCAGTTTCATGTGCCATGCCAGATGGCTGTTTGATACAAACATTTGATGCTTATGACTTGCAGGACTAAATCCTGTTGATATATCGGGAGTAATTGCAAAAGGGGACTTCTACCTCTCAAGTTTTCCCAAACAATAGATTCCTTTCACTTCCAGCACTCCACCCTTACCCTTTCCTTTGTCATTGCACTGCCCAGATCAAAGCTGAAAGCCATGCATAGAATATTTACCCTTGTACCTGGTTTTGTGATTACGGTTTACGCAGTTTTGCATAGTAATGTATTTTTGTGGTAGTAAATACTAGTATTAGAAGTATATTCATAATACTTGTAGTGTAGATTAGCAAAGGTGTCAGTGTTATCACTCTTTGTATTTTTTTTTCCAGTGAATATTTGAAATGACTGAACTGTGGCACCATTGAACAATAAGATGTTTTAGTTTATTTATTCATTTTGTTTATTCATTTTGTTTATTTTTATTTTTTTACAAAAGTAGTAGTATGATATCAAAATGTTTAGATTTTATACGGGCACAACATGAATGATGTGAAATTTGGTGAAATGTTAGTGCGCTGGCAACAAGTCTGGGCATGGTTTTTCCTCTCCCCTCTTGCCCAAGCGTTGAAACAGTTGCTCCTTCGATAAGATCCTAAAGAAACACTTCTGAATTCAGGTGATATACAATGCAGGCATCACTCATTAAGTTCCTTGTTTGAGGATGGACTTTACCGCCAGCATGATTTAGTGTTGCAGCCGCAGATGTAAACTAGTTTGGTGTATAGAGTTGCCACCCATTACTTTTTTTTGCACTAAATTGCAGTATTTTATAGTGCTTTTTGTTCTGCCAAAAAAACACCGTAGGAATACTGTTACTGTAAAATGTAGAGAAAAGTGTGCTGTAAATGTGGAATATTTTATGGTGTGGCAGTTTTCACGACTATAATGCTGTGCTAAAGTAATGCCAAAATAAGAATATGGAAATGCTCTTTGAGAGATATAAATATATTGATATGAAAAAAATGCTTTCATATAAAAAATTACAAGCAAGTAAATCTTACTGAAATTGACCTTATGGAAGAAGTTCATGTTATCAAAGTTTCTGCTCTGACAGAAATTTTCCACTTTTCCACTGCCACAGATCATGTCTTTGAATAAATAGTTCATCAGGTGTAAATTCCCTTCCCCACTTCCCCTCCCCCGGCAGTCATCATTGCTACATTATCACAACTCTGCAACAGTTTATTAATGTACTAGATTCGACTCATCATTTCAATTTTGCTTAGAGCAGGCAGAAACTTCAGCAAAAATTTTGATGAAACTGGTAGCATTCTATTAGTGTAATTTCACACCTTATATTTGAGTCATTATGTGAATGTGAACGATGGCTTTTGACATGAATCTGGTGAGAGTTTTGTGAGATCCTGGTTGTATAGCATGTTGATAGCACGTTGCGCATGTCTGGCATGTCCTCTCCCACTGTCTGTACGTATCCCTTCCCCTGTGATCCCATGACCTACAGGTGGATGATTTGAGCTTCTGGCTGTCCCAAGACACAACCACCACTACTACCACCACCACCACCACCACCTCCAAACCCTCCCCCGCCCAAACCCCCACTCCCGCCCCGGCCACAAACGGGCAGAGGGCCCAGGAGGAGTCCTCGCCGGAAGAGGTACGTCTCACAGCGGCAACAAATCCTATCGCCATCCAGATTCAAAAGATTATTGGCTTGCATTTTTTACCACTGTAACATACCATAGCTTTCCAACAAGCTGTGAGCGTTGACTGCAAACGTACACTTCACAAAATACAAATGTAGCCGCTCTCATCTGAGTTACTTTCAACTCTCTCATCAAATCATTTACTGCATTTGCAAAATTTACATGCATAGTGCGTGAAAGTTTTCAAGAACAAACTGTTAAATGCTGTCTGACAAAATGCAACATACTGTGACCCTGAGTGCTTCAAATGAAATTTGTCAGTGGTAAGTATTTAATTGTACATCAGGGAGACTGTGATGCTTTCATGTAGTGTTCACTGCTTGCATCCAAGAACACCTGCTTTGTGTAGTTTCTGGTACGATGCTTGCTTCTGTCGCATTCCAAGTGATGTGAGTTTCTTTAAATGTGACTTTTTGTTCTTGTGACAGTGAGTCATTTGTAATATCATTATCTCAAGATTTCAAAGAATACTTAGCTGCAAATTTGTCTTTGTTATCAAAAAAAAAAAAATATGCATGGTTATATATCTAGTCAGACATGTAGCTTAGCAATCTTTTGTCCATATTTTGTACTTCTCTTTGTCCTCATTGAATTTTGCATCCTAATAGTAATTTTCCTTGTGAATGAAAAATGTTCTACATTTCATAAATACCAGGGTATTCAAACAAACAAGAAAGCCAGACATGGATATGGTTGTGTAGTATCAACAAATGTTATCAGGTGTGGTTCAAAGCAAAGCAAAAGGTATCTCAAAATTACAAAATATGTCTTTGTACATTATGTGTAAGATTAACCCTGCCAGTACAAATCTGCATTGAAGTCTGATGAAGAAGACCCACACCAAAAATTGACATTCATAGGTATGACAACACGGTGAAGGTCTGGGAACTCAAGACTAATGTTGAGTTGTACACAAGTCAATAAATCCCACATTATATGACTACAATTCACAGAAATCCAAGAAGCATCGGAAGGAGAAAAAGACGAAGAAAGAGAAGGAGAAGGAAAAGAAGGAGAAAAGGAAAAAGAAGTCGGCGAGCAAGGAGAACTATGAAGCAGTGGAGGAGGTGGAGGCATCACCCGAACCTACTCCAGAAGTTGTCATTCCAGTAAGTCACCTGAACGATGCAGTGATGAAAAGTTGTCCATGTGGAGTAACAAAAAATGACTGAGGAGCTTTGAGGTCAAAAGTCTTGAAAGATTAGGGTGATGGGAGATATACTTTTGAAGCACAACATCTTGTGAAATTTGTTAATTGTGAATTATGACGAGTGCCAATTGTGTTATGCTATGATGAAAATGATACTGATTTTGATTTTGTTACTACAGGCGATGTCCAGCTACAGACTGTTGGCAGAAAATGAGTCCATCAAGATGGTGAGTAGGGTCCTAGGCCCTGTTTGCCAGTGCATTGAACTATTTGACTTTGCATTTCATTTTTCATGTTCTCACTTGATGTGTAAAGAGGATGTTAAGATAGCCCTTTGCACAGAGGGGATTAACAAAAAGGAATGAAAAGAAGGGAAGAGAATTTCCACCCTGTGAGGCATTTCAGTTCCTAGTTCTAGATTTTGAAGTTTTAGGTACATAACTACTGAATGGAATGCAAAGTGTTAAGTTTGTTGTATACCAAGGCACAAGGTGGTGTTAGTACCCTTACCATTATTTTTCAGTGTTATTCTCTCCTGGTTTCAACAAGTTATGGTGTGCAAAAGAGTTGTGTTTGGAGAGATTTTTTTTTTTTTTTTTTTTTGCCAGATTACAAATGGATTTTGCATAGAATTAGCATAGAATATTGCTGATGAGGATTGCATTTAGGAAGATGTTATGTAAACAGTTTTCCAACCATTAGCCCCCCCCCCCCCCCCCCCCCCCCATCTGCAGATTGACGTTTTGCAGGTTGCAAAGAATGTCAACGTGCACTTTAAGAATTCCGGACAGGAGATTTTCTGGGTGGCTTACACATTCGGCTGCCACCATAAGGAGCACCTGGACAAGTAGTTTCGCTACAAGTTGCATTATGCAATGAAGCATATTTGAATATTATACTGTAAAAGTGGTTTCTTTCGCAGTGGCTTTATTTTCGCGCTTTTCGTGCTTTGAGGTTGAACCGCGAATTTAACACCACGCGAAAATGTTTTGAACTCGTCGCTTGTACAACGCTATCATTACTGACCGCGAATTTAAACACATGCGAAAAAGTCCGCGCCGATGGAAACCGCGAAAGTTTCTGTACGCGAAAGAAACCACTTTTACAGTACACTGTTGCAATGAGAACATGACTCATTGCAACACAGTCAAGTTATCCTCTTCTATGGGTGTGTCACTGCCCCCTTTCTGTCTTCTGTCCCTTCTCTCCCAGACGTACGAGACGAGAGTGGACCCCAAGCAGAACTCTCAAGTGGTCATCTCGGTCATTTTCACCAACCTCACCTCGTCCCACCTCAAGGCTCTGGAGTTCAACGTCCTCGACTCCCTCAACACCAAGCTTATACGCGAGGTCAGTCGGTCATACATTTTGTAGTCACCTTTATTGTGATGTAATGTGAATTTAAACTTCTAGTTGTTTGTTTCTTTGTTTTGCACTGTTACTGCCTATCATGCCTTTTATCAGTATTCTGAAATGTTGCTATTATGACAATTTACATATTTTCACCTTGTGTAAATGTTCAGTGTATAATTCCTGAATCAGTGATGAGAAACTGGGGAGATATTTGTCTGCAGACATTTGTGTTAGAGGAGGCAGTATTTTCACGAGTTGTTACTCTGGCAATTATCAGTTGACTCACGAATTAATGAACATAAACTCAATTCAGAATATGCAACATATGCAGTACTTCTATTTTGGGGTATGTGAAGTTCATACAAAATCAATATTGTACTAGGTTTGGATATTTACTCTCGGTGTATCAAAATATCCATTGAGAGATGTTACTGTTCAGCTCTAGACGGCCAACCTCATCTCAAATGATGTGTGATATTGCTGTAGCTGTTGCATCAGTTTATTTGCCATAGACCAAGAAGCCGTCTTCAGATTTTGAATAACATTCCCCATGTGCTTGAACTTGAACTTTATTCTGTTTCATTTAAAAAACATATTATTTGTACAATGACAAACTGAGGACAGGAAACGAGTACATGAACATGCATACGTAACATATAATAACTATAAATGAAACATGGAAACTACAAAAGACCGGAGTCTTGTCAGGGTAGTTCCCAACAGAAAGAATAATAGGAAACAATATTGCTTTACGATCAAGACATAGGACAGGTGAAAATATTACAAAAAACAGACAAACATACACAAAAAATACATTTTCATTATAAAATTAAGTAATAGTGTTTAGTCATGTCAACCCCTAGAAAACAAAAACCATAAAATTATCTATAATCATAGTGTATTTCATAATGACAACTCTAACTTTCTAACAAATGTCTCTTCAGATTTTTCTTTAAAATATTTGTAGTTGGAGAATTCGTAACTGTATCTGATAAAGAATTCCAGAATGAGGGTCCAGTGTGTCTGAGTGTGTGCATTACATACATCTTATCTACCTTAAATAAATGATATTTATTACTAATTTGAGTATTATAACTATGAATTTGATCATTAGATTTAAACATACCAGAAATCATCTCAGGTAACAAGTTCATTTTATGCTTGAACATATACATAGGAATATTAAACTTATTCAATTGATATGTGGTCACTTTTCTTCCAGGCGGGAGCGTCACAGCACGACGGAGTGAAGGTCCCATTCCAGCTGCCACCTGAGGCCTCCAACGAGGGCCAGTTTGCCTTCAGCATCCACGCCATCACCATGCCACAGAAGCTGAAGGGAACACTCACATACATGGTCAAGGTGAGGTGCTTGTTGGGTATTTATTAACCCCCACCCCCCCCCCCCCCCAAAAAAAAAAAATGTGATGGTTTTGTCTGTCCATGTTGTGTGTGTTGCATACTACGTCTAGAAATGGTGTAAGTCACAGTGTTCAACAGAATTTTAGAGCTGTTATTATCTTTTCTAATCAATATTAGATGGTGATTATGTGTACAGTTTTTCTCTTTCTCATTCTTTTTTTTTTTTTTTTGGTGGCACTTGATAAGAAATCTATTCTGTGTAAAACCTTTAAACACGTTCTTCCTTCCATAGGATGATACAGGAGCAACGAGTGAAAAGATTGACTTCAAAGTGCTTCTACCGGTCTCTTCCTATATGCTGGCCACGCCCTGCAGCCGGTAAGATGTATTCCTCGTAGGAAGCTCATTCTTTAAAGATATTTGATATGGCGATGGAACAGTTTTATTTCAAGTGTTTTATATGTCAGTATAGTCCTGCAGATTCATGCTGCATTGAATGTTGAGAAGTACAGACACATGTGTGCATTGCAATGATGACAATCTGATGTTTTCCGCTCTTGAAAATGCTGCGTTCTGGTGAAATCAAGTTTTCTGTGCTGAGAATGTTGTGGGGGCCATTTTTCTGTTCTATATGATGTTATCCAGAAAGGATTTGCAAATAGAGCATCTTTCATGTTCTGTGAGTTCTTTGTTCAGTCCTGATATGTATCCATCAGTGGTACCAGTATATCCATGGTGAAAACTGCATTAATCCTCCTTTCCTCTTTTTGATGCACAAATCTGACTATTAAAGTCGTCATTCATTTTGTACAAGATACACAATTAATGATTATACATGTACACTGTGAGTATGACCCTCTCCCAATTGCAGAGACCAGTACGCCGAGCTGCTGAGTCAGGGGGACCTGTCGGCCAAGAACTCCTTCACCACGCCCCCGGGCGGGGCCGACTTTGGCCTGGTGCTCGCCCGCGTCTGCTTCTTCTGCCACATGGTGGTGGTGGAGCGGGTGGAGCGCACCGCCTCCCTCTTCAGCCGCTCCATGAAGGGCCACCAGGCCTGTGTTCTACTCAAGGCCACGGTGAGATTTCCTGATGGGGGAAAGACAGGACCTTCCCTTTCTCTCTCTATTTATTTTGTTCTTTCTCATCAAGTGCACAGTGTAATGCAGAAATGAAATGTCATATTAAAGGAAACAGTCTACTGTAGTTATGGGTGAACTTGGCCCCTAGCGCCCTCATTACAAGTGGCCGAGTTTACCTGTGAGGCCGAGTTAACCCAAAACTATGATACATTTGATCGTGTGAATTGTCATTAAGTTTTCAAGGTTTATTTTTGAGTTTATTCAATTGTTAGATTTTATCTTTCTTTCTTTTCTTTTTTTGCCCGAGATAAAATTGTTGTCTTATTTTTCACCTGGACTGATTGGAATTTTCTGATTTGATGAGTAATTCTATTGCGACATGGAAATCAAAACAGTGTTCCATTGTATGTTGTCCATGTATAGATTAAATGTAAAATACTATGTTTCAAAAGTCAGGGATCAGATATGGCTCAGTATTATTTAGTTTCTGATTACAATAACCTGTCTAGTAAACCTAGAAGGGGGTAACAACAGCTGCAGCATTTAAAACTCTTGACAGTTTTTGGTGATGCAACAGTTTTCTAATAGCCATTGTCACCAGATTTTGATCTGAAACATTAGTGATGAATATTCCTTGTGAAGTTGGACATTGTGTTCTTTATTAACTAATTTGTGTACCCACATCCTCCTTGTGCCAATCCCTCTATTCCCCTGCTACTCAGCAAAGCAGGCAAGAATTTTTGCATTTGACATAGAAGTAAAAACTAAACACTCTTCTTGGATTATACATTGTATGTCAGACAATATAGAGTCAAGGTCCTCATGTATGCTTCTGTTTTTCATGCACATTCTAACAGCCTGGCGGAGGCCTGTCCGTGGACGGTAAATCCAACGATTCCAGCCTCCTGTCAAACTACATGGATGAGATCAAAGCCATCATCCTGGAATCATAGATGACCCCAGTGCACCCTGCTTGACCCCCGAGTCACCAACAGACGTAACAAGCAGCATCCATACAGTCTCCTACAATGGTTATCCCTTCAGACAGTTTTCTCATCGCAGCTCCAGTTCCTTATGAATGTTTCTATTTTTGTTTGTTATGCTTGTCTATACAATGCTTTTTTTCTAGCCGGCACAAAAAAGAAAAAATAAAGAAAAGAAGAATGATGTGAGTCTCTTGCTATATACAGAAGCTGTAGGTGCAATCAAATGATGCGACCATGTGCGTTTGTAACCATGGTTACCAGTTCCAAAATATTTGTCGCAGGCACGAAAAGTTTGTGTGGCAGATGTGGAGATATCAGGTGTGTATTAAGACCACACTTTCAGCGTGACGTGTCATCATCACATTCATATAACATGAATGAGGTTGTGTTCTAATAGTGTCACAACCATTTCTGGAATAAGGGCAGAAACTCCTGTTAAACTCACTGACCCTCTGCAGCCGATGTTGTCGTTTGCAGGCTCCCATTTTGCGAAACAGAATGCTGCAGTTAGGTTCCTTGTTGCAGAGACGTGAAGCAGCGCACAACATGTCATGCTCTGTGTGCACTTGGGTTGATGCTGTCAAGATGTAAGCCAGTGCTTTGTTGGATTTAATCCCTGGCCACAGAAACAGTATTTTACCCTGCAAGATTAGCATTTAAGTTGTAGTTTAATCATGCGTTAAGTACTGTAAGAGTATTAACAAAATGGACTTTGGTTTTATAGAGTGTGACTTGAAGCACCAGCATGGCAAATTACAGTAAGAAGGATTTAATGTGTAATCCTTTCAGCGTTGTACCCATTTCCAACGGGAACCCTGTAGCCTGTGCAAAATGTATGAGGATTTCAAATTGGTGGGGGAAAGATTTAAAGAAGAAAAATCTTGTGTCTTATATCTGTAAAAATTCCCAAATTATGGCATTCTGTAGTTGCTCTGTTTTATACTAGAGATCTCTGTCGCGCCATAGCCGTACTTATGAAATGCCTGCTTAAAGCGTCTGTCTTTGATGATCATCGCTTTACTAAAAGCTATAAAGATATGCAGCAATCAGATTATTCTTTTTCATTTATTACCTCTCAATGCTCAATGCCCACTGCCATGTACTTTATTTGAAGTGGTGAAAAGTATTCAGACGGGTCAGCTCAAGTCCTGCTCAAGTTTTGAAATTGGTTCTCTTGAGTTTCTCTATAACTCGTGGGTTGACATCAGTATAAAGTACATATGCGTAAGTGGAAATAATGCCTTCCTATATCTGATCTGCACTTCTCATTGGACTTTTAACATACAGAATTAATCATATATGGTTGGAGATAATTAGTCTTTAATAACCAATTTTGCAGCTGCTATTGCATGTAATGATGGACAAAGAATAGTTTTCAGGTATCTATTGTACCTGTGTGGTATTGATGTGATCAGTATTTGTAAGCATCTCAGACACATTGTTGTATTTGAGCACTGTTCAGTAAAAAGGCCAATGGAGGCATTTCAGTATGGTTGTTATTGTGCAAGTTCCCTGCAAGCCCTTGAGCTACAGATGTAAGAGCCAACACTTGCTTGCTGTAGTGGGATTTTGCCATTATTCTGTAATTAGCCCATTTCTTGTAGACATTAATCCCCTCCATTGGTGGCATTGTGCATACATTTTGGAAGAGTATGTTTTCTTACCAAGGCAGTCAAGAAGTCATACAGTCTAATTTTATGATTTTTAGGCATTGTTTTATACCACGGCTATATCCCAGTACTAGTAGGTAGTGATTCTCAGTGTTAAAAGCTCATACAAGTTCCGCCACTCTCATTTTCTGTTGTTTTTTATCCTGAAGATGCCATGTGGTATTGAAATGATATGCCTAATTATGGTGTTGATATTCTTCTCATACTAATAGTGGCCTCATTGTGAGAAGCGAAAGCATTTTACTGATTCCTTCATAATTTCAGATAGTCCTGAAGGTGTCTTCCAATGATTCCTCAAAAACCACAACTAGTTTGTTTCCGTATGAGACCGACCACTAATCACATCCAGTCATATTTACCATTCCTTCGTTGGTGTTTGTCATTTGAACAGTCTGTACCTGGAGAAATTTTTCCATGATGATACAGTTTATGTGTGCATTAACAAGGACAGAAAGATCAGGCAGATGACGCAAGTATGAATGTGATTTGAAAAGTTCTCATAGGAACTGTTATAGTAATCCTGCCACTTTTCTCCCACACCACAATTTATTAATGTGAAAACCCACGGCAGACCCACTGGGCCACGATCATCTCAGTTGTGTGCATATTTGAGCTGGTTGAGACCTGTTGAAACTGAATGCTAATCTTATTTTGCCAGTCAGCCATCAGCTTGAGTTTGCTGCTCATAAATTTCTCCGTGCAATGCAATGAGGCAAGCGGCTGCTCCCACACAGATTATATAACTGCTTCATTGATGCTTGCAGTGCAACGTTAGTGTTGCCATATCTGCCGGACTCAAGGCAATCAACATGTCTTATCAGGGGAACTCTTGTTTGAGGGAATCAGAAAAGTAACGTGGTGATATTACCCTTTATACACTGGCATTAAGGTGTTTGTAGGTTGTGTTTGTAAGAGTAACACATTCAATCGTAAGATGTTCTGAATATTTTGAGTGAAGATCGGGCCACCTGTGCATGTGTGTTATGCATATGATGTAATCAGCTTGATGTTTTAAAGTGCAATAAATGATGAGTTGCACGTAAGATCTGATAGGTACAATCTTTTATGTGTATGTGTGTCACACAAAAATTGAGTTGTGTTTTTCATTTTGTATGGACTTTGCATTCTACTTTGTGTAGAAATTGGTTTTCTGTGTACATGAGAGAACAGCACCAGGAGAAATTGTCATTACAGGTGTACAGTTTAGGTTCATTGGTACACAAACTGCTGCTGCATGCCAGCTGTGGGTACAGTAGTTTCTGTATTAAACTTTGTTTATGTTTGTGCATGTATATTTACTATATTAACTTTATGGTGTATGCGTATGCATTCTCTATACTCCTGGACTCTTCAAAATGGATGGGCATAATCTCGGGGTTGGTTTGTGGAAACTCACTGGGTGTTGGAACATTCATGACAGCAAGAAGGTAGCATGTGACATCAAAGTTCTTTCATGCGCAGTTGTCTGTGATGGGATCAAATGTCGGTTGGGAGAGCATTATGTAGAATATGTGGTATACATTGTATGATAATTTTTGCACCATAACAAAGTTGGAACATACTTAACAGCATAAGGTCTAAACTGGAAGCAACTGTTGATTTTTATTATGATAGGTTTCTAATGTCATGGCTCAATTTTAACACAATTTTATTTCTTTGTATCGTCAGTTCAAATATGTTTTCAGAAACTGGGTGGTGAACCTCGAAACAGCATATATTCATAGAACAAGGCGGCTGCATTGACCTGTCATGCGATTTTGTCCGTTGACATACATTCTCAACAAGGCCTCCATGAGTCAAACCATTTTTATACTCAATGTGAGTTGGAGAATATGCAGTAAAACACCGAAGTACAACTGTAGAACACTGCATATGGTCATTCTCAGAACGAGGTGGGATATTTGGAATATATGAATTGTGACAATGACTTATGTTTTTCTTCTTAATTCTGTAAAATAGCCGTGATGCACTGAAATTGTGTGTTTATTGGCGTAAAGGTTATAAATACTAACTGTAGTTTTGATTGATGCGAGGCAGAACTTACAATTACAGATGACTTTCGCACCTGGGACCAAATTACACTATTAAGAATATTAATGTAAATTCATGAATTTCCACCATTGCTTCCATAAAAACGTCTATATACCCATACTAGGAATAAATTGTTTTATCTCAAGACCTCATTTGAGCATAGAAATAACTTTTTTTGGCAAGAATTGTTGATTCCACTGGGGAAAAAAAAAGAAAAAGATGATTTTTTAACAGTACGGTGGACTGGGGAAGTTTTCCTATGACGAGGTAATGCCACTTTGTGCTTGGTCAGTTGGTCAGTCAGGTCAGGGGTCAGTGATAGCGATTAAGGTTGGTTTAGACAGAAACTAGGTGGGAAAAACAGAAAATATGGAAATAAGCATTGGAATTTCTGCTTCTTCAGAAAGTCAATTTATCTAGAGCAGTTTTGTAATTTCTGTGAGACCTAACAAGGAAACTTTTGTGCCCGGGAGTTGAACTAGCTTGGAACGCCATGTACTTGTGCTTGATCGTTAGGATCTGATGTCAAAACAAAGCCGGCTTATTACAATATGAGGTTTTTATGATACATTGTATGTCCAGCCTTGTTTAATTTCTGATAGAGTCTGTAATGGCACTTAGTAGCTATCTGCAGCTATCTGCCTGTGTCGTCATGAAGAAAAAAGAGAAATATTCTACATTCCTTTGTTGATCTAATCTATCATTTACTTACATTATAAGATTTGCTATTGACAGGACGTTGTCAACACCGTAGACCATAAACTGAGAAAAGATATAGTACTGCTACTGAGTATAGAATATATAAGAATATATTATGTATGTATACAAATAAACATTGAAGATGTTATTTTGTTGTTCTTGTTCTTTGCATTGATCCAAAGGTTTTATCAGAGCAATATTGTGCTAAAGAGTGGTATGTGTATGTTACTATTAAGTGTTATCGTGATAAAGTACTAAAATTGAGGAGGAATTAAAAATTCAGCATTATGTGCCATGACAAAATCGCGCTGTAGCATTTTCTTTTCCCCTGCCGCTGTACACTGTCTCTTGCCCAGGTGATCACAATGCTTCTGGTCTACTGTATACGCCATATATTTCGTGAGTCTAAATTTTCGCGAATTGTGAATTCCCGACGATTTCGTGAGTGGTTAAATTCGTGATCGTGGAGTCCTCTACTGAACGGAGAAATGTACATGCGTATGTCACATCCACATCAGGATCAGAGTCAATATTTTCGCATGTCATGAATTTCCCTAATAGCATCTGACTCGCGAAATTTGCGAAAATAAAAACCTCACGAAATATTCGGCATAAACAGTCTATGACTCGGCCTCATTAAAGCTTGAAATGATATCCAAAGAATTCTGCAAGTAGTTTTATTATGATATAACCTATCCTCCAACTCTACTGTTGAAATTCCAGTGCCCAATATGAATGTTTGGTACAAGGGGTGCTTCACTTGGCATGTATTTAATACCTTGTATCCCACTTCGCTCTCCTTTTTCTTTTTTCTTCTTCTTCTTCTTTTTTTAGGTGAATAAATTGTCATTTTAGGTCATTTTTTCTTTTCACTTCTCTTTCCAGCCATACTGATTTTTTTGCGAATGAAATACAACGTAGTGGCATGAAAAAGTGTAGAACGCAGTACAAGGGTACTGTATACCTGAACAAAGCCTACTGTGTATGCAGCAAAGATTATGTAATAGTCGCAATGGGTTGGAGAAACTCACTGTGCATGTTTTGGCAGCAGAATGATGAAAGCCTATTAAAAAGTACTATTAGCAGTGCTAGATGTTCCATCATATTGAGCTGGAAGAAAAAAGAAGACAAATTTGAAAAAATATATATAAACATGTATATTGTGCCGTCCCTAGCATGCATACAGTAGCCACCTGTATATGGCAGGGAAAAAAAAAGAGAAAACAGACAAACAAACCAACCTCCCCTGTTTATTTAAAGCAGTGGGAGTTTTGTACAAATGTCTTGACACATACGAGGTCCTGATGATCTACCTAAAGTTGCAATGGCCAAGGGTTGTAGCTCTGTAGACGAATGCTTAGAATGCACTTAATATTTTGAGTACAGGCTCTAAAGGTATGCGTAATAGAGCCAGCTTTTTGATGTGTCGGGCCAACAACTGGAAAAAAAAATGGCCACAAATTATGATGTAGCCGAGAATGACTTTACTGCACTATACTGTGTACTATAGGCCTACTGCTTCTCTGCAGACCTCTGTAAATGTGCAGTATGCATCAATGTCGTATATCTGCACATGTACAATTTGTAGCTCCAAGGAGTTACAATAGATTGATCACTCCATGATGATACAAATGTGATGATGTTGCTGGTATGAGCACCAAATATTCCAAACCAATTCCATCTCCTGTGTTATGTGTTCTAGCGATGTGCTTGTACTTCATGCATTGAATTGTATTAACTTGAATCTAGACTTGGTCATGATGTGTTTACCAGTCAGTCTTGTGTCTGAATGATTCTGATGCAGGAAATGCTGTCCAGTCGTCATGGAAACTTTGATATATCCATCATGCAGAGATTGAAATGAGAACATGAAATAATTGTGAAATAAAAGTTACATGTTAAACAAATGCTGTTACAAAATCGTGTCTTGCATCTGGGGATAAGAGCGTATGTCTAGCGGTGTTGTGTGTGAGTGTTTAATGCTAGTAATTAGGGAGTTTTATAGTGTATGTAAATTCATCAGGTCATTGTCTTTTTCAGGTAATGGACATTGTACACAATTCGAAATTCCTTGACCCTGTTGTAGCTTTTGATGAAGACTGCATCTGATCCAGTTTGCATCCATAAGTTGTACAACTCTAGTTGCTACTGTATGTAGGAAGAGGTGGGACCAACTTTGTAGAATGGAGCAGAATCTAGGACAGAAAGATTTACCGACAACCTGTTAATCACACTGGCTCCAGTACCCCTTGGAATCTGTTCCATTGCCACCTTTTCAGGCTTGTGACCACAAGGGAGTTCTGAATTGTCCAACTGGTATCTAATTCAACAGAAATCTCCTTGTTCGCATCAGTGGCTAGGTGTAAAAATGCCAAAAAATTAGTGCTGTGTAGTACGTGTATACATGTATTACATATATTTGTGTGTCTGTGTCTGTGTCTGCTTGTGGAGCCTTCAATTCCTTTTCTGTTCTAATCACTGACTCTACAGTGATAGCAAGAGTACAGAACCGACACATATTCTCCACATCCAGTATAAAAACATTTCAAATTTATTGCCATTCATACATTACAGCAGGTTAAAACACAAGAATATGCATATACCATACCCAACAAGGATTTAAGCACACATTACTTCAAAAGAAAGCCAAATTAAAATGGAAGGATATGTAGCATAATACTGACAATACATAATTGTGTTTTTCAAACACGAAAAATAAATTAGCGTACAATTGTAAGTCCATTTTTCTTTTCGTTCTCTCTTTCATCACTAACATGAAAGCATAATTAAAGGGGACAACTAGTAACTGATCAGTGGGAATCAGTTAACGATTGCCCCGTCACTGTACAGGCATGCTAACCTGGAAACATTAAAATTGCACATTACTTGAATATGCGACCATTCTGAAGCAGATAATTTTCACACAGCAATAGATATATAATGTACTCTTAAATGAATCCCACAAGGATTGGAACAATCATCTTCCAGCATTCCCACTGATTCCCACTGATCAGTTACTAGCCATCCCCTTTAAGTCTTTATGTGCCACGTTCGCACATTCCACTCGGTCGACGGCGTGCCAACTTCGCATATTCTGCTCAACAAACAAAGCCACTTAAACTGATCGATAAATCGCTACTCCTGTGGTACAATGAAAGCGTTTCTCGCGCTTTTTTTCTTCTCTCATACTGCTTACATTCTATGTGGTGATTGACTATCAAGTGGTGTTCCCAACTAGAATTGCGTGTACATTCTAAGTTTCTGTCACGGTTTTATGTGCAAAAGTCATGCCTTTACAGTAATGTAGCAACTGGTCATTCAAAAGAAAAATTGAAAATAAATTTGTCATACAATTTATATCAAAGCAATGTTTGGCATTACTCTTTAACTTTGCTCACTATTATGTCCACCTGAACAGGAATTTGTAGAAGTTATACAAACGGGAAACACCGAATTCTTTCTCGAAGCACGACTACCTTCTTGTCTCAGAATAACGTGGCACACAGGGGGTTTCCACCATGGCACATAAAGAGTTAAAGGACAAGTTCACCTTTATAAACATAAGGATTGAGAGAATGTAGCAATATTAGTAGAACACATCATTGAAAGTTTGAGGAAAATCAGACAATCCGTTCAAAAGTTATGAATTTTTAAAATTTTTGTGCAGCAACCGCTGGATGAGAAGACTACTGCAGTGTATGAATAACTTGCGTACAACAATATAAGGAAAATATAAAGAGAATTTCACAAAATTCCATCTTTTGAAAAAAGTACACATTCCCCTGACTCGTTACCGACAAATGTTATGGGCAATATTATTCCCCCTGCCTTTAGAAAGAGGCAAGTCAAGAGCTCTTTTATTATGCGAAAAAAGTGAAAATATGTTGAATTTTCTTTTACATTTTCTTTATACTGTTGTACGCATATGACTCACAAGCTGTAGTAGTCTCCTCATCCAGCGGTTCCAACACAAAAATTTTAAAAATTCATAACTTTTGCATCGATTGTCCAATTTTCCTCAAACTTTCACTGATGTGTTCTATTAATATTGTTGCATTCTCTCAATCCTTATGTTTATGAAGGTGAACTTGTCCTTTAAGTAGTTAAATTACACCAGACTGAATTTGATGAAAATCAGACTTTACAGCAATCATAACAAATCATAATTTTTTTCATGTTTGCAGCAAATAGCAATATTGTTTGCAAATGAATATACATGCAATATCTACGAGGTTCTGTCATTCACTCACAATGCTTCAGTCAATTTATGCACAAAGATATCATCCAAAAATTAATGTATATGTTTTTGGTCCATAATTCAGCTCCTGTAACCATCCCCTAGTAATAGTGACACATGAATAGTCATAACTGCGGATTTTTGCACTGCAACACTAATTTGAAGGAAATACAAATTGCATACAAGTAGTTATAATAATCATTTCATTGATTAAAGGTCATGACAGAAAATTTTGAGAGAATCAGTATTTAGACCAATGGGGAACTGAGGAGGCCATGACATCACCGCATCTAATTTGCATACATAATTACGACTAATGCCATCTGGAAAGTTTAAAATTCAACTTCTTTCTGGCAACTTGTATTTAAGGTCCAATTTTGATGGAATGGAGCACACTGGAATTACATTTGAAATACAGACCGTGAATCTCTGATTAACGATAAACCCTCCTAAAATATGAATGGCTGCCATATGATGATCCTTTAAACTTTTAACACATTTCACATCACAAATGTTTCCATTACCTGGAAGAAGTGAGCTTTTCTCCATAAATTCCTGACTTCCCGATAACTCTCCTACACCAATATCTTTAAAAAAAGTTATTACAAGGCCAGTGAAAATCTTGCTTAACTAGAGGGCAGCACTTCATACAAGTGGAAAGCAGTTTGAAATAATGGACCAAAGCCTGATCTTGAGTGACTCTTATACATGTGACCCAACAGCACAATAGTCATTAGTCATTACACATTAGTCCTTAGGCATTACACATTTATAGTCATTAGTCATTACACATTGACTATGGAGAAAACTGCATGACAAGGTAACTTGGCTGAAAAAAAAAAACAACAAACCTAAAATGATGTGTATCTACAGATCAGACATCACGATAAATTAATAAAGTTACGTCTGCACGGCAGAGTCTAAGGATTTCTTGGAATTAGAAGCTTTGAAGGGTTTTACAATGCAGATCACAATCACCCAGATGTTTTGAGCTGGTCTATAATATCTGGATGCACAATATCATGTCTGCCTGACTGCATACATTGTATATGTACTTCACAGCTAATTTCCCATAAACTGCTCATGTCTGGTGACTGGCTTTCTCAATGTTTCTCTAGCACTTTTCAAGCAAGTACAATCATATATTAAGAGTGGACCAAATCATGTACCACTGGAAAGACTATGTACATGTACATGGCATCCAAAGAATTTTTTGAAATATGTCTCAATCAAGGCAATCAATGTTCAGTGACCTCATCAGACCGTCATGACGTCCGGTAACCAATCATTCGGGCTGGGTGCCTTTTATCACTGGTGCACCCGTAAACCAGTCTTGAAATGCAGAAAACTAAAGGAAAATATCTTAAGTGTCAAACCACTAACTACATCCAGACATATTGTTTTTTTGCAGTCTATTTCAGAAAAAAACAAAACAAAACAAAAAATAAACAAACAAAATAAAATCATATGTTGACTAGATTTTAATGATGTTGATTAGAATTATTCATAAACTGAGAGTTGACTATATTCATTGATAATCTGACACTTTAGAAACTGCTCTACAAACTGCTTGACTACATGAAGACAAATGCACATGAAATTCCACATCTTTGCAGATTCCATCAATATTCATAGCATGCCTAAACATTGATGATAAGCAAAAAAAAAAAAAATGCCTTGAGATACAATTATAACCATCAAATATTGCATTAAAATGTATAAACAATTTTCTGACCTTCGTACAAGACTATATATAAATGTGTCATAAGCCAAAGAAAAGGCTGTCCAATAGGGCACTGGCATTTTCATGTGTTATTGAAGCAACATAATATGTACATTGTACATGTGCAACATGTACCTTAGCTCTCTATCTTTCCATACAAAATATCACTCAATAGTGGTAATAAAGCTACAGACTGCATGATCTCAATTGCTTCAAATAGGATTTAATCGATAGATTGCACAAATGTGACTAATTCTGGATAGGCAATGCATGTTGAAATCATCAGAACATTTTTAAAGACATTAAGAGACATGATTCCGTGTTAAAAGCAGGATGGATTGAGGATGGCATAATTGGAGGTATAGGACTGCCTATCAAGACAGCAACAACAACGACAAATATATGAAAGTCTTGTCATGCTCTTGATTATGTTTGGAGTTGAAGAGTATAATGAAGGCTAACACATTGTGGTGGTATAGAAATACAGTATGGGAAAA
The DNA here is from genome assembly GCF_040938485.1 of Diadema antillarum. Lineage (NCBI taxonomy): Eukaryota > Metazoa > Echinodermata > Echinoidea > Diadematoida > Diadematidae > Diadema > Diadema antillarum. The sequence continues at coordinate 90,983 of NW_027271663.1, forward strand.
TGAATGGCATGGATATAGAAAACTTTCGTCGGTTGGGAATGATATAACACAAGGCTATGGCTTCTACCAACCTTCAGCAAATTGTGGGTGAGCTCTGAATCACTCCTGCAGACTAGAAGCTATGATCTCCAGTAATACACGTGTATAATGAATGGTATAGTCTGCAGATGGCTGCAAACTTTTAAAGTGGCTTGTTCAAGACCAAGGGACAGACTCCACAAGATCTTCAAAAAGCCACTTACATTCGCATGGAAGAAGTACTGTATGCGCCATAATTTTCGCGTACAGATATTTTTGCGAATGACGAGGTCATAGACATTTTTGCGAGGTGTTGTTTTCGCGAATTGGTGCCAACGCTTACGTTAATGCTCTATCAACAAAGCGCATGGAGACAATTTCACATGTTGTTAAATTCATGATCCAACTGCAATTTGCGAAATTTGCGAAAATTAAACCCTCGCGAAAATAACGGTGTATACAGTACATTGGGCCTCTCCCAGGGTGACACCACAGACTGGGCAGCTCGGAGAAAGGATGGACAGGATGGACGTGTACTGCATGATGACGATGATCATGGTGGCGATATTTAAATGCTGATGTTGATGTTGCTGAGGATAATGGTGATAATGATAATGATGTACATGTAGATGATGGTGATGATGATGTCAACAGTGACGATGATGACGATGATGATGATGTAATAATTGGTGATGATGACGACAACACTGATGGTAATGGCATAGATATAGGCAATGTTGAGAATCAAGATTTATTTCATAGTGTGGCATTCAGAACACATGTCGCACTGCCACATCTGCATTCATTCATGAGAGTAAGCAATACTTTCTTTATGTGGCCTCCTCACTGCCATTCGCCTGGCTGCTGCCCCTGACTCCCTGGCCTCTCTGATGTACGGCTGGTATTTGGTGTAGAGCACCTGAGATATTTCATAGGTGTTCCCTGTATTAAAGGAAACAGGTGATTGTATTAACCTCTAAACAAAAAACTCCACTCTGATATGTTCGGTCAACTCTACTGAATAGGACACAGGCAAACACACAAAACAGTGAAAGTCTGATCATGATTAGACATCCTAGAAGAAAATTATGATATTTACATATCTAATGAACATTTATGAAACTACAGCATACATCAATATGACACATGCAAATCACAAGGCAAGTGCCAAATTGTGTCTTGCCCATTCGCGTACAAGGAATTAATTTTTTTTTTTAACTCCCAGAAGTTAATTGACCTGCTTATGACCTTTGACCTTGTTGTGACCTTCAACACCCCAAGGAACATTTACCATCCAAGTTTGGTCACAAACGGACAGAGGGATCAAAAGTAATGAGCCATAATTGAAACGCACCATACAAACTTAACATTGGGCCCTAAAAATTTGTTGACCCCTTTCTGAGACCTTTTACCTTGTGATGACCATTAACTCCCCAAAGGACATCTGCCGTCCAAGTTTGGTCACAAATGGACATAGGGATCAAAAGTTACGAGCCACAATCAAAACGCGCCCTAAAAACATAACGCCAGTGTGTTATACTGCCCTCTTACGGGCAGTGTTTGAGATTTATGTTATATTGTCGTTGTACAACCTTCGCCCCTTTCGGCCGGCAGTTTGTGTTGCGTGAGCATAATAAAGTTTGCTTAAACCTTAACTATTGTGACTGGTTATCCATCCCCGAACAATGTTCTCTTAATGGCGTGGTGGCAGCTACATGGGATAAAGTACCCTGCTCTTCCCTCATTACCGATGGATTTTATGCATGATATGGCAGCCAGTTGGTCGGCAAAAACGTGTCGTGATAGGTAGTTATGGTTTGCTCGCATCTGCTGTAGTCCCATACGTAGCCCTTGAATGGCTGTTCCCTGTCCCCTTTTGAGGCAACGACCTCGCACCCAGGCTCGAGAGAGAGGCCGCCCCTACCAGTATTGTAACCAGAAGTACAATGTACCAGGTACCTTACCGTGTTTATGATTCTGAGCCAATTCAAATCAAAAGAAATGAAAGCAGAAATGAATGGATGACTGAAGATGATTATGTCGGTCTTGATTATGATGATTTCTGTGACGATTATGATGGTGAAAGTTATGACAGTTGTGATGAGCCCTTCGGGGACCCAAACCAACCTCGTCCCCATGATGATAGAGTATTGCATGCTACTCGGTATGATGCAGTCAGTCCCAGTACATGTAGCAGTACTGGTCATCCTGTCCCTATGTGTATGAGTAGTCTTAGTGTTAGTGAGTCCAGTCGTTCTAATGTTAGACATAAAGTTCACAGTTGCCCAATATGTCTCGTGGCCAATCGCCCGAACCAGCATCACATCAGTGATTGCTCATTCCTACCAGAGCATGAAAGAGGTATCGTTACATGTGCTCGCCAAGCGGCGTCCATCCTCGGCTACTCTGATTCCTTGTGTCCATATGACAATTACATGTATGTGGATGATTATGATGAGCTAGAGTCAGAATGTGATTTTTCAGAAGTTGATGAATGTTTTGATGATCTTCATGACAGTGCTTTGGCTACAGATATTGTCTGCTTGTCTGCTAGGGTATGTGTTGCTGATTCAGACAGTACCAGTCGTGGAGATGCAAAGGATATGTCAGATTCAGACAGGTCAATAGGGTTTCAAGACAATTCTTACTGCTATGATCGTGGCTCATCACATTTGGATGATTTCCACTTTCAAGTTGATCAGTCACCACAGTCTCCTGTAGCTAGTCCCTCGGTGTTGCCTGAAAAGGCCTGTATGTCTCCCTACATTGATCTTGACCATGGTCAAAAGAGTGTCCGGGTTACTCTTGTCAGCGGTTCTCCACAGAACTTCATTGGCTATTCAGTGTTTAAGAGTCTTGATGGTGTTTTAACGGACTCTTCCGAGGCTTATCCAGTTGACCGTTCTTCACCGTATGCAATCATTGGAGGGACGTGCCTTACACTCACAAGAGATGGAAAGGCATTTCTCTTTGAAGGGTTAGTTGTTGACTGTCCGGATGTTATGGTTGAGGCAGGCATTCCGTTCATAGTGTTACACGACATTACCATCCGTCCCGCGAAGCGCCGCATCACAATTGGTGATGGACCTTCGTACACCTATGGTCCTGCTCCTACACCAGAGGCAGATATTCGGCTGTCCCATACGCCTCCATTGTCTCTCAGCCTTCCCCGTTACAACCCACCTTCATCCATCCCTGATGATGTGACCGAACCTCCACCAGCCAGCAACGGTCACCACCAAGGCATAGGCCTACGCCCCCATTCCAAGGATGCTGAGGCTGCACGTCAGTGTCTAGCTCAGTCGGAGCTAGCCATCATTCGCACCCCTGCGATGAATGGCACCATCCCTGATGTCACTGATGATGATTCCTGTGATGCCCTAGCCGCACCTCATCATCTCTGTGGCTGGCCAGCATGTCAGCCATCTTCGGATGTCAACCAGTGTTCCTTGGACACCTCACCCCCTGATGACCTCCCTGTGGATGTTCTAAACATCAGTGTTGGTAGTACTACCACTCCTCATCGACACGGTGGCCCCCCAGACCATCCTCGCATTATCGAGATCAACGACCCTCCTGGGCGTCCCCCAGATGCCTCCAGTGGACCCCGTGCCTTCACCAATGCTTCCACTCCTAGAGGTACTTCTCGCTTTCCACGGTGCGAGAAGATTCCTGCACGTCGGCTTCATCTTAGCACACCTGTGATGTCTCCAATTTCAGACATTGCTCCCACTTCTCAACCAGGTCACTACACATGCTTGCATGTAGGACCCCCTCCTGGCCGTCCTCCGGACATTGACTGTTTATCCAGAAGCTAATAACCTCCATTTATGACCTCGGCTACCGGATGTTTCTTTACTCTGATTTGTGACTTGCATTGTGTGCTACTTACTACTTCACTTTTATAAGTTTTGTTAAATTCATATTTGTGTATGTAATAGGATAAACGGACTGTTTTAATTGAAACAACAAAGGATAAGTTTATGGGATTTTTTTATCACAATGTACGATGTACGTGTAATTAGTGCTTGGAAGTGAGAAACGAACTTGCGATGTAAAAGTTTGTGATTTATTATGTTTCATGCCCAAGGTGATATTGTAAAGTTTAGTTGATAATTATGTTAGGTACATTGGATTTTTTCTGACAACGAGTGAAGTTTGTGTGAATTGTGTAGTTCTGCAACTCTTGATATTTTCGGCACTCTCAGATTTAAAACTCGTGTTCATTTTTTGTTTGTTTGTTTTTGTGATTGTATGGAATGAATCTGTGCGTGTATTTTTTTTTTTACTTTGTAAGGATATTATAAACCTGATAATATTCTTGTTATGATTTCAAGTGTTTTGCATTGATTATGATTCAATGTAATGTACAGAAACAGTACATGTACATGTATATTGTTATTGGATGCAAGTACATGTAGTATACATCATGTAAGCAGCCAGTTGACTTGCACATAGCAAGTTGTGCAAATCTGAATAACATGTTTACCATTTTATGTGTGTAGCATACACATGATGGTTTTGACAGCAACTCAAGTATAAGTCAGCATTTTTATGTTTGTGTTTTTGCCTTTCAGTTTGCCCAGTGTGTATGATTCTTTGAGTCATTTCCTATGTCTTATGTCAAATACATATTGCACACATCTACAGGTGTAGGAGAGGTGAGATTTTTCCATACGTATGTATGATGCTCGTTTGATTTTTTTGTTGTTGTTGCACATGCAAGGGTAGAATATCAGTACCAGGTTTATTGCTAAAGAAAAGATAAATGTACGTATGATGATAATTTGTCATTATATGAAGTTTATATGATATGTATGGTAACACATTGTACATGGCATATACAATGTAGTTTTGATGGACCTCATGTAGCTCATTCTTCCCCTTTTTGATATGTAAGAATTATGTGTCAGGTCATATTGTATGGAGTGACGTCAATGTCGGAGTTCGTTTTTGATACACTTGAAGGACAAAATATGTTTCGGAAGTTTGAGTACGTTTTTAAAAGTATAATACACCGTACAGGTGTATTTGATCTCTGCGTTTTTCTGATAAAAATGTATATTGTAATTTGTTTTTATATACAGTACATCTTTTACTGGATGTATCGTTGTCAGTTGTTTCGTTTGGTATATGCCAAAGGGTTGTAGTAATAACTCACATGATAAGTTAATGATGACATTAAGGTTTTAATATTGCTACATCAGATGGGTGGCTATTCTCAGCGGCTTTCATTCACATGCGTGTCTTACTCATACCGATTTGAATACATGTATCAGGCGTTATTATGAACACACCACATTGTTGTTTTCAATGCCATGTTGGTTTCATTTGATTTATCTAGGGATTTTTGTCTCTGCGCTTTTAGAGCCTATGTTGATGTCTATTTGGTTCTAATGTGACAACATTGTGTGTGGTGTGTATGTACGTTAAGACTGTAGAGGAAAGACAACTATAGTGTAGTGTTTATGTACACTCGTCCCAAATCCCAGCATATGTAGAAGAAAAGAGATTACAGCTGTATGTGCTGAGTTTAACAGTGTTGTAACAAAAGAGTGAATGCGAGTGGGGAGACCATGGTACTTACGTAGGCCTACAGTAGTAGTGTTTCATATTGTGAGAAAAGGTAGAAAGTGAGGTAGCTACATGTGTTTGTATGATACAGTTTGTATTTGATAGTTGACATTGTGAAATATTTTCTGTCTCATTTACATCATAAAGTAGTTTGTTTTATTAAGTGTTGTTTTATGATTGGTAGAAGACGTTGTACAGGGTATGTATGAGGTTATACATGTATAGCATAGGTTAGTGGTATTTTTGATGAGCATGATTCTGATTGTTGATCCAGTGAGTAAGTACTGTATATGTATAGCAGTGCTTATCATAGTGTAATGTTGGTGTTTCATATTAGTCGGTTGTCAGTCAGTCCATACAAGTTTCTAGAGACTGTGTCTATATGGGGATAATGTTTGTATTAATGTTATCAAATCATTGAGTGTTCGTAATGTGGTCTAGCTATCCACATCATTAGTCAGAAGTTTGATTGGTTTAATTCCACACACATTCTTGGCATATTGAATGTGCATGATTATTCCATAGCCAAGGGTTTTCCATTGTGTCGTGTAGAAGAAGACAGAAAGAAGAAAGTGATCACGCCAGTGTGTTATACTGCCCTCTTACGGGCAGTGTTTGAGATTTATGTTATATTGTCGTTGTACAACCTTCGCCCCTTTCGGCCGGCAGTTTGTGTTGCGTGAGCATAATAAAGTTTGCTTAAACCTTAACTATTGTGACTGGTTATCCATCCCCGAACAATGTTCTCTTAATGGCGTAACATTGGGCCCTAAAAGTTTGTTAACCCCTGTCTGTGACCTTTGACCTTGTGACGACCTTCACCTCCCCAAGGGACATCTTCCATCCAAGTCTGGTCACAAACGGACAAAGGGATCAAAAGTTATGAGCCATAAACGAAATGCGCCCTAAAAACTGAACATTGGGACCTTCAACTTCCCAAGAGACATCTACCATTACCCGAGTTTGATTGCCATTGTAGCAACATGTGCTGAGTTACGTGTGATAAGAGAGTCTTGCAAGTAAACTTTAACGTATGACCTCAAATGACCTTTGACCTTAACATGTGACCTCTTACGGCACCATAACATGAAGGTACCCCCAGTGCATCCATCACCCAAGTTTGATTGCCATTGTAGCAACATGTGTCGAGTTACGTGTGATAAGAGAGTCTTGCAAGTAAACTTTAACGTATGACCTCAAATGACCTTTGACCTTATCCTGTGACCTCCAATGGCACCATAACATGAAGGTACCCCCATTGCATCTATGACCCAAGTTAGGTTGTAATCCAAGCAACTTATGTGAAGTTATTTGTCAAAAGAGAGTCTTGCAGGTAAACTTTAACATAGAAAAGAGAGTCTTGCACATACTCTTTAATATATGACCTCAAATGACCTTTGACATCATCACATGACCTCCGACAACACCATAACATGAAGATACCCCTAGTGCTTCTATCACCCAAGTGTGGCTGCCATTGCTGTAACAGTTGCCAAGTTATGCATCATAAGAGAGTCTTGCAGGTAAACTTTAACATTTATGACGGACGACGGACGGACGACGGGCGGACGCCATTTGGATCCTTTAGTCTCGCCTTCACCTCCGGTGGGCGAGACAAAAAGAAATATATATCAACCCATATTTGTCTCATTTTAATGAAACTTAATAATTCTATTTGTCCCATATTACTTTGTCTAACAAGTGCAAAAAGAACACCAGTTTTACAGATTTTCTCTTTGATAAACCAAAAGCAAGATGAAGAGTATCTAGGACCTGATTACATAGGAATTTCCTGCACGTAGATGGGTGTAAGCATTAATCAAGACAAGCTGGAAGTAGGCTAATTCCAAAATGCTATTTTCTGGTGCTATGTCAACTTTCAAGCAAGATATGGCATGTGACTGACTGATAATCACTGGTGTTGAGATTTTTTAAAGTGTTCATTTTTGCCATGGTGAACATGTACGTCTACTAAATAATATCACTCATATTGATGTGTTCCTTCAAATTTTCTACATTCTTGCCAGTTATTGTATGTGTGTATGTGTGGGTGGGGGGGGGGGGGGGAGGGGGATATCCCCAAAGACTTCAATGTACATGTATAATACATTAAATGATGAATCAACATGAAATTAATAGCTTTCTAATTCCAAGACATCCAAATTTGTCAGTAAATTTGCAGTAAGTGGTGATTGTGGCACATGAATATAAGCTTCTCAAAACATTCAGAAGAAAATTCTCAGACCTCTAGTTTGAATAGACAGGTAAAAAAGTCAATACTAATTGGAAGCCTGTAGTAGCCACAAAAAGCAGACCATCATCTATTTCTGGCCAATTTGACATACCCACTGCATCGACAGGGAATTCTGCCTGGCTGACAGTCCAAGCGCTCTCAAAGTTGAACGATCGCACATCAAACACGTTCTGGTTGTAAGGCGAGCCTGCGAGGCACTCCAGCAAATAAGCGACGTACAGCTCCCACCGGCCGTGATAATACCTGGGTTTTTGAATAGCGAAACAAGCATTCAAATATCTATTTTGTGATCCTCTGACCTCGATCAAGTAATTTTCAATAATGTATGTAGTTCTCAGTAATGAACAATTTTCCACTCTTGTCAGTAAAATGCCTTCCTTATTTTAATTGATAATGATATCAATCTTCCTCTTCGTATTTTTTTTCTTTTTTGAGTTACTCTGTTGTGTAAAAAATTCTTTCTATGCAGATTATGGTAGTACATGAGACAAAACATAGAGCAAGAAAAAGAAATGGTCTGAAGAGAGTAGAATTAACAATGCCAACCGATGTATGTTACAATCAAGTAAACTGTACACTGACACCTCTGAATCAATTGACAGTAACTTGTTACTACCATTGTCAGATTTTGTCTTTTATGTCATTTCACTGAAATACAGTGCAATAACTTAGACTGTTTATCATGTGTAGCTCATCCTTTGTGCCAACAACAACAAAAAAAAAAACCTAAAACGAAACAAACACCTTAGATAAAGAAATACAACTACATATTACCAACAAATCCTGTTCTGTCCATTGTGAGAGTTTTTCAAATGTTCTTACATTGCCTGCAATGTATGGATAGAGAGAAATCATACTCTTATGTGTGTATTATGGAGACATCCAAACTATCTAATCAAATCATGCACATCAGTTCTTTAAAATCATTTCTTGACATTTGCTTTGGCCACATTAAAATGTCTTTTGATATGCCACTTGAAACTACATTTAATTGAAATCTAAATAAACTGTTTGCAAAGAACATGAAGGCTACCTTGAGAAGAAATGTTTGAACATCAAAAACTGTTTTACTTACGTCCTGAGTAGGCCTCCCCACTGTTTATTTGCATAGTCCAAAACCTACAGAGAGGAGATCATTTAAGATAAATGATTGGTTTTGAATGCTGACAAATCTTAAATGGCTCAATACACCACATTCTTGGATATCTGAATAAATATTAAAAAAGAGAACCTCCACAAGAGAAACAGATCCTTTAAATATAGGAATCAATAGGCTTGTTGTCATTTTCTAATATCTAAAATGCCTTTTTCAAGGTCAGGTTAATTTCAGCATGGGTTCCAATTCAAGTGAATGTGTGTACCTTGTATACATACAATCCCTGCAGGCAACACTTTAATACAACACTTGAGGGAAATTACAAAGCAGATCTCTTATTTTCTCTTTTTTCCTGTGGGATACACATACACAAATGGATATTCAGACAGGGAGAAGGGAAAAAGACCTGGAAAATGTTGCTATGATAAATAATGCCTGTCATTGATCACACTGAACTCAACTTGTAAGAGGGTCTGAAACATTATTATGAGCACTGTTGCGATGCCAATTCATTGTGTAATCCCACATATTGCACCCATGTACCACACAGCAAATGTCTGGACTGTGCCATTTGTGATATTTCAAGCCGGGATACCTCCGATGATGGCCATAACAGCCTGAAAGATGAAATCTCTGTGATCATCTGCTTCGATTTAGTAATTATCTGGAGACATTGATGAGCGGCAGTGGGAGTATTTCAGCCCAACTATGTCCTGATTACGCGACCGATGTGACACACACAACGACTTGTTGAATAGAACTTTAGTCCACTTGAGCAGGGTTTCTGCTTGAGTGTTTCGTAATCATTGATTGGATACTGCATTTCATGAATTTATCAACTTGGAACACAAAAGCTGCACTGCACTTTAAATATGTGCGAGATGAACACAGAATTTTCACCAGCATTACCCTGAATAAAAAAAGAAATAACAATTTTTCCTCCATTGGTATCACTACATGTTCCTCTGACATAGAGATAACATTCCTATGTTCAGTGGCATGGCAAAGTATATCAAGCTTTTCTTGCACCCTACCTCTCCGTTAGGTCCCCATAACGTCAGCTGGTTCTTGGCATTGTACTCATAGAGCTGTCTTTCCTGCACAGGGGTGAGATAAATATTGTTAGGCAGATTAGATAATGACTTAAGAATTGCTGGATTGATGGATGGATTAATGAATTAATAGATTTTAAAAAAATATGGAAAAATAGGTGAAAATAGGCAAAAAATCAAAAACAAATCGATATGAAATACATACAGACTACCCACACATACACTCATTCATATACGTGTACAAAGTATACTGTAAAGCAAGATATTTTCGCAGCATTGATTTTTTTGTGAATTGAAGCTGACGGCCTTTTTCATGGTATGACAATTTTTGCAAATTGTCACTGGCATTCAATGCACATAGTGCAGACAAGAACTTTCACAAGTCATGCATTTCATTTTTGCAAATCTTGGCTCTCGCAAAATTTGTGAAATTAAAATGCCACAAACATTCCTGGTTTTACAGCAGACAGACAATTAGAATAAGAGGCACACAAATATAAGACAGACAGGTAGATAACCTATAAATAAGACCCCAAAAAAAATATCACAAAGCTTGACAACTAAATTGAGATTATTTACAGAAGCAATTTTATCATGAAGAACCACGCATCTTGTACATTGACCATCGACACATTATAAATATCCGTAAATTGGTCCGGCGCACCATACACCTCAGATAACAGGCAAATGCAGAGACTCCAACTCTCCCGTTTTCGACGGGAGATCTCCCGCCAAAAACCCGTTTTTGCAAAATCTCCCGTTCTCCCGTTTGAGATTTAATTTCTCTTGCCCTGGATCAATGTCTCCCGTTTGAAAGGATTTCTTACTTATTGCTATCGTATGTTGCAAAAATAAGCCTTTAGATAGCACCAGAGAGCATCTATAACCCTAGGAACTTCGCGCTTCGCACACATAAACTTGGGTCTCCCATTTGCTAGGGGTTTCAGGCGGGAGAATCTCCAGATCAGAAGGTGCTTGGGGTTGGAGTCTCTGCAAATGCCATTCACAATTTGCATTGGTCTTGACCGTCACGGAGCCAGACAAAAATGAATGATAATCTCACCTCTTCATTCGTTGCTAGGGACTTTGCATCTTCCAGCCAAGTCCCTAGCAACCAACCTTGGTGAGATGATGTGATGTTGTCCATGTCCAGAATCAGATCACACAGAAGCTTTCCATTAGCCCTGCTCAGATGACACAAGACAAACATTGTAAAGTAAAAAAGTTAAACTTTCACTGAATATCATGGGTGGCTGTCTGCTCCATTCATCATTTTTTGCTTGTACATATTCCATGCCGTAAATCTTTTCTCTTTTTTTTTGCAGAAAATAAAAAACACACAAGTAATTAAAACACTTTCCTGTGCCCCAAGATACCAAAGATTAGTCATGGATGACATTGTACCTCTTTTTATGGGAACACTACAGTAAGTATACTTTAAGCAGTCCCAGGGCAAACACTGTGAAGAAATAGCAGTGTGATTTACAAATTGAAAGAGGCAACTCTTTGTCTTCTTTGCATAAAACACATTTCTATGAAATTATCAAAACACTTACAAACAAGCATACCAATTATGTTAATGAATCAATGACCCTTCATATAACTCAACAAGCCAAAGAAACTACATTTCTGTTATCGAGTGTTCTATTTTTTAATCATACTTTTGTAATTGCTCATGACATGTATGTTTCATACAGTACAATAAAAACTTCCAGCAGAATTCTGTACCTTTCACTCAAGCCCTTTCTTGATCATATACCAGTGCTTTAACAGTTCTGTACAGTTGCAGATTTATCAAAAGCCTCTAAATCACTGAATTCATAGCAGATACCTAACTTGGCAACACATAACAGGAGAATAGAGTTTTCTGACTGTGTGCAAATTTACTGAATGTAACCAATTCCATCTAAATCTCTTTCCAATGTAGGATAGGTGCCTGTGAAGTAAAATTCAGAGTTGCCAATGTAATGAGAGAAAAAAAAATGATCATTTCTGCACCAATTAATTTCCCCATGATTTGATATGGGTCTTCAGTGATAACACTAAAAGACTTCCACGGGCATGAGAAGACTGCAAGAGTTTGAATACTTGCACTATAAGCAACTTTGTTGATTCACAGCACTACAAACACATACAGTACATGTGCGATATATGTCAGCTGTCATCATAGGCAACATTTCCTCCCCATGCTAAACAGCAACAAAACGTCATCAGAGGAGGACATCCTCAGTCAAACTCACTTGACACCCTTCTCATCTTCTTGGTGGAACGCTGCCATCATCTTTGTGTAAAAGTCAAATGCCAAATCCTGCAGAACATTACGTGTGACATCCACCAGGTCATATCTGAAAGGGCGAGTTACAAATGTAAATGCAACAGTAATGTTGGAGTCATCCATTGCTATGGTGACAATGATAATTACAGGTGGGCCTACTACTGTAATGATGTATTAAAATCCAATGCAACCACGCATGCCATCAAGTCCAGTACAGAGGTACAGCCTGGCCCAATGACTATACAAGCAAGGATTTCGAAGGACTTACTTTTTGATTTCATGTTTAGAAGAGGTAACTTATTAATTGAAAAATTTTGTGTAAGTTAGGTAGATTTGTGAGGCCATGAAATAATTATGTCATCTTTTTAGCATATGTTATCACAATTCCATAAAAATATGCAAAACTTTGAAATTCTATATAACATTGCAATTCTATGTTTGATTTTGATTGACAACAACTTCAATTACTTCTATTCACATGTTGATTATCTAATACAGCCAGCTTAATCATGGAGGGGATTTGCATGTTATATTAAAGTGAACTAGAAGAGAGGTATTGCACTTTTTATGACCGCAGGCCTGGCGCCCACTTTACCTGAAGAGGGTGTGGTTGCCATAGTCACTGACCGCTCCGAGGAGGAGATTCCAGGCAAGAGCCACTCTGGTGTAATCATACCACAGCTACAGGGGTGTGGAAAGCAGCATCACAATAATCTTTACCCTCCACTTGCACACGTTTCTTGCTCTGAATATTTCAGTTTCCTTATGACAATGGATATATTCCAGGAGGGAAAAATCTTCCTGTGAGGTATCCATCTGCAACAAAGAGTGTGACTGTGCACATGGGTACGTACTTCTTTGTAGGCATACATCTTGTTGTTCAGTTTAGCACATGTCGACTTTATCCCCTAATGACACGGGATCGAATAATATATCTCTTCCTGAGACTTAAATGCAATAAAAGAACAGCTCGATGCACGAATTTCATTAATTTGAACAAATCGGCTTACTACAGGAGTATGGTAACTCTGCAATACCTAAGTGCATGTTTCTACTAGACACCTTGTACCTAGTATTTCCTTGCATCACCATGAATTTTTGCCAACTGCAACACTTCGGATTTAACTGCTACCCAAACTGTTTCTACTGACCACTGAAATATGTGGCATCATTGCAAGGGACCTTGCAAAATGCCATGAACCAGAAAGTCACATATTATGAGGTCATAGGGTGCATTCAAGCACTCTCCTATAGCGGACTGCACCGTACCGTACCCACGCCAGAGGAGCTACCGTACCGTACCTACGGCAGAGGAGCGCTCGTATGCTCCTAAAGTGTACCGTACCGTACTGTACCGAGCCCAAAGTGGACCACTTCCCAATGTGCTCCAAAAGGGTGCCAAAAGCCTACCAAAAGTTCGCATGTGAGAATGCGTGTATCATGTGCCTACGTCATAATGCAAAGACATCATTCTCTTTGTTCGGGACATCATCTGTAAGTAGTTCAAGAGCGCCAGGTGAACGACCCTTTTGCTACAAAATGTGTGACCTCTTCTGAAAATAACTCATGAGGTATGCTTTCTCAGCAGAGCACTCAAATGCTCCAGAACTGGCACAGTACGGTACAGTATGCTTTAGTTCAGTTCGCTTTGGTTCACTTTAGAGCCCTCGAATGCACCCATAACCAAGTTGCGCAAACACTGCCTTACGATCAACTGAATGGTGCAAGGAATGTCTCAATGAGAATTCAAGACTTCTGGAACACTGCAAATTTCATAACCCGCTCTGTTTCTAGTGAAAACTGTACCTTGCATCACCTCATATCGACAACCTAGAAAAAAGAACCCATGTGTTTCTACTGAGGAAAAAATTAATGTGTTACCCACATCACCTCAAATTGTTACCAATCGGTAGAAAAATGCTCTTTACACGAGAAGAGAGTGCAGTACCTGAGATGTCATCTTGTTGCTGGGTCTCCTAACCGGTATGGCGTGTTGGTGGTCCTTCTCCCCGTCCCTGTTGTCGTAAACCGTCTCCCCGAGGATGCTCCATGCCTGGACGGCAGGAAGACTCCATTGGCCATCATAGGAGGAGTAGCGTCTGGTGTTGTAATACACAATCCTGACCATGGACAAAGTGAGGCAAAATCCATAGCTTTTAAAGGGGCATTCCAGACGATTTTCATAATTTCACATCATTTAGTACATAAATCGACAGTTCCATGTATAGATTTGTGGAATTCATTGTGGTCCTTGAGCAGAGAAACCCATAAAATGAAAATCTTAAACAAATTACACTGAACAGTGTTGATGACATCAGAGCCTCACATATTTCAGAAATGTAGCAGTGTGATTCCATTACAATACCGCTTGCTCAACAAGTTCACCTGTGAATAATCTATGCATGCCTTCTTCTTTTGTTCTGCTTCCTTGAGCCCTAACTCATGCATTCTTATGGTGAGGCTGCCATGTCATCATCCTTGTTCATTGCAATTTGTTATAAATTTTGAAAACATTCTTATTCCTCATCCCAATCACTATAGATTCTAAAACTCTGTACTCAGTTTAACTGATTTATAGTTTTTCAAATGTAAAAGTCTGAAAATCATCCGGAGGTCCCCTTTAACAGACTGCAATAAGCTCCATTACACATTCACCTACTGCACATATGTACACACATAGTGTCCACTCATTGATATACTTGAATATTCATCACTGGTTTCTTGAATCACACCAAACAATGAGTATCACATTCTTTGTGTTTGTAATGTTTCTCTTCAAGCTCAGGTTGCAAAATACAACACAAGTACACTCTTGTGAAGTTTGAAATATAACGACATCTCGCGAAAATGTCTGTGACCGCCTCATCTGCCAAAATATCTGCACATGAAAATAACAGTTTATACAGTGACTGAAAGCACACCTTATATATATCCACACAGTCATTTTGAGATGAATTCACAGAAGTCATTGCTTAGTGGAGAAAAAAGTACAGAATTTAAGTCCTATTGCTATCAAGGATTCACCCCATTCAGTGCCACATGGACAGTGTTCCCTGATGCTCACCACTCTTCAACATCAGTGCCCTCTGACCTCCAGGTCAGGTCATTCAGGAAGTAGTACATGACGTAGTTCTGCTCGATGCCCTCTGGAGTCAGTCCCATGCCAATCATGGTGGAGTTAGGAAATGTCCTGGCATCAAAAGGAGCCTACCAGAGGATGGTTGTGAAAATAATTAAGGAATGAGGACCACAGAATTACTTTACTTTCACAGCATTAATATATAAAATTTATTCAGAAGTTTTTGGTTCCATGATGATAGGCTTTGTGAACAGTGGCAAGAATCAAAATACAGTTTACAGTCACACCTGTCCACAAGAAATGCTCAAGGGAAACATGAAATGTGGATAATAGATAGGGTTCTATGCAGTAGCCATCGTGGTAGATATCTTCAGTGCCCCATGTGATTACTTATACACCACAACACTACTACGGTTTTGTATATAATACGACATAATCATGTGTTTATATGTATGTATACTTTTAGCGATACACATTCATATTCATAGAATGTTAAATAGTGGTACTAAATACAATAATTTTTGTTTGGTAACTGCTCTCCCCCTTAATACAACTACTGATTGTCTTTATTAGCATAGAGAAGTTTCATGGGCATTTGTCCGATGCAACGGCCAACAGGGCAGGTAGTTGTTATAGACAGGTAGTCACTACAGCAGGTTCGACTGTAGTATCAAGGCCTACGTCTTGCTAAATACCTGATTTACTACTTCCAGCTTGCCATAGAGACCAGTGTTGCCACCAAAGTTGTGCAGCATACACCAGATAAAGGGCTGGCCGTAGAAGGACGAGGTGCTATTGTAGAAAGGTCGTGCCTCTGCGAATAGATCCAGCACTATCATACGACCCTTGACGAAAGAATTAAAACACACACACACACAAAGAAAACAACCTTAGTGGTTTTACTCTGCAAATGCAAATTCAGTGTCTCATCACTTAGATAAAGAAAATTTTCATCATCTGTTAGCCATGATCTAAAGTAGGGAAACTGAGTAATTTACAGCATGTCAATGTAGGCCTACAGCTTTCACAAATTTGACCAATAAACAGTACATTGTAGTTCTAATTTTGCTTCTGCAAACCTCGCTTCTGCAAAATGAGAAAATTGGAACATGAGATCAACAGATGGCTTCATCAGCAGCACTTGCAAAGTTGTGGAACAATGCAATTCCGCCCTGTCAAAGACAAACTTTACTGTGTATTTTATATTTCTATCTCGAGAAGTTTTATAAAAGCATAAGCCAAAAGAAATTTCTAGTGCAAAAACTGCCTAAGAGACCTACCTATTGTAATAATCAAAACTTGTCAAAACTAGTGAGTCTCAAAATGAAACAGAGAAACCAAACAAACATACAAAAAATAACAAACAGCACAGCCAAATCCACCAGGAAAAATAAAAAGAAATACATTCACACAATCAAAAGAAATTACAAAAAAAGAACAATAAAAGATAAAAAACAAGGAAAAGAACAAAATAAATCATGGGACCAGATGCAAGCAAAGGAAAATGCCACAAACTCGAACTTACAATAGGAACTGCTTGAAGTAGGGCCTTAATCTGGGCGGGACCCCAGAATTCAGTATTCTGGAACAGCCACCCCTGCATGAGCCACACCCCTTTTGGATCCCCATTAATGATACCCTCGTACACTCCACGGCTGGCATCCGCGAGGTAGGCTGGGTCACTGCAGGATAAAAGACATGTTGCAAACATGTTCTTTAAAACAGAGTGGGTCAGTGGATATCAATTCTGAACAATCTCTCCTCAGACTTCATATTTACTGAGGAAAATGTTTATTTCCCTATCCCTCTCTTCCACAAGCATCATATTGGATCTCCTTGTTTTATTATATTGATGATTATGCATCATCAGTAATAACAAACAGGCAAGCTTTTTGCTTATTCTTTGCAAGCATTCCACATTTAGGCCTATACGAAAGTTCATATGTGATGCATGTACACATACTTAAGATGTATGTCTAATGATAACTGTTGCTATTGTTGTTGAAAAGGGCAAGCATTAAAACTAGACAATGTAGACATCCATTTCAGTGGTTACCTGTCTTTAATGGCCACATACTCAATAATGGCCAAAGAACACCTCCCCCCGCCCCCCCCCCCAAAAAAAAATGTGACCCGCTACAACAATAGGATCCTAAAGTCGCTGACAGGTAAGCCGAGCATGGCCCAGAAAAATGCTATTTTCAGGCCTTTCCTTTGATCTTTTAGCTTTGAAATTTGGACAGATGATAGAAGATAAATTAGACTACAAAATTGTGTTAAAACAGAAATCTGAACGTTTTGACAGATTCTGACGATCTGACTTCAAAGTCGATTTTCTCGGCTCACCCGTCAGCAACTTTAGGATCCTTTTGTTGTAGCCGGTCACAAATAAACAACAAACAAACAAACAAATAAAGAGAACTTTACAACATTCATGTAAATGGAGGGAAATACAAAACCAATCAGAGTAAATATTACTGAGCTTCATGCCGATGAATCACTGTCTTCTGCAGACAATCACACGAAATAAACTTCTCATCAAAATTATCTGGACACATTCTACTCTTCAACCTGGCTACTGTACCTGGACTTGGGTTGGTTCTCGTTGAAACTGTCTGCACTGTACACATGATCGGTGCCATTATATTCCTCAGTCATCTGAAAAAAAACCCCAACAAATTGAGGGAAACATGTCAATAACAACGATCTTTGCACTACAGAAACAAATATCGTGACAATCTTAAGAGATTTTTACAAAATATTTTACAAACACAAAGAGGGCTGACAACATTTGCAGATAAAAGCATAACAACCTACTAAGCACTTTAACTCTTTATGTGCCACGTTCGCACGCCCAACTCAGTCAACAGCATGCCAACTTCGCATATTCCGCTCTAACGCACAAACCCACCCACACCGATCGATAAATCGCCAAGTGCCACAGTATGAGGAAAGCGTTTCTGCGATTCCATTCCTCTCACAAATAGCTTGCATTTCATGTGGTGATTGACTAGCAACCAGTGCTTCCTACTGGATTTGCATGTAAATACTAAGTTTCTGTCACTGTTTTGTGTACAAAAGTCATACTATTACAGTAATGTAGCTACTGGGCATTAGAAAGAAAAGGAATGATAGATTTCTCATACAATTTACATGAATGCAAAGCTTACATTTTCTCTACAACTTTGCTCACTTCGTCTACAATTCAACAGAAATCTATAAAAGTTACATAGATTTGAATTACAGAATGTTTTCTCAAAGCATGACTATGTTCGTGTCTCAGAATAATGTGGCACACAGGGGGTTTTCACCATGGCACATAAAGAGTTAAGAAACATATTTTTAAGGTTGAAATCAGAATTTGATTGCAAAAAAAAAAAAGAAAATCGAAATTTGCACATATCAAACATGCCGGACTGAATCTCAGACGAAGTATATTTTCAGATTTTCAAAATCAAACATTGTTTTGATGAAATAGATATACCAGTACTGGTACTCAATATCAAAGAATGATACAGAAACAAACTAGCGGGCATCTCTGCATACACTGTACACAGATTTGTTGGTTGCAGGTAACAAAACTTTGCCCGACTAAAATGCAGCTTTGAGTTGCTATGCATTGTGGAAGTCCAAGTAGACATGCGTTTAAGAGAATGAGATGACAATTGTCATATTAGTGACTGCTTAATATCCAACACATAAACTGTGCCAAAAATTCTTACACCAATTTTTTGTGAGACAAAGTACAATGTAACATCAACAATGATAGATACAATAACGAAGAGATGTGCCTTTAATCCATGCACACAAACTTAAAGCTGTTGGTGTACTTAAGAGACAAACATCGAGAGGAACGCCAATAAGGTTCAATGTTTTCTGTGTACAGTGACCACTTGGGGTAAACAAAACGTGGCCTTTGCAGACATTATGGCCACTATGAATAGGTTGATGTTTGATTTCATTACAAGGCATAATATCTATAATAGACTATACACACATTTTCTTATCACGTCAAATGCAAAAGGTTACTGTAAAATCTGAAATATTCGCTGCATGAATTTTTCGCAAATTGGAGCCGACGGCCTTTTTTGCAGCATGAAATTTTCGCGAACTGCCACTGGCATTCAATGCATATAGTGTAGAAAAGAACTTTCGCGTGCATTTTAATTTCACGAATCTTCACGCTCGCAAAATTCGCGAAATTAAAATGCACGTGAACATTCCTGTTTTACAGCAAATGTTGTTACTTCTTGCCTTGCCTAAGAAGCAAATGAGTGCAAAAGTGTTTTGTTTTAAGTTTCTTTTACACGTGAACAAAACTTACATTAAAATTCTATGGAAATCTTTGCATAACAACATCAGCAGCAAAATTACAAAGGAGAAAGTGTGTCATATGCCATCATGTAAAGAACAAAGTGAACCTACTGCTTCAATGAAGGCTTTTCCAACTTGCTTGAAGAGAGGGTCTTGGGGATCCAAGAAGGCAGTGCTGCAAATTTTCCAACAAGAGTTAAAAAAACAACCACTAGAAAACAGCATTCCATGAAATGTGAGCAAGAGTTATGCAAACATTTCAGTTTTGTCTCTACCATGGGCTCATTTGTAATATAATTTCATTTTTTAAAAATTGATTTTTTTTTTCACAACAATTAATCATATCTTCTAAAGGAGTCACTGTCATATTAGTCTACAACAATCCACTTATTTTGTACTCTGTCTATCATCAGGGACTGTAAAAATGATGTGCAGAACTTGAGACCCGAAGTAGATATAATTCAACATGGACATCCCTCTATGAAGAATGCCAACATCATTATATTTTTTCAGAACCAAGTACCAAAGTATTGAGCAGAATGCACTTTACAGGTTAATGGAACCCCATGTTTGAGTCGACTTCATTACAAAGAGAGAAACAAAAATGAAACAGACAGATCTATAATTGTAGTAGAATTTAACTTGATGTAACTTTTAATCAGACATAAATGTATATGACAAGAAAAAAAAATGAATTGGAATTTTCAAGTTTCCCATGTTTTCACAAGGCAGGGATACTTTAAGAAACATATCATGCCAATTAGAACAAATGATAATGGCATGCCTTAATAATTTCCTATTTAATGGTACCCCTGCACCAAACTGCAATAAAATCCTTTTTGTCATTTCTCTCAGACTGCATTCAATCCTTACAGGAATACATTCACCAGTGATAACAAACCTAGCTTCAAAAACACAAACTAACCAAAACCCACAAATCCTCTGAAAACGTTATTCTTGTCCAATTGATGATACAATCACATAATTTCTGTATGACTTGAGGGAAATATGCATCTGGTATATATACCTTTGAACTCTTTAACTAACTTACCAAACAAAACAATTAAAAGCCACTCACCCAATCTATCAAAGAATTGGTGAAATGAAAGTCTTATATCAGTGATAACGTACCAGCAATACTGTGGTCTAAAATGTCCCCAGTCCCCGAGGTTAGATATGGACGCATTGGGAAAGACTCTGTGGGGTAAACAACAACAAACATGCAATATAATTAGGTATAAGGAACCATGTTGAGATATCTTGATTTTTTATTAATCAATTCATTAATTAATTATCTAATTATCTATCTATCTATCTTAATTAATTAATTGATTAATTAATCGATGAATTATTCAATTATATATCTATCTATTCATTTATTCATTCATTCATTCATTCATTCATTCATTCATTCATTCATTCATTCATTCATTCATTCATTCATTCATTCATTCATTTATTTATCTATCTATTTATTTTTGCAGATCGGTGTTCAATGACTTCCAGGTATTGGGTGTCTACAAAAATATTTTGAGCACCTACTTTCCGTAAGAATTTATTTTCTTGGATTCTTGGAAAGGCACGGCAAAGGTACTTATCCTAAAAAGAATGCTTCACATTTCGAAACACTGATTTTCAGCAATATCTGCATAGCAAAAACATAGAGATGAAAGAAGGAACTCTTCCTGTTTAGTACAACATACAACCAAACTTAAGTCTTGGAAGTACCTGTATTTGTTCATAAAGTATCAAAAGTATCAATTGAAGCATGGCCAATGAAAATGTCAAAAATAAGATAATGAAAATTTGGAATAACATGCCCTTACTTTCAGTAATTTGGATTCATTATACCAAGTCCCTCAGTGAAAAAAACAAGAAAAATACTCCAACATACTTTCTACAACACACAGAATATCACAGAGAAAACATGACAACTCACTTTGCAAAGTTTTTCGGCACATGTCCTGCGAAACCCGGCAGGACCGGTATCATTCCAAGACTCCGCATCCTGGTTAGAATCTTGTGCTGGAGGGCAAGCTGGTTCTGGTGCCAAGACTGGGGTAGGGGACCACCCCACCCATCCAGGTTACCCATGCGAGCCCTGTCATGCACACACAGACACACAAAACACATCACAGATGATGACATGGTAGAATTCTCCAAGACGATGTTTGGGTAGATAAGTAGATGTATGCTATCACCAAGTTCATCCAACTTTCCCCTTTTTGCACTATACAGCCCATGTTGGGGAAAAGGAGCTTGGATACAACACCTATAAAATCACGCACACATCACAGGTGACCACATGCTAGGTTTAAATTTTCCAATGGGAGTTTGGACTGGTTCACATTTACATGGTAAACTCACCATGCAAAAATGTACTTGTAACATGAAAACTCAGTGCTAATGATGCATGGTGTAACTGGTACATTTGTACATTGTAGCTTGTGTAATCAATCCCATTATACAAAATATGACTTGTTACAAGAATACACAGAGCCGAGGAAGCATGGTGTAACTTGTACATTTGCTACTGGTGTACAAGCGCTATGCACAGAAATATCTGCAACGTAAAGAATAGGGCTTGATTAAGCATAATGTATTCAACTTGAGCACACTTCGTATCAAAATAATTTATTATATACATTAGGGAAAGTCAGAATTAACACATGCAGCCGAGGGAACATTGTGTTTGTGCTGCACTTTATCAACCCAGTTGTAAACTCACCATGCCAAAAAGGCTGGCCCACCAAAATGCTGGTCTAGGTCCTCCTGCTTTAGGCCCATCTTGAGGTAGACCTTCTGCCAGATGGCCTCCTGTCCATTGAAAGCCAAGGGGAAGTTGATTCCGCTGAGGGCCATCCAATCAATGTGACGCTCCCAGCGAGTCCAGTTCCACCAGGCAAAGGAATAGCTTGCCGTGCATACATTCTGGTAGTAGCGGAACCTGCAGTGACATTTATGATGATGATGATGATGATGATGAACAGTATTTATATAGCACCATTCATCTGTGGAACATTCAAAGGCACTAGCCAGTTCCCACAAAATGTCACATATTATTCATAAAGTTGCTGCAAAAAGATACCGGTAGGTCTTCAGTTCAGATTTGAAGGTATCAAGGTTGTTAATATTCCAACATTGGATTGGTGGAGAATTCCCAAGATGCGGATCATTAAACCAAAATGAAAGCTCTTTTAAGTTTTTAGGCAGGTATCGGGCAGGTGAAGAGTCAGTCCTGCACAATGTACAATGTAGTCCTGGCCACTGCTGACATACACTGGTTTGTGCAGATATGTAGCTAGGGAACAAGTTATGGAGAGCTTTACAAGTAAGCAGCAAGATCTTATACTGCACTCTGCATTGCACAGGCAGCCAATGAAGCTCAGAGTGTGCAGGTGTCATTGCCTACTGCTTTGTACACTTCACTTTTGGTAGGTAAGCTGGTCATAGGTTCAAACCCATTCATGATCTGCAGCTACACTTCTTCACTCTCTCCAGCTGCACAAATAAATACCTTTAAACAAAGTAGACACCCTTAATCCGTACGTCTCCTTGAGTGGAGTAACATTTTCCGCTAGCACAAGTTACTGTGCACAGCTGCAATGTACATTACGGGAGACTAATACTTGTTAAGTACGGTACTCTCCGCGTAATCGGGTATCGCTTAAACGGGTACTCCGTTTAATTGGGTAGTAATGTCAAAATCAGTTCCAATGCACATTAAAATTACCTGATAATCGGGTTGCCTCTCCGCATAAATGGGTAAATAATTTTCTTCTAATCTAATTTCTACCCACATTTTATCACAGATATAACACTTTAAGAACTCATGAATGTCAAAAATTTCCACTGCTAATGTATTCTCTGCTTAATTTGCAATGAAGACCGATCATTTGGCGAGTGATTAAACATGAAAGCACATGTACCAGTATGTATTCATTTCGGAAAATGTCTGCGTGTTAGCGAGGAGTCCATAGTCAAATGACAAAGTTTTCTGAAGACATATTTGTCCATAAAAAGAGTGTAAATTATTGCTCGTGACTGAGCAAGTATAGGTATGTATATAATGTATGGAGCAAGCTCGCGTGTTAAGCATACAGTGTAGGTGTTTGGTGCAGTGTACAATATACAAACACATTGTATGTGTCAATTGTGAATGAGACATGTTCTTCTGTTAATCGGGTGCTCCGCTTAATCGGGTAAGAAACGCTCTGCGCGAGCCTACCCAATTATGCGGAGAGTAATGTACTAGGAGAATCTCACAGCAAAATACAATATTGTTTAACTATCATCAAATTTGTGCCTTTCTCAGTTTCACTGCACATCTCATATCGACTGAAACTAGGCGGAACCGTACATATTCATACAATGTGCACAAAATACAGAAAGAAATTATACCCTAACATTTTACCACATTGAAAGACAAAATGGAACTTCAATTCCACTTAAATTTAAGAATTAATTAAATCAATCAAAATTAAATGTTTTTAAGATTCTGCAAATACCAGAAAAAAAAATAAATGAAGAAAAGGGGTTCATACTTTATCTTTGGAAACACAACGATTCATTTCTCTCTACCTTTCTCTCTCTCCTTCTCTCTCTCTCTCTCTCTCAAACATACACACACACACACACACTCCCTCCCTCTCTCCTTCTATTTATCTATCTATCTATCTATCTATCAATCTATCATCCATCTTTATATTTATCTATCATCTATCATCAATCAATCAATGTACCTATCTATCTATCTCTCTATCTATCTATCTATCTATCTATCTATCTATCTATCTATCTATCTATCTATCTCTCACTCACCTGTTTGGGCTGGTAATCTTGAGGGGAGGGTCTACCATGGGAAGCTTTCCCACTGGGGGCAGGCTAAGCTGGTTCCCATCCCATGAGATATGGCAGCTGCAGTAATGGACCAGGTAGTGCTGCAGGCCCCACACGACCGCCACACCTGTAGTCCCATTGATAGAGACTGTGGTACCATCTGAACTGATCTGAATTTTGAAAAACAAAATGAGGAAAAAACACCCTCTAAATTGTTTGAAAGGATCTGGGCATGATTTCAGTCCTTGCACCTTGCCACATAAAGACCTATAAGGTTTCGATATAGACCCAACAACAGTCAGAAATGGTTCCATGTACTACAACTGTTTCGATTATGCATAGGCCATGATTAGATATTTCTTTTCTTCCACATAATTTGAATATCTGTTTATCTTATACATTGAGTTACTTTGCAAAGTCACATAAAACCCTTTGAAAAAAGAATTAGCCCTTTTTTCTTTTGGAAAATATAAAACTGTGAATTTTGACTTGAAAATTGAAAGTTGATTTTGAATGACTTAGAAAAGCATAATTTCTATAAGTATACTTCTGGATTGGATATCACTTGAATGAGTACAACATATGTTTGTATAGGACTTAACATCTTCAAAATGAAAGCATGGCTCATCCATAGAGCCCTATCAATATTGTTTATCCCATCGTTATCACATACCAACACATGATGTAAATCAAGAGGGTCAATATACATATAACATCTTTTTGATGAATGAGGTAAGCCCTAATCCAGGCTTTTTTGCTTTACAACTATTGATTCTTACTCACTATACCACAAAGCTCCCATATTACAACAAGTATAGCAAATCTCAGACTGACACTTGGTGGGATCAGCATGCCTCACTTCAATTACCAATACAGAAGGTCAAAA
Source organism: Diadema antillarum (assembly GCF_040938485.1). Lineage (NCBI taxonomy): Eukaryota > Metazoa > Echinodermata > Echinoidea > Diadematoida > Diadematidae > Diadema > Diadema antillarum. Next base: position 116,370 of record NW_027271663.1, read on the forward strand.
ACTTGTGGACGCAGGTGGACCTTCTGAATATTACTGTAAAACGAGGAATGTTCGCGTGCATTTTAATTTCGCGAATTTCGCGAGCGCCAAGATTCGCGAAATTAAAATGCACGCAAAAATTCTTGTCTACACTATATGCATTGAATGCCAGTGGCATTTCGCGAAAATTTCATGCTGCAAAAAAAGCTGTTGGTTCCAATTCGCGAAAAATTCATGCCGCGAATATATCATGTTTTACAGTAACCCATTGAGGACGGGCTGATTTTGCTACAACACGCATTTCCCACAGATACTTGCCCGAGCATACTCGGGACTCGTCCTCAACGGGTTAAATCACTGTGGTCACCTGGAATGAGTCCAGATGCTCTTGATCAGAGGGCAAGTTGACCAGGAGCTGGAATTCTTTGAATCTGGTCGGCAAGAGTCTCCTGACCAGGGCTTGGGCAGCAGCAGTTTGAGTCTCTGGACTGGTCTTGGGGGTGAGGTGTCGTAGCTCCTCAAAGACTGGTACAATAGAGATAAAATTGAACACAACAATGTCACAGTGAAAATAGTTCTTTTGTACACGATGTAATACTGCCTCAGTTTGACCTCTACATCATTATAAGTAGGAAACTTGTGCATAAAGATTAGCAGCAAGAGCCATAAAAGCTGCATCTTGCAGTGCCATCCAGGAATCGTGTATCAGATAATATGAAAAAAAATAATGCAAATTCAGTGGCAGAATTTGCCTCTTTCGCTTGGAGAAGAGTGAAGCTCAGTATGGGGAAGGAGCCCCACAAGGTTACACCCCACCAAACTCTGTGCACAAAACTCAAGATTTATGTCAGTGAAGGGCAATTTGTCAAGTTGCAAGGAAATACATAAAAGACAAAACTTACCCTTTGCTGAGCAGGTGGACAAGTTGGAAGTTGCAATGACCAATGAAATGACCAGCAGTTTGAGATTCACCAGCTTCATTATGGCCTATACAGGGATGCCAAGTTCAAAAAAAAATTGTGAGTGAGATTTTCATGACTCGGCATCTCGACGAGCACATGTGCGCTTGAGCGAGGGTGTGGGAGGGGTTTTTCCCCCCTGTGGCCTCCCACGGTAGGGAGCTTTTTCTATTTTTAGCTCTTAATGGTGCGATCACGTGCATACTTAAGCGACTATTTTTTACTTATTTTGAAAGACAAAATGAAAATATACCTTCAATTGCAACTATCACTTTAATCTTTTGAGCTTTGCCCATTATTATAGGCCCAAGTTACAGACTTTGCCCGATGCGTGAGAAAAATGGGTGCCATGCGTGAGATCGTGAGACGGCCCCTGTAAATGCTTGAGTCTCATGCAGAATGCGTGAGACTTGGTAGTTCTGCCTATACTGGCTGGGGTGGGGTGTATTCTCTTGTCAGTGGTCCGACCTGTGGAGATCTGTAAAGTATATCATGCGCGTTTCAGTTTTATGACTGAAGTATGGTGTTGTAGTAACGGTAGTACTTACCGGCACTACTGGTGAGTTGCAACTGTAACTTGTCTTGTAGCTCAGTCAGTATGTCTTTCAATCAGGTTCCAGGTCACAACTGAGGGATGTACGTACAGACAATCCCTTTTATACCTCCCCTGTAGACAGGGGGATTAGAATAAGACCGCTAGGGGGCGCTACTACTACATTCCCCCCCGTTTTAAAAAACAAAGGGCATAATAAAAAAAACCAACCCTGGCCAAAACAAAAACCTAACTATAACCCCCAAATCCCGCACAACCGGGGATCTCACAGAGCCCCACCCATGGGAATGTGCAATCTGACCAGCCCTCGGGGGTCTGCCGAGGACGATTCAGCGAGCCACCGCCTAGGTCACTCATGCACTGAATGGAGGTGTGAAGGACCGGAGCTATTGGGAGGGAGATAAACCCAGCCCCCCACGGCAAAAAAAAAAATTCACTAAAAATTCCTTTAACCTGAGGAGATCACCAAAAATTACTGTTATAGCCCATGAAAGAACCCTGACCCTACACAATCACGACCATAATCACACAAAATCACAACTGGCGGCCACAATTTCTACTGGCCAATTCTCATAACATACTACAAAATAAAAACCTTAACACTGAATACAATTGCATAACCATAACAAAAATGAATCCATGGCAGCCATACAAACATCAAATGGCAAGCCTTGGCAACTCTAAAAATATAACACTACTTGTCTTTGGTGACAAAACTTTTGGTCAATTTAACCAACTTGAAGAATACTGTTAACAAACTTTGGCAACATTTTTTGGCAACGCTTTGGCAGTAACAACAAAGATAAGGCAAATCCCTGGCCTTAATAACTCACACACATAAAAACTCTTTGGTCCTGAGTACAATGAGGTAAGAGCACAATAAATATACCTCACAAAATGGAATCTCCTCAGTAGTAAACATTATATAAAAAATACTATTACAAATGTGGGGGAAAAATCCTCCCACTGGCCATGATTGTGGGTGGATGTGGGGCTGTGTAAGCTCCCACTGAGGATCCTATCCCCCTTACGCCCCGTAGAGGGTGAGGGCATTCACCCTCGTTGTCTCCAGCAGGGGAGCGACAGCTTCCCCTCGCGCTCGAGCAACGAGCGAGGCTACCTCTCCAATATAAATTGGAGTGGTGACCTTAAGGTCCTTGGACGGGGGTAAATGTGGAGAATCTGTCTCCACTAGAAGACGGTGAATTGACACCATCTTCAGGGCTTCCAGCTGGTTGGGGCTGAAAAATCGCACCCTGGCTGTGAACCCAAAATACACATTGGGGAACATCTTCCTCCAAGCAACTAACTCGGAGGTCCCCAATGCGCAACAGTGGATGTGAATCCTCTGATAGCGATTGACGGATGCATGTACTACTTCCCGGCAAATCCGGGAGGGTTCATCCGCATTTGGGGCGTCCTTGCGACCCCGGATGTGCAATACTAGGACTTTCCCTGTTGCCCCGATCTTTAAACAGGCTTTCAAAAGGGAAAGCTGTTTGCCCCAGTTTTGGGGAGGGGAGGAGTAGTCCAACCCTATTTCACCGAAAGCACGGATGTTAGGGTTACAGATGAGCTTACTAAGCTCATCTACCTCCTTTTCCCCCACGGAGCAAGCATGTTTTGGGTGGATCCCAACCGATACCGGCCAGCATCTCTCCCTGGGGATGTCCACTGCGGAAAACTTTGCGGGGTCACAGTAGTTGATAACCCCCCCAGTGAGCCGCACGGGGACCCGCGGAGGTCTTTCACCTTCCGCTGTGATTGCAGCATGCCCCTTCTTCCGCAAGTTGCTCTCCAACCTGTCAAGATGAAAATGACTGTCGAAGGCAGCAGGGATAGGTGGCCGGCGGGTTACACCTGCAAAGGTAAGGGTTGGTGCTGCTCCCGAAGACAGGGCAGTGGACACCCTAGCTTCCGCCGGGCGAGGGGACGTATTACCCGCACCCCTCTGGGAAGCAGGCAGAGATACAGCATCCCTTGCCTGGGCATTCGCATCCTCCCGCTTAGCGGGAGCACCCTTCCCCTGGGCCGTGGTGTTTGTGGGGTCTGAACTCCCACTAGCTGGCACGGAGGAGGGGGGCGCAGCCTGGGTATGCACTGGGCCAGGGCGATTGTCCACCCTGCCCAGGAGGAGAAACCTCTCCCACTCCCGCTGCGACAGTTTGTCAGTCAGCCAGGCTAATGCCCGCCAATGCAGCAGGGCTGCGGGAGTATTGCTGGGTCTGATTGTTAAGGTGGGTGGTCGATTCCACCCCATCCCAGCAATGAGTGCATCCATTTCTTTCCGTAGGTGCTCAGGGATCTCCCACATGAAATGAGATGGTGCCTCTGTATCCAGCAGTTGGAGGAGACCCTCCAAGTCAGCAGATCCCGTAAGGGTCTGCGCTAGGAAGCGTAGGCACCCTACCTGCTGGAGAATTACTCCCCGTGAGAAGGTGGCTTCCTTCTCTCGGAACTGGAAACAAGCTGGCATGTGACTATATATATGCCACTTCAATTTGGAGGTGACCTTGATGGTACACCCTACCACCGGGCAACGTTTCTTAGCCTTTGTGGGAAGGTGTCCTCCCACTGAGTCTGCGGGCCGCTTGGGTGGGGAAGATCGACCTCCCACCCTAGATGACTCCACAGTAGCCAGCCCGGGTGGCCGTTGAGAGCGTGCGAATGTGACCCGCACCCTCTGTGTGAATGGTTTAGAACCATTTCCTGCCTGTATATTACTTACTGGGGGTGGCACCATGCCCTCCCCCTGTACCTTACTGTCATGAGATAATGCAGGAACATCCTCCGCCGGTTGGTGCTGTAGTAGGGGTGTGTCTTGACTCCCCTCATGGGCACCCTGACCTGGGAGTGAGGATGGTCCGGAACCTCCCATGGCGGAATAGCCTTGTTGGGATGGTAACACCTCTCCCTCAAGTGCTGATTCCTGTCGTGAGGGCAGTGACGCACCTCCCTCGAGTGGTTGCCGAGGTGAGGATGATGGAACCTCTACCTCGAGTAACAGTTGTTGAGGGGGTAATTTGACATCCTCCTCAGGTGGTGGTTCCTGGTCAGATTCAATATCCATCTGCTCCTCTGAACCAGGCGTCTCTGCCACCCTGGTGTCTACCGCATCCTTGGAGGAGATGACTCAGAGCCGACATGGCCTGCGCGGGATGTCAAAACATCCCCGGGTTCGTCAATCCCTGCCGGGGGATTTACTTCTCCCTGCTGCCGTGGCAAAACTCTTGAAGCTCTGCTCCAAAAAGAGGGGTGGAAAGCCAACCCCACAGGAAACCGTTGAGTTTCCGCCATGGAAGCACTCCACCAGGGTGTGAGGGGATCAAAATAGATCTCCCTTGGGAATGAGCTCCCTGGGAGGAAATATCCTCCCGTCCCTCAGGCATGGGAAAACGGAGAATTAGTTCCTGGTATGGCATACGGTCCAGGAGGTACTCCTGCAGGCATGCCACCCACTGGAACTCCTCCATTTCCAGAGCTCTTAGGTACTCTTGATCGAGGAGGTCCAGTATCCTCCTCAATGGGGTGACTGTTGGTGCAAACCGCACCAACACCCCTGGAAACAGGAGAAGATCCTTCTCCCTTGCTGCCCTCAACAAAGCCTCTGGTGGTGCCTCGTTGAGGATGGGTTCCTCTCCAGGTGGGGGTGGATCTCCCTCCATAACTCTGCAGAGGGGATACAAAAAGGAAATGGGGGAGGCATGGTTAATGCACAATACTTGGTACCTACTCGAGAAGCCACAAAAGCCTACTTACCTTGATTTGTCTGGCAAGGGGGACATTTGTACTTCTTCATGGCCTCCCCTTCGTGTGGTGTTACTCCTACACATGCCCCATGATACCATTCATCGCACCAGTCGCACTGGATCATGAACGTGCCTTCATCGGGTCTCCGGCACACACAATAGAGCATGTCCTTTTCCAAAGGGCGTTTCCCTCGGCACCAGGCCGGTATGTCCCTGTCTCGACAGGGCTTCAGACGGTCCTGGTGTTGGGTTGAGATTGTGTTACGTAACTCCACTCTATACAAATCTGCAGAAAGCCGCTCCACAATGCGTGCAGGTCCCTTCCAGGGAGAGCTCAATTTCTTGCAAACCCCCTTGACCTTAGCACTGTCAAGGATGTACACTAAGTCACCCTCTGTGAATTGTCTACGATGTGAATGTACATCGTAATCACGTTTCATCCGCTTCTGTGTGGATTTCAACGTCTTGCGGGCGGCCTGATGGGCTTGGCTAATAGCATTTCTCAACCCTGTTGAATACTCGCCCAATTCAGGAGGATGCTTACTGGGTATTGGATAAATTACATCAGATGGGAGGTTAACCTCCCTTCCCAGCATCAGCCTATTTGCTGTGAACCCCGTACTCCGGTTCACCGTGGCTCGAAGTGCCCCAGCAATCTGGGATAGAAATTCATCCCACTTATTCTGGGTTTGGCCTATGTAGCACCTCACCGCATCCATTAAGGTGCGGTTATACCTCTCCACTTGGCCATTCCCAGAAGGGCGGTAAGGCGTGGTTTTTGCCTTGTGGATGGTCAGCACCTTACACAATTCCCTGAAGAGGTGACTCTCAAAATTCCTCCCTTGATCAGTGAAAATCTCAAGGGGGTAGCCAAACCTACTGAAAAACTCAACTGCCGCGCGAGCCGTTTGCTCCGCTGTCTGGGAGGGAAGGGGGATACACTCCACCCACTTGGTAAACTGGTCCACCATCATGAGGATGTACTCGTTCCCCCTCGATGATTTAGGTAATGGACCCAAAAAATCGAGGTGTACCCTCTCCATTGGAGAGCCTGCATGATACATCCTCATGGGGCTATGGCCATACCTGCTAGATTTCTTGTTCAGATTACAGGCTTTACAGGAAGACACGTGATCTGCCACGTCCTGTCCCAGGCCGTACCAAAAATAGCGCTCCTTTATTAGGGCCTTGGTGCGGTCCCTCCCAGCGTGTCCCACTGATGGGAGGTCATGATTAGATTCTAATACACCCTGCACTAAGGAGCGTGGCACTACGAGGAGATCCCTCCCATCTTTATGGAAGTACAACACTCCCTCAATCTTGTGGAAAACCTCCCTGTTAATCCACAAATACTTCTCCTCGGGGCTCCACAGCATAGTGGTAGCTTCATCAGGGACAGTTCCACTTTCCATCCATCGCAATAGATGGGTTAAGTGGGGGTCGGCTTCCTGCTCTTTCCGTACCCGCTCATGTGGGAGTTTCCTTGCTTCGTTCTCACCCCCGCTAGGGGGGGATTCCCCTTCAGCACCACCCTGGGGGGTAGTGTGACTCCCACCAGCTACATCTATTGAGGCATGTACTACACATACCTTGTCATTGAACACTCTCCCTGCCACCTGTACACGTGGCCTCGCAGAGAGGGGTACCGCATAGTCAACCTCCTCTTCGAAGTGTGACCAATTATCGTGTGCTTTGGCACAATAGCCACACCCCTCGCATGGTAGGTCTTCAAGGTTAACCCCCGGCCTATACCCCTCACAATAGGGAGAATCTGCTACTATCCGCGATAGCGCGTCTGCGTTTCCGTGACGCCTACCTGGACGGTGCTCAATGTTCATATCGTATTGGCTCAACTCTTCGAGCCAACGGGCCAACTGGCCTTGCGGGTAACGGAAATTAAGCAGCCATCTAAGGCTGCTGTGGTCCGTTCGGACCGTGAATTCCCTACCAAGTAGGTAATGGCGGTACTGTCGCGTGAATTTCACAACTGCTAGCAATTCTCGCCTCGTTACACAGTACCGCCGCTGTTCTGGGGAGAGTGCGCTACTTCCATACGCAATCACCTTTTCCTCCCCATCTTGTAACTGTAGGAGCTCTGCTCCCACTGCATCATTTGAGGCATCCGTGTCCAAAATGAACCGGTCATGTGCATTGGGCATGGATAATACAGGTGGTTCTGTCAGTCGTTGCTTCAGGAGCTCGAAAGCTTCCTGCTGTTCAGCCTTCCACTGAAATGCCCTCTTTCCAGTGATGCGGTACAATGGCACCGCAATTGCTGCCAAGTCCTTAATGAAGGAGCGGTGATAATTCACCAGTCCCAAGAACTGTTCCACCTGTTTTGTGTTACATGGTACTGGCCATGCCCTAACTGCCTCGATATGTTCTTCACGAAGCGCGATTTGGTTTGCACTTACATCCCTACCCAGGAATTCTACTTTCTCCTGGAAAAGGATGCATTTCTTGGGTTTCAACTTCAACCCATAGCTCGCGAACCGGTTCAGGACCTGTTTCACATTCTGTAGGTGCTCCTCCACAGAACGTCCCAGGACTACAATATCATCCAAGAAGGCTAATACTGTCTCCCAGGTCAGACCGTGCAAGACCAAGTTCATGGCCCTGGAGAAGGTAGCAGGTGCATTACACAACCCGAATCCCATTCTCACAAATTCATACAGGCCATATTTAGTTGGGAAGGCAGTTTTCTTCCTGTCACTCTCACACAGCTTCACCTGGTAATAAGCGGAATTCGCATCCAGCTTAGCGAACCACCTATTCCCTTCGAGGGTGTCGAGACACTCCTCAATATTGGGCAAAGGATAGACATCCTTCCGGGTGACTGCATTTAAAGCACGATAGTCTACGCACCATCGTACTCCACCATCTCTTTTCCTGATCAACACCGGAGGGGATGCCCACTCCGATTGTGAAGGTTGGATGATGCCTGCTTCCATCATGCGGTCAAGATGCGCCTTCTCCTCCCCTGCAAAATTCAAGGGAGTACGCCGCATCTTTTGCTTAACTGGGTTTGCTGTACCCGTATCAATAGAATGCTCCAGGGCCTGAAAATTCCCTAGATCGAATTCATCCTTAGCAAAGACATGGGCGTACTGTATTAACAGCTGTTTTAGCTGGGCTTGCTCCTCGCTTGATAGCAAGGATGAGGAGCGCTCATACAGGCTTTCCAAATGCGCAGGGAGGTCTGCCTCCCCTGTATGGAGTTGGCACACTTGTGGGTCGCCACAAGATTTCTGTATGATGGTCCCAGCATCATTCAACTCCTGGGCTTCCCCCAGGACCACCATGTTTGTCAATCCCACTGACCTATCAGTGGGGTTAATGACATACATCTTCACCCTTTGTCCGGCTGGGTGGATAGCATGTGGTATCATCACACACACGTCTGGGGCAGGTTCAAACAAAAAATCCCCTAAACGTTGATCTAATATTCCTGTTATCCTCTTGACCATGTTGGGAGGAACGATCGTACGTTTTGAAACATACACTCGCGATACTCTCCCATATGGTGAGGGCTCACTGTGCCCCATGGGGATGAATTCATCCCCTATCTGTAATCGGGCTTGTTGAAGGTGTAGGGTCACCTTTTGCTGACGAAGGAGATCTAGTCCTAGCAACATTTCATCTTCAATGGCAGCCACATACAGTTGTACTAGGCATTCACAAGTCCCTAACTTGATTGGAATAGGACCTACAATCATTCCTGGCATTCGCATATCGCGACCCGCCGCATGTAGAAATACCTCCCTGATCTTTTCAGGGCGAGGGTCTAATTTCTCGTACACTTTATCCGAAATGATTGATACTTCTGCAGCAGTGTCCACTACTGCCTTTACCGATTCGCTGCCTATCTGTACCGGTACCATGAACATAGAGGTAGATCTCAATTTACACACAATAACTTCGTCATTGTCTTTAGGGGTGTCCTCCCCTAATGGACTGATATCCACGGCTACATGGTCACCCCTTGGAATATTATATCCCTTGAGGGGCACGGTGTCTCCCTTAGAAGGGGGCGCATCTCCCTCTTGGGTCCGTTCCTCGATGTACTGGGACAACAGGGAGATTACCGGATCAAATTCAGGATGGTTACTACCCTCCTTACTTCCATGACTATCAGAGTTTCCTACCAGAAATGGGCCCGCAGTTATGTGGGTCGGGGTAGGGCCTAATCCTCCGACCCCGAGGAGTTTGACTCCTCATCCGTTTCCAGGAAGGACACCCTCTTTTCAGTTCTTAGGAGGGGACAGTCTTTCTTGAAATGTCCTTCCTGTCTACAATGAAAGCAAATAAGTTGCCTTCCTGGGGAGCTCGGTGCTCCCCCAGGATTACGGGGAGGTCTCCTCTCCCCCTGGCCTAGAGAGGGTGACACCCCACCCGAGTTGCGGGGGTTCTGTCCCTCTACTAACTCATCTACCTTTTTCCCAAGAGCTGCCAGGGTGTCTAGCTTCTTCCCCATGGATTCCAATACGTTCTCCATGGATGCCAAGCGATCAAGTTTCTTCCCTAGTTTTTCCACCACCCTTTCTAGGTCAGCTACACGGTGCTCTATACTGGGCGAGGGCGTCCCTCTTGGGGTGCCCCCTCGGCCCGAATGGAAGGGGGTATTATCCACCCTGCAGACTTGAGGTTCTCCCTCATCATCTGAATCAAGCTTCATGGATTTGGCTTGACGTGCCTTGCCATACACTGCCTTACGGGAGTGTTGATACCACCGTAACGCTTCCACAGCATCGTCTACATTCAGGGGTTGTCGGTCAAGGGCATACCACCCCGCCTCTTTATCAGTACACCCCTGACATAGACGGAGGACCAGTTGTCGCTGCACTGCTCTCTCTGGGAGTTCTGGAAACGCACGGCTTCCCAGTTCGTTCAAACGATCTGCCCATTCGCACAGAGTTTCCTCCGCGCTTTGACGAGCAGTGCTGAACTCTAATTGCGCTGCCTCCACTGGCTCCTGACGATCAAACCGTTTTGCAAAGCGGTACATGACTTCGCAATATTTCAACTCCGGTTCGCGACTCATCAGAAGCTCAAAGAAATTGCTCGCCTTCCCCAACAGGCACCAGCATAATTGATCTAAACGCTGATCCGGGCTCCAATTTCTCGCATTCGCGAAGGCCTCAAATTTGCGGTAAAACGCCCTCCAATTTCCTGTTCCATCGTAGGAAACAGTCTTTGGGAGGGGTTGGTAGCTCCAGTGGTCAGACGAGTCCGTTCCCTGCCTACCCTCGGAGAAGTCAGAAAACTCACTCCTCCTGACAGGGCTAGGATGGCGCGTCTCTTGCCTACCCCACTGGGCCTCGCTATGATCCCACCTCGCTGTACGCGAGTGTGCACGTTCCCTTGGTAGGGAGTGGGCATTCTCCCTGTCCCCGGAATACTCTCTATCATTCCCACTTCTCCCCTTAGGGGTACCGCGTCGCTGAAGCCCTCGTCCCCCTCCGTCACCCTCGCATTCTTGGGAGTCGGAGGCCGAGGTGTCGTAGCTACCACCACCTCCGCGTGACTTCCCATAACGGATATCTTGTGGGACTCGACGCTGCACGGAATGGTGACTATTCACTGCGGCGCGCGCCTGACCGACCTGGGAAGAAGTGGTCTTCCCTGGCTGTCCCTCCCTGAGGGGAGGATATACATCATATGGGTATGGGGAAGTCCCCCGAGACTGGACTCCTCCCCCCGATGTCGCAGCAGGGTCAGCTGTAGGGGCGCTTGAAGGTAATGATAACCCCTCGGGCTCTAACCGTGGGCAAAACACAAATTTCGGGATGAGCTCCTCAGCCCCTGGAATGTCAGAGGACTCCAACAAGTCCTGAGTGACATTCCCATGCTCATCCCGGAGCTTCGTAATGCCATCGACTTGGGTTGCCGACAATCCAAGACGTATGAAATCACCACGGGATATATAATTAATGGGCATCGCCATGACTAGCGCCCCAGCACGTAACCTATTCACTTCACAAATGTGCCTAAATGGCTGTCCTAAATCAACACGTAATAATTAACAAAATCTTATGCATATACCCACTGCTACACAAATAAAATACGATTAATACACTCTGGGATTATTTTTAGAAGCAACAATATACCCAGCAACTGTTGAGTACCACTGTAACACACACACACTGTAATAATACACTACGTCTACCACTTAATCACCAGAATTACGAGTCAATAAATCAAACTTAATAATAAATATGCTTGGTATCTGCTGTCACAAAGGAGTAACAATTGTTCACTACCCCCTCCTCCCCTTATCACAAAAAAGAAAGGGAGCAGCAGGGAAACCAAGGCACAATAAAAAAAACGAAATCAAAACTGAAGACAAAAAACTGTACTGCACTTGCAAGACGACTGGTGAGCAGTGAGCACTAGTAAACACCAAAAAAAAATATGCAGGCGGGGTGCGACAGCCGAAGCCACGAACCCCAAACGAGAAATGTAGATACCCCACTACACAGAGACAATTTAAAAAAAATAATTGAGCAACCACTCACACCCGGTTACCTACACAGGGACACCGGGAGCTGGTCCAAAAAGAATCACTGTACTCCCCTACACTCACACAAAAAAAAACGCAGGCCAATTGACCAATAGCCAGCACTAATACGAGCGACAAACAGAATACGCACACAGAGGGACCAGTCTGACACGGACACTTGTCAGTACAGCCAGGCCACCCAACTCACAAATAATAAAATCCAGTCACAGAGTACAAAATGATCGAGAACGGCACTCAACAAGGAGAAATGAAAATCTTCGTTAACCAAAAACGAAAACTAAAAACCACTAGCCGAAACACTAGTTCGAATAAAAGAAGGTATAATTCAACTTACCCCACTGTCCGTCAGCAACACAACGATGCCAAAGGAGCGAAGGCGTGGAGCAACGCAATCTCCGGACGATCACGCTTCACAGCAAAATTAAAAACGATGCAGTAGTGGTGGACAATACCGCCCAGCAAAATAGTACAAACAGAGAAGCGAACGCCTCCCAAAACTATGAGCCACTAGCACACCTTCCTCCCGAAGAGAATGGAAAATTCCCCCTTCGAGAAGAAAGAAAAATGAGACATCCGCTGCCACTAAATAATCGCGGGGTGAAAGACTCCTGCGACCAGAAGAAAACACGAACGTTCCACAGATAACACAGTGAGAAAAGAGTACGGTGCGAACAGCTCGGAAAACACGTGTAGAAATGACAGCGAGAATAGAGGACCACGCAGACCAAGAGAAGTAAAAGAACGACAGCGTGACAGGGAGAGAACGCAGAAAACCGCGATGCGGAGCACTACGTGCGAAGAGAAGAGAGAGCGCGACAGAGAGAACACGAATAAGAAACACGAAGAGTCGCGCTATACGAAAACGCACAAATAAGAAAGCACGATACCAAGGTATCCAGTACAACAGGCGTGCAGCTCACCGCAGGGAAATACCCTCCCTCCTTACACACGATGGACGTGGAGAACTGTGCACGCCAGAGCCTGTATATACACTGGAAGCCTTGACAGAACGGCTAGCGAGTGCAGTGAATACACGCCGTACACACGAGCGATCAGGCAAGGCTATCGCGCGAGATGGCCGGCAAGTCTCAACTCGCCCCAGCCGGGATACACAAATATACACACGTGAATACAACACGCAACGAATACAGTGATAACACGCAACGAATGGGGCAAGGGAGGTCTACCTACCCAAGCCACCGAACACGTGTGGAACGAAACACGTGAAACAAATTAAAACGAGAAACAGATCACGCAGACGACTACCACGCAATTACAGTACAGGGCAGACCGAAATCTGGACCTGGACCACGGTGATTAAGAAAACGCACCACGCAAACAATGACAATCGCACTCACAACCCGAAATCACACCAAGGTATAATTTCAGCAAACACCACAGGCAAACAAACTAACAAAACAAAGCAAACTTGCAACTAGAACAACCAGAAAAGATGATATTTCAATGAATTTAGGGCTCCCTGAAAACAGGTGGGCCTGGTCTAGTGCAAGATGTTACAAATCACGCACTGTCATTCAAACAATCAGCACACTCCTCCTCCCCAACAACAAAATTACCAATGAAAACGATTTCACCAAGACAATTAGACAAAACAAGCACAAAACAAATTACACCACAGGAACAATCGACAAACGTGGACACCGCCAAGCTCCCTCGCGCTGCCAAGAGCTCTCGCCTCGGCTCCGTCGCATGTGCTCCACCCGTCGCGTATCGGTGCGGTATAGGAGTGCAACGCCTGTTGGCGAAAATAATAGCGGCAGCGGAGTCAGCTTAAAGTGCGGCTCTATGTCCACGAAAACAATGGCACAGGAAGTAGGACAATTGTCCGTGACGCCACTGTTGTAGTAACGGTAGTACTTACCGGCACTACTGGTGAGTTGCAACTGTAACTTGTCTTGTAGCTCAGTCAGTATGTCTTTCAATCAGGTTCCAGGTCACAACTGAGGGATGTACGTACAGACAATCCCTTTTATACCTCCCCTGTAGACAGGGGGATTAGAATAAGACCGCTAGGGGGCGCTACTACTACAATGGCTTTGTAAGAGTCAGAGGAGGTAATGAAGAGGTACACTGTAGAATTAAAAATCATCTAGTCTATACCTGTGCAAATGTGTAGTACTGGCATAGAGAATTCTATGCCTTTCTAATACTCCTCAAGTTTTTTTACACAACTTTTTAAGTGATACAAAGACACTAGTCACTACAGTAGTCTTTCAATGTGATGACTGAAGGTATCAATCCATGAATAAAACCCTTCGATCAATTTATTGCATAATACTGGGGGTTCCACATTGTTGCACACAACACCATTGCACCAGTATCATCATGTTCATGCATGTGAGAGCTAAAATTTGGTTTCTTAAACTGTAGACCACCTACTCATCACGTACAGATCAGTCCAGCTCCAGTATCCAGCTGAGTTGATACAGAAAAAAAAACAAAACAACAACTTGATGACAGTGTCAGTGATGATATTCAAGTCCGAGTTTCGAAACCAGCATTATCTCTCGATACGAAGTAAGTTTAAATCATAAAGTAATCACTAGTTAAAGGAGTATCAGTACAAGACTTACCAATTATCTCTGCCGGGGTTGTATTGTAGTTTCCCTGCGGTTTCACTTGGCGGAGTAATCAGCTACACAGCTTGGCTTTTTGCAGATTTGGTCACAGTGACACAGTGTCAATTAGGCATGAACGGGCAACCAGTCCAGGGCAGGCTAAAGAAAACCTCTGCCTGCCGAAGAATCCCACTGCAACTGAACGGTTCCCGGTATTTCATCGAATATTCCACCGGAATTAGCTATCAACAATTCCAGAATTTTGACTTGGACGCAATCTGAAGTGACATCATGATTCGATGAACATGATTCAGCGCAGAAACTATGTGGCTTTAATCAAAGCGACTTACACTCACAGCTGTAGGAGTCGGACTGCAGCATAACACATGCTGTGCGTATGTGAAGTGTGACATCGCCGTACAACACACCAGTGAGTCTCAGCCCCAAGCGCACCGCGTATCTTCTTGTTTTCCTCGGGAAGAAAGTCATGTGACTCCCTAATACTCATCAGGTGACTAGGCGATGTGGGCGTGGCCAATGCTATTCCATTTTATTCGTTTTCCCCCATCTCCAGAAGAAACTTACAAATAGGAAATTTTACAGAAAACAAGGGCACAAGGTGTACAATAAACGTAATTTTCCAGTGTGCAATAAATGAGGATGGTATTTATTTATTTTCATGAGTATGTGAAAATCCTCAGCTTGAATCAGGATAAGAGTATGCAGAGCTAAATGAGTGATGACTGATGGTGATGGCAAACCCAAAGAGCAACGTGGATTGAGTGAAAGCAGCAACATTAGTAGAACACATCAGTGAAAGTTTGAGGAAAATCGGGCAATCGATGCAAAAGTTATGAATTTTTAAAGTTTTGGTGTTGGAACTGCTTGGTAAGGAGACTACTAGAGGCTATGACGTATGAGTGGACTACAATATAAAGAAAATATAAAGGTAATTCAATAAATATTCATTTTTCGTGAAAATTACACATTCCATCAACTTGATACTGACATATGTGAGGGGTAGCAATTATTCCCCCTGCTTTCTGAAAACGGTTAGTCACGTGCTCTTTCATTATGCTAGAAAAGTGATTTTTTTGTGGAATTCTCTTTATATTTTCTTTATATTGTTGTACGTCATAACCAAAACTTTAAAGATTCATATCTTTTGCATCGATTGTCCGATTTTCCTAAACTTTCACTGATGTGTTCTACTAATGTTATTGCTTTCACTCAATCCACATTGCTATTTGGGTTTGCTTTGATGTAGTTTGAATGGAGAGAAAAATGAATTATGGAAATAGCCATTGTCACTTTTCTCCACGTTGCAAACACGCAAATAAAATCATAAATTAATATGTGCTGTACAAAATATAGGATACTAGTACGTGATGTATGCACAGATTATGTTCGCAAATTACGATGTATTCATAATGGTTTGTGGTGGATTGTATCATTATTCTGGGGTGAAGAAGTATAGACAGGGCAGGAAAACTCAAAAATATTTTGAAGTCCGATTTCCAAATTCAGGTAGACGGAACTAAAGGCAAACTACTATGAAACCCTCGGCCCTCCTGCCCCCATGAAAAAATACAAACAAACCGTAGACTTAATCCAAGCGCAATTTGATCTTGCAGGCCTTTAAAAAAAGCAATGATAAGAACAGTATTCTCATTCACTCAGTGTACACGCATCATGCATATCATCACACAGAGCGCTCTCCACAAAAACACTCATATAAATTATCATAAGTTTTATTGTCATCACAATCCCTCATTTTTTCAACCACCCCCCCCCCCCAAAAATAGAAGAAGAAAAGGCTGATTTCATTTCTTCTTATGTACTGTGAAGGAATAATGGTGCAAGCTGTTTCCTTTAAAGAGCAAGGACGCATACTTTAAATGTATGCGTTGTGGCAGACACAGGAGCATGAATGTGAAGAAAACGAAGAAGTAGTCGTCTCCTGGTTTGCGTCTCTCCTTGAAATGAGTGTAACTGTACACTTGTTGTATGATATTAGTATACTATACATACACACAAACGCACAAGCACACATATAGAGTATAATAACATACAATATATATTATATATTACTTAAATATATATATGTATATATATATTACTTAAATATATAAAGTCACAACAGAGGAATGCAGGGAATGCATTAATAGCCAATCTTGATTTAATGAATCCGAATTTTCGAGGATCCTTCCTCTTCATCAGGGATGACAGTGCGAATTTTCACAATGATTATTAAGAGTGAGGTAATGAATATATACATATATATATATATATATATATATGTATATATGTATATATATATGACTCATAGGCCCATATATATATTACTTAAATCTCTCTCTCTCTCTCTCTATATATATATATATATATATGTGTGTGTGTGTGTGTGTGTGTGTGTGTGCATGTGTTTGTGTATGTGTGTGTGTGTGTGTTAATGGGGACTGAGTGGTTGAGTGATGTGTTTCTACAAGAAGCGCTACCTTCTGTGGTCCTCCTACAAAGGGTTGCTATGTAATAGTTATACAAAATAGTGCATGTAGGCCTATGCACCGATATGTATAAATACATTAGTGAATAGACGCATACACGTATACATCGGTGTGCTAGAATTTGTTTAATAGATCATTATTGTGTCGGATTCGACAGTATATATTCAAGAGTTTAAATGACGAATACATATGTTAACTAAGCATTTCGACTAAATTCAGTTAGTCTGCAACCACTATCTTGATTCTAAACATCATTATTTTCTATTGGCTATATTGCAACATAAACACAAATTTGATATCCGAATCATTGCTCGTTTGAAATGTCCATACTCTGGCGCAAATCTGTTGTATTTAACCGCTATGCAAATTAGTTCTTCCACATACGAGTTTATCAAACTTTACATCAGTATAACAAAACACGTGAGGCAGTTATGTGTATAAACATATTGTACATCAGAACAATAGAATAAATAACAATTCTTGGTAAAAGATATTTTACGCACAAGTAAAAAGACGGTGAAACATTTTACTATCATTACGATAAAAGTACAATATTGATGATTTTCAAAGGAGGTTTTCCTGAAAAGTGTGACTTTAACAGAGTACATATTTTTCAACAATTTCAAAAACTCCTGTTTAAATGAAGTAATGATGGTAATCGTAGCCACTTGATTCAGGAGATGACGAGTGGCCTCAGGTCTTCCATAAAACTGCAAACGGATTTTCAATAAATCTTTCTTTTATAAGAAATTGCAAAGGGAGAAATATCATCTCCATCAAATAACGTTTTAATTTCTAATAACTTTGTCTTGATGTTTTTTAGAAATACTTGAACTTCAGTTGCAAATTGATGGGCTAAAATACTGCATATTTACAGTGGCTTTGTGTAAAACCAATGAAGGTGGAGTAGTGACGTGATAACATACTATACTCATCTCATCTAGGCACAACCAATGTCAATATTCGTTACAAACGAGTGTCATTTATACGATTCCCATGCATTATACGTTCAAATTTTAACTATTTTAATGACACTATTTTTTTGTACTCTATACTTTATCTGCTGCACTCAAAGTAATCATTAGGTGACATTGCACTCTAGCTTACCCTCAGTTATTCTGCCGATATTTTCATTTATTGATAGAATTCATCTCCGTATCAAAATGATACAGAATTTTTACGAAGTAACGATATTCATTTGCACAAACAGACATGACAGATGAAAAGGCGTCTTAAGATCATACAATATGTATTACGGGTATATCCATAGAATAAATGTCAAAAACATACACTAAGAAAAAAAGAAAAGAAAAAGAAAAAGTGTTTACTTTCTCTCTCTCTCTTTTTCAAAGTTCAGATTTTTCGTACAGGACAGCAAAAGAATGGAATGAAATACATATCAAATTAAAGGACACTATTTTTATCTTTTACTATATTGGTTGGAAAACATATTTTACGCTTGAATGGTCACGCATTTTTTTCTTCTTCGAAGGTGCAAAATCAAAAATTGCAACAACAAAAAAGGACAATAATGCACTGATGAGTACATGCCCTGCCTCAAACAATGAAACAAAAGATCAATTGCACACAATGGCTTTGTCTTTGAATGAGTGACAGAATAGGTGAATTAAACTGTACGATTGAGTGTGCAATCTGTCTCTATTTCCCAGAAATGGGGGAATGCAACTTTGTTTTAAAAACGGATCTGAGCAGCCACAAAGATGATTAAGTGTCCAAACTAAAAAAATTGTTCTGAAATTGTAGGTTGAATAAAATGTAATAGCAGTAACTGCACAGTGGTGGTCTGGCCTGTGCAGTTAAAGGACACTGATTGCCAAGGAATACTATTGTGGAGATCAATTGGTTACTCCGCTTGTGCCGTTCCTGGAGAGGCATCCGGACACCATCTTCGAAAACCATTTTCATATACGATAACGCAGGCACCCGAGTCGTCAATATTATCCGTATTGTTTAACCCTTTCTGTGCAAGGGATTTTGGACAATGTGCACAATGCTATGGGGTTTTTGTGCCAGCTGGCACTTGAAGCACACAATTGTTTAATTAATTGATCCCAGGCCAGCCACTCGCCAGAACCCCATTGAGGGTGCGCATCCGGCCCGGTTACATCTTTCAAGACATGAATGGGTATCTGACTGCATGAATGAGGAGAATTAAAACCTTCCACATTTCAGGAGTAGCCTACACAGAGTGACATCCAGCATGTTTCGTTGATATACTTCTCTGATTGGAAATTATATGGAGGCTCAAATAAGATATCGATCTTAAAGAAAAATTCTAAGATTGAAGACGGAAAGATCATTCTTCTTTATAATCATATTCTTCTCACACTGTCTCATGTGCAGTGAACCATGTAAACTGTGTGTGTGTGTGTGTGTGTGTCTGTGTCTGTGTCTGTGTGAATTATTGTTTTGTGCAATATGGCAAAATTCCAGTAAGTTAGACTTTCAGGGAGCAAAATTTCAATTTTTGTCTTTTGCACATTGGAATAGTTATAATATTGAAGACTCTGTTCGCTCATGCGTGTATTTTGACCCTGAATTCACCTAACCAGTTGAAAGACAAATAAATTACCTTAAATATGATTAATTATTAAAGTCTTATATTAAAGATTATATGAATTAAAAAATGTGCTTACTTTCTTTTTCCCCATGTATCATTGCAACATTGTTTGTTTGTTTTTTGCAATTTTTTCTTTTTGTACCTTCGAAGAGAAAAATGTGTGTGATCATTTAGGGGTAAAATTCCTCATTATGTTTCCCTACCAATATGAAAGAGAATGAAATTTCATGTAATCTTATTACATGTTATATAATTATTCTATTCAATTCTATTACAGTATCGTATGAGATCTCTTAACTTGAAAAAGTGTTTACTTTCTTCTTCTTTTTTACCGAGTGTATATAAAGCACATTGACATACATATTTACATACCACATACATACATACATACACATACACATGGCATATTCATAGGCCGATCTCTGCCTATACGTTGATATAGACGAACATACTAGCTGCTGTTTGGATCGCTTTAGTATATTAAAGACAAAGTGTCCGACAAAGCTATCGAATCAAATTTGATTGTACTATAAACTCACTAATTCGTGAAGATTTTGACAAACACGTGATATTTGAACGTCATCATGGTACTTGATTTAGGGTACGCTACAAATGTTCGAATTATTTAAACGAGCCCCTTTCTCATTTTCGGATTAACGAACCTCTAGGTATAGGGAGTTTGTGTGTTTCGGATTAACGAACCTTCGGGATAACGAACCTTCACAAAAAAGAACCTTCGGAATAATGAACAGCACCCCTTGCTTTAATACGCATGATGACAAAATACAACTGCTATAAAGCAAATCAAAACATGACTGTCTCGGAGGAAACAGGTTTACGATGACTATGTTGGAATTATACTGTTTGTCAAGATTAATATGACCGTTATCATTTTGGGGTCACATATTGATTAATGATCGTTCTTGCAACAATACCTACTTATCCTTCCCCTAACAGAGATTTCACCCCCATTATTTTGTTCATTGGATTTAATAACACATTATGATCAGTTTGCGATCTTATTGTATTAAAGGCAGTTTCATGCGCATGCCAGGTGTCAAATTACTGAAATGCAAACTATATCATGGGAAGGGGGGGGGGGAGATGAGATCATTCCTATCGTTATGACCGTGTCTACATTTTTGAAAATGCAGTGTCCTATTTCTGCTGCTGGACTGAAACAGTGATATGGGCGGTTCTAATGCACATGCGCCGAACATCACCATCTAGCGGAACGAAGCGGTCTTGGCGCGTCTCTTTCTCCGCGTAGTCCACAATCAGCCCGATTCCCGTCTGTTCGTTCTCTCGTAATTTACCGGCCCAGTACACGACGCCATCGTAGACCTGCACGTCATGGACGAAGTGGATCCCTTCAGGCGTAATGTCGATGATGCTGTCCACGTAGGAGTTAACGTCCTTGAAATAGATTTTCTTATTTCTCTTATCGGAGAAGAAGAGTCGAATTGTGTCTCCTTAAAGAAGAAAAGTTTTTCGCACATTATGGTGTTGCATTTACAGTTAACCATTTGCCATTTCTTTACTTGATAACTTATGAGGATTCGTTTAATTGATTACAATTTGCGCCCTCTTTTCACGAGGCATGACCGTAGCCACAACATTCCGATTAGTGATGATTGACATGCGCTGACAAGCCTACTGTTACTCAAAGTGTTTTAGAGTTCATGCAGCATTCATATACCACGAATTATACGCCTAAATGTGACTCTTCATATCATATTCAATGTATATGAAATTATATCCGAGCGTATTGTTTAAGGTATAGTAAAGTAAAAGGGAAAGCAGCTAGAGCAGTTCTTCATTTACGCGATCACATAAAACTTTAATTTATATACATAACATGAAATATATAAACAATTCATAAACTATACATTGTATACATTGTGTTTGTATATGTGTATGACGTTGATGTAGATACACAGAATCACTATATCAGATCAATATATCGGATTTAGAGATACTAACCTCTCGCTTTGGTATACAAACAACATCTTTTACAATGAATTATAAGGATAAAGAAAAGGCATTCCTGGGGATTTCATTATTTGTGGTACAGTAAAATTGGAGGAGATTTAAGAAGTGACCACGTAAGGTGAAAACATGGAAAACGTCTGATTTTATTAGTTCAGATCCGATTACCATGAAAACTTTATCATTCTATTGTATTCTGTTCATGAGAGACAGCTGAAACATGGTGTATGTGGAATTCCACTTTTTTATCATAATGTGAGTCGAGCGACTCGCCGACAGGAACTTGCACACTGCGCCTTGTTCAGATTGAGAATGTAAGACAG
This sequence comes from Diadema antillarum, assembly GCF_040938485.1. Taxonomy (NCBI): domain Eukaryota; kingdom Metazoa; phylum Echinodermata; class Echinoidea; order Diadematoida; family Diadematidae; genus Diadema; species Diadema antillarum. The sequence continues at coordinate 138,109 of NW_027271663.1, forward strand.
TGAGGTGCACTTAACCCCTTCTTTGCCAATGAAGCAAATGAGCAAAAGTTTCACACACAAACCTACATGGACAGAAAATCAATATGACGCTCAGATGGTTAATATCTTATCAATGTGAGCTACGCTCAGACCGGTCACTGGTGTGATGTGTATGTAGAATTCCACTTATTATCATGTGGCGGGGAGAGTGACTTTCTGGCAGGAATTGGTATAATAGCGCCTTGTTTATACTGAAAAATGAGACGTTGAGGTGGACTTTACCACTTCCGTGCCGATAAGCCAAATGCGTATTAATGTCACACACAAACATCATGGACAGCAAAATGATTTGGCGTATACAGAGGATTAATATCTTACCTATGTGAGCTATGCTCAGTCCGGTCACTACTGTGAGCTGAGAGCTTTCGACAATCTGCTCAATCTTGCTAGGACCCTGCCCCAGGGACATGCGATCGATGCCGTGATCCCTAGCCCAGTAGAGGAACCTGTCATAGTACGATATTGTGAGAGAAAGTCAATTTGACTCTCTCCGAAACAGATAATTCACGTGTAATTGGAAAAGAAATCACATTCTTGGATATCGTTAGTTGGTGTTTTTTCTTTGGTATAGTTCTCTTATTTCCAGTCTTATGGAATTTGCCCCCTGATGTTAAATCCTTATCTTGCAATGATATTATTTCTCAACCCTACTAAGTCGACAAACGTGATTATTTAATCATTGTTATTCATTTATTTTATTTTAGAATGATAACCATATCTGAATGTATCTGTTTCGAGGTTTCAGATGCCACTGCTACTCACAATGCTGCATTCCCACTCAACCATGCTACACTCAGTCAGTCCGCAGCACGTATGCTAATGAGCCGATCCGGCAAGATTTATTCAGCACTCTCGTTGACGATCTTTGCGTTCCGAAGGTGTCTCTTGAGTGCGAGATTTTGCGAGAGTTTGAAAGGGCTTTGGTTTTCACAGTGTGTGCTGGCACAGCGACTTTTACATGCATTCATTATGGTTACAAGTCACGATAAGTTGTTCCCCAGACTTTGATGTTTATTTTCATACCAAATTTGCGTTTAATATCGGTTCTTGTCATGACGTTATAATCAGTTGAATTTGCGTAAATTTCACCTGTTTTTCACGGAAGATTTTGTTATCTAAAGTTCGTTTTTTATTCCTGACCGGATTAAGAAACCGTTGTTTCTGATTTTGGCTTTTTCGTAGAGAGGAAACTTAGATGCTCATCATAATATTGGAGTCAAGGAGACGCAACCATGATTTATACTAGTTTTTCCGTTTTGAAATGTCTGTAAAATTCACTCCTAGGCGGGAAGTATGCTCCACACAAAGTGTACAGTGGCGCGAAAGAGCTCTCTCATTGGACAGTGCTTGCATTCGCGCGCGCTATACCAAGCTTCTAGCTTCTAGCTTCTGTCCGAAGCACAGAAAATCTACACGCGCGCCTATGCAAGCATGCGCTCTGCACGCACGTGACGTGAAACCGTAGCAGCGTAATGACGTAATGCAAGCGCTGAAAATACGTATTGATAAAATTAAGAAATTATTAAATAGGGCATTAAGAGTTTCTATGAATGTAAAATGGAGATTTTCGAGTGAAGCATTATTTGATTTGATACAAACAAATTCAAAGTTAAAGATAGATACATTTATTGAAAGAAGTGATAAACAGTTATTGTATGTGATGTATAAAATTGTAATTAGGATTATGCCACAAATTGTATGTAATTTATTTCCATTTAAGCAGTCTACTTACATACTGAGAAAAGGAATAATGAAATTAGATGTACCACACCCAAGAACCAATTTTAAGAAACGTATAGTGTAACATATCGAGGCGCTAAATTATGGAATAATTTATCAGACGATGTAAAGCAAAGTGTATCCTTTTTTATATTTAAACATAAGGTGGATAAATTATATACGTAGTAATCGTTTGCATTGAACTGTAACACTGTGTATTAATAATTTTGCTTTGTTTTTTTCAGTACCTTAATTCCCAGTTTCTTTACGTAATATGCATGATTTTCTATGATTTGTTTTTGTGTGTCTATTTGTTTGATTTTTGTATTTGATTTTTGTTGTTTTTTGTTATTTTTTTTAGGTTTCCTATACTATGCATAAAATGTTGTATTTTGTAATTGTATGATTTTTTTTTACTTCACGGACTCACAGAAGAACAGCCATTGGCTGAAGTGAGTGACCCGTGGTGAAATAAAATAAACTCAACTCAAAAATAAACTCAACTGAATGCAAGCGCTGTCCAATGAGAGAGCTTACTCTTGAGATTGCACGGTTTCAAGCTGACCAGCCCTGACATCGACGTATATTTTACTGGTTCCTGACCGGATTAAGCAACAAATTTTCAAGATACATGGATATAAAGATTAAGAGATGGGCTACCAAATAAGGCATTTTCATTGAGACGCAAGGTGAATTAGGTATTCTTTTGCCGTCTTGAACGTGTACTACACGAATTACTTTTTTCATCATTTTTCATTTACAATAATTTGAGTAACATGTGACGATAGCTTACATATTTTCCTTGGATTTGATACCAAATTTGTGAATATAAGGTGTATTTTTGTTGCCGAAAGCCCAGGGACAAAATCCCCTTCCGCAGCTCATTACGTATGCAAGCCTATAGAGCGGGCTTGCATACGAGTTGAATAAATACGAGCGAATTATCGGGTGCTGCGGTCTGACCGTACTGTTCATTTTATTTTCCCCTCCCTCTTTCAGTGCATACAAATTGATGTTCCTTCGAAAGTGTTCTATCAATACTACAGTACATGTCGACATTAAAACATTTTGTGTTACGGTCGTTCTTTTATAATGAAAATCAAAGAAGCTTGGATTCCTTGAATTGATATGACTTATTTGTATCTTCTTCATTTCACTTCGGCACAAAATGGAAAAGGAATGTTGCAAACAAAATAGTATAATCCTGCATTCACGTAACTCTAAGAGCATGGATCAATCCATTCGTGAAGCAAAGACTGATGATTTCCTGTTCAGAAAAAAAAAGAGGGCTGCTTTAGCTCGACGTTTACCCCATACATCGCCCCTTCTCCGAAGAAAAAAGCACCAGGAGCACGCCATCTCCACCAATCGTGTGAACTTGATGAAACCTCATAAACATAGAATACACCCCATAAAGATGTCTACACAAACTAAACAGCTGGTGATTGCTATATGTCGTTAATATCTTTATTCGCGATTGCATTAACAATTCAAAGCCATATGACAAATTCGAACAGATATGCACGGGCCCTAGCTGTCACTAGGTCTTGCTTCTCGCTGCTGGACTCGACTAAGTCTCATGCAACGACCAACTGCTTACAGTTTCTCTTGTAATAACTGCAAGAAGTAATTGCCACACGGCCTTCGTCATAGGCTACCAAATAGCTCCGTCGATCCAGTTCAATTAGGAAGCGCTTTCCGTTTGAATACCAATATTAAAGAATATAATTTGAATTAGGTTTTGACTCGGTGCAAATTGTTCACACAGTATCACAATAAAGAGCAAAAAAATAATGTGCCATCCAATGTGAAAAATTGTCTCTTTTATTTAGTAGTCTTTAAAGCAAGGAGTTTGTTCATGAATGACACGAACGTTAAGTTTTTGTTGTTCTTTATTTAATCAGTGTGTGCATGGCTGAGCATACCAAGGGCTTTGCCTGATCAAAAGATAATCTTTTACACTGTCCTCATTGGTCAAACTTAGGTTATTTCGTTCATACTCTCCTGCCACTTATTGGGTTTTTTTCACATTGCTGAAGGCCATATTAAAAGTAGCTGTTTTTTATATATTTCTATCATATCTGCAGCCAATACCAGTGGGCTGCTGCATAAGTCGCCCATGGCAAAAGTTGATGCCATGTTTCAACAGGTAGACCATAGGCCTAATCGTATGATCGACATTCCTTCGGAATTAAGACGCCCTCGGTATTTTCATCGTAATCGCGACGAATTGGATACAACGAGACATCATGAGTAAACAAAATAGATGCATACCTAAATAAAGACAAGAAAAAAATCAAAGCTTTAGGATGGAGCACTTCCGTTTCTTTCTCTCGCTCTCTCTCTCTCTCTCTCTTAAAGGGATGGTACATAGTATTGGTTGAGGTAAGGATTCAGCTTTCAACATTTTACTTGGAAACCACTTAAAGATATGTTAAAGAGCATACAATTCTTAGAGGAATTCGAAGTTTATCTGATAGAAATCGGTTTTGAAATGGCTGAAATATCAACAACAAAAAAACCAAGCAAAATTATTAAGACAAAATGATCCCGATAAAATGGGTCCACATTTTGTTACGATCGCCTTGTCTTGGATATTCCTACCATTTCAAAACCAATTTTCATCAAATAAACTTCATCAAATGAACAATAAGTGGTTTCTCATTATCTCACAAAATTACCAGCAAGAAAAGTTAGAAACCTGAAGCTCCACCCCAACCCAAACTGTACCATTCCTTTGAAGGAAAAGAAATGAATACCGAACATCAACAAGTGCTAGAAGCCATGGACATATCCGTATGCTGATGGATCTGACTTGATTTTGAAGGACTGACCGAGAAAGAATAACTATTTGCTTATGCATAAGAACACAAGCTCAATTCTAACTTCACCGCATAGCCTGTGTGATGGTATAATCTTCTTCGGGAAAGAAAAAGGACTTCTCCCAAATGCACGAGAAATACATCAAGAATAGCACCAAGGAAGGCGGATGAGTAAGTTAGGCATATACAGAATAATGGACCTCGGATAAACCTTTTGGTTTAAAAAATGCATGCCACTGACCTATTTTGTTGGTCAACTCGCAATGCTCTTGGAACGTTGGCCTCAAGAGTAAATCTCGTCTCAGGTTTACCGAGTTGTTCTGACGTTATGACGGACTTCGTACGGGTGGATATGTAGACAGTCCGAGAGAACTCGTCCAGTGCAATCTGCCCACCCTCTACCTCGACGCAGTCTATATCAAACACCAGCGTAACATAACTTTAGCTGACGCGCAGGATAACATAGGTCTATACAATACGGGTCTTTCCATAGGGTTGGGGCACATAGGCAAAATCTCATCACCTGCACATACAAATGCAACTTCTGTAAATACACACTACCCAAAGCTCAATGTTTTTTGTTTGTTTTGTTTTTTTTAATTATGGTATGTGTGTATGTATGTTATAATGTGCGGTACAGAAATGGAATTTTCCGTTTTTGTTGTTTTTCTTGTGTTCATTTAATGTTTGGTGTCCTACCCCTTTTTACGGTACCAAGTGTAACACATTTAATGTATGTTGGGTTCAAAACACTGATACACAGAAGCGCCTTGTGATATATCATATCAGATCATTGCAAATACACTATTATGATATGTCTCGCTCACAATGAAAATTTTGTTTGGCCATCTGAAAGTTAATATTAGAAAATTGCACGTGAAGATTAATGTACCTATGTAATGTTTCACATTGATCCTTTGAATGTAGCATCACATAGGTATGCTGGCTATCCCATCAGAAACGTTGCATTGTTCAGAGCTGCAAAACCTATCAATGAAATCAACCCTGGGCCATAAACATAATAACTGTGCCAAAGATGAAGTGACTACAAGCGTAATGGTTTCTTAATTGCAAGAAGTAACAGCCATTTTCATTGGGCTTTCGTGTCCTCATCACATAAGTACAAGGAAATGTCAAAAGTCTTTTTTTTTTTTACATTGAAGTCTTCAAAACTGACTAACTTATACCCCTCAAGTATTGTGGAGTTAAATACAGGCTTGTATACATTTTTTTTTTTTTTTTACTGTACAGTTACGGCACATTTGAAGAATGCTTTATTTGGGACAAGGGCAAGTTTGAGGGTTTGGTGTCCGCATCATATAGGTATTCTGGTCATATATTATTGTTTGCTGGTTGCCAAATTTCACTATTAGATTCAAAACTATTGCCTTTTAACAATGTTTTATGGAAGGATGGACAGATTTAATACAGAATTCTGTGCATAAAAATATTGTTCTCAGAGTTTGAGTACCTATGTGATGAGGACACCGTGTCCTAGATTTTTGCATCAGATAGGTAAATCCTGTTTATGTTCGTTATCAATCACTATAAACAAATTATAAAACAATAATAATTAATTTCTAGTCCATTCCTAATTCTTTTCAGTAAAATAGTCAAAGAATAATGTTTCAGCTCAAGAAAACACACACAAACCTCTTTTTATCCAGAAATTATGTACCTATGATGCGGACACCAAAATTTGGTGTCCACATCACATAGGTACATTCGCTTGTCAGCCAAGGCATGGTTACTGCAGATATTGCATTCAGTGTTTCTCAACTTATTCTTTCTAGCAGTTTCTTCCAACATAATTCATTTTATGGTGAAATAAGCATATTTAGGCCTCCTTAGACCTCATTTTAGGTCAAAATAGTACCTATGTGATGCAGACAACATTGTGTCATTGGTTACCCCATCATCCTGACAGCCTTGTCAGGGGTCGCACTTAACTTTTTTTTTAACTAGCCAGGCGGACTACTTAGAATCAATTTTGACACTGAAGCAATATTTTGGCTAGCCAGACGGACTAGTAACTTCAGCATTTTATGATTTTTAGCTAGTCCGACGTGATTTCGGGTGGCCAATGGCCAGCGGACCATTGCTAATTTCGAACCCTGCTTGTATTTCACTTCTATTCATGACTCTTTGCACTTTGTGACTTCTATTCTTAGTCTTCAAGAATCAATTGCTACTGGAGCAGTAGGACATTGTTAGTCATGAATTTCTTCAAAAATATCAAACTATGTACCTATGTGATGTGGACACGTACCGTGTCCGCATCACATAGGTAACCGTCATTTCATATCCGTTACACAAAAAGGACTAAATGAGACAAAATTCACCTTTCTCAAAAACTTGCATGATTGCATTATGTTCATTCTGGTCCATTCAAAATGTTTCTAGAGCAAATTTATGACAGTTTTTTTTTCATGGTCAAGTTTGACCCTTAATGAAAGTAAAGAGCACTAGTACTACTATACTATGTAATTATGACAGGTTAACTTCAGTATTTTGTGAAAAATAATGATGTTACTAGGGGAAAAGTGCATCTATTGAGGATGCTACATTTATGAACGTGTATCGCTGAAATAGTTTGATGTTCTAAACTGTTTTGATTGGAATTCTCATGAAAAAATCCCTCAAGAGCTCAAATTTGGTGTCCCCATCACATAGGTATTCATGATTTTAACATTTGGCCATAAAAGTCTTTAAAAAATGACCTTTGTTGTCTAAGATTTTTGTTGACTTAATTGTTATAATGACAAATAGTTTCAAAGAACTTCATTAAACTTGATTAAAGTGATGATGAAATTTTGACCACTATGTTCCATTTCGTGCCCCAACCCTATGGAAAGATCCATATGTATACTCAACCAAAAATTAAGTTCCCCGAGCATTTTTGGATATATCTCAAAAAGTATTTTACCAATTTTCACACTTCAAACGGGAATGGATAGGGAATTTTATTATTCATAACATGAAAGGCATATTATTGCCACCAGATACCATTATTGGTGTGAAAAAAAATGCATTTTATGTCAAAATGCATGGAAACAAGTTGCATTTTAGTGATTTGCATGGACTTTTTCACAAATAGGCCTCATCAAACAATAAGATCTTTGACCTCTCCAGTTTCCTGAAACTTTGCTTTAGGATTCCTTATGGCATTGGGCGAAACCAATTGTCTACTAGCCACCTCCTTAACTGGAACCCCAGCTTCAAGGAAAGCTGTAGATCTCCCTCTTTCAAAAATTTGCAGACGCGGCATGATGCAAAATGGCCATAAGCACATTAATGTGATGAACCCAAATTGGAATTAAAAAGCACAGGGCTTCGACCGACATTTTCATACTGAAAAGGCCTATTGTTTAAAAAGTATGTATAATATCTGCTAAATAGGAAAGCCCATTGAAGCTGAAGAAATTCATGAGAATTACATAACAAATTGTGTAAAAAGATCATTTGCTAACTTGAATAGGAATTGTACACAATATGCTTTATATAACCTTAAGTGCAACCTTTTTTCCCATGCATTTTGACATAAAATGCATTTTTTCACAACAATAATGATATCTGGGTCAATGATATGTCATTCATGTTAATATGAGTGATAAAATTACCTATCAATTACTGTTTTAAGTATGAAAATCGGTAAAATACTTTTTGAGATATATCCAAAAATGCTAGGGGAAACTTACTTTTTTTACTTATAATATACAAACATGCATTCATTAATTCGTTTTTGTCTAAGACAAGTTATTTTTACTTCAAAATTCTCACCACCCCCTTCTTCAATGACATTTACACTGCAAAATAAATATTGACTGCTTCGTAGGACATATATAGTGAAAATGCCCCCCCCCCCCCCAAAAAAAAAGGTCGATATCTTTTTACGTACCGCATATCACTTAATTTCAAGAATTTTATGGCCCATGTGTCACTCCCTTATAAAATTTGAATGTTCTCTTGTGTTCGTGCCATGTTGCAATAGCATGGAAAAATAAATAGATAAATAAGGATAACAAAAACAATAGTATCAATGAAAGACACATGTAAAATATGATATGTCATTACTGGTACTTTCATTGTTACATCTTTCCTAAGATTATGCAGTAAGCCGTACTGTTCTTAATACTTTTATTTTCCTTTGCTATACCTGGATACAGGGCTTACCTTTAACAATTTCCACCATCGATCCGTTGATTTGCGATCTATAAACATGTGTCGCGGTGGACCAGTAGACCATGTCTTCCCCAGAGTTGTACGTGACGTCCCTGCCTAACTTAGCGATCCGAATCCGAGAAATCACGCGTCCGTGGAGATCGACCACGAAACGCAACATGGTGCCATTGACGAATCTCGTGAACAAATCTATAGTGCCATCTAGGAGTACGACTGAGTTTGAACAGATATGTTTAATATGGCTCACCGCTTGTTTCCTTCAGTCTGAACCGTAATATTCCGTTCGAAATCAAAATGCTATGCTGGCTCAAAATCTGTATGCATACATTCAACATTGCGGTGTTTAATATCACGTTGCATCTACATACGAGGTGGTTGCATCGTTTAGGAAATCACTTTGATATCATCATATTTATCAATAAGGCCCTATTAGGAAAGAATATTATCATTATCTTCATTTTCACAGTTGCTACAACATTTCTCTGACACTATATAGGAACCTAATTCGCGGACGAGATGCCGGGTAAAAGCTATTCTATTCTTTAAAAAAAATGATAATTGTTGTTCGAAAATTAGCAGTTTCATATCCTAGTTATGCGCTCTGTCTATATTTTGACATTTATTTGGGGTTGGAATGGGAATGTTGTCATGGTAGGGTTAAATGAATTCTGTTGATGTTGTTGTTCGATCTAATAGTATTTAAGACCTGGTTTCGTGCAGGATCGACTAAGAATGTTGAAATATATCACAAAAGGCATTGACTCTAGGGAATGTGAGGAAGTTCTCCTGGCCATCCTTCCTCCATCCTTCGATAGAAAACTTGATTTACTTATATCATTTCAACGCAATTACACAGCTTGTGAAGACTGTGTTAGAAGTCTGTTGTCGTATCATGCGTTGTCATCTAGATTCGACAAAATGTTTGATCCATTAAATGTTATTGTACATGCCTTGAAATTGGTCTTCATATTTTTCTCCTTGTATTATCATAGGGTAAAAAGAAAAATCAAAGACCGTTTAAAGTCATCTCTATTCTGCAGTACTCTGGCAAGTTGCAATGACCAAAAAAAGAACTTAATTCAAAGAGTCGCTCTGTATTATGCTTTATAACATTATCTTCGAATCTTCACATTTTTCTCTTGATATTTCATTTGTTGGTGTGGTGTCTCACGTTCACACAAGGCCAACGTAAGCGCCCATGCACACACATAATATACAGACAGAACAAAGCGCATCACCAAATACAGGGCTAAAGAAGCATACCTTCACTAGGATGGCATCTGTACGTTGTCATGGTTTCCTCACACCAGCCGTTACTGCAGGGGTTGCTATGGCAATCTGAGAGGAAAGGGTTTTAACATCACTGCACCATGCCTGAAAGCTGCGTGGGGATGCTGATTACTTTGCAAGATACTCTACGTAAACTGTCTTTTGATTAGGCCTACTTTCACCTTCTGAACGTGACAAAATAAAATGTCTGGATGTGCTTGTGTGAGTGTGTATGGGAGTGTTGAATTGTGTTGCTTGAAGGTTGTTCGCACGCTTTGATGGTAGGTTGCTGTGCATGTCCTCACCAAACATCAGAGTTTGTTATCATCCCCTTGGGACTTTATCTTGCCTGATTCGGTCTGCCAAGATAGGTTAAGGCTTATCTCCATAATCAAACTGTTTAAGGGAAATTTAATATGCAAACAGAACATAAAAATATTCATGAAAAAAGTTAATCTTTTATGTTTGTTTCTTTATTCTAATTGAAATCTTCAACGCTTAAACTTGTCACTACCCAAACCCTCTCGATCTATCTCTCTTAGACGAACCCGGGATGTTGTGTAAAAAGTTGTGTAACTTTGGAAGGGGGGGGGGGGGAGAGCTGGGGAGGGGAAGATCAATAAGCAGACAGAACATTGAAAATTTTTCCCCAAAAAATTGTTAACCTTTTAACAGTTTGTTTCCTGATTTTAATTGAATTTCAATGCCTAAACTTGTCACTACCCCCACCCCCTCTCGATCTATCTCTCTTAGACTAACCCGGGATGCGGCAAATTTTCCTTCCATGCGGGATTCCGATTCTACTTTGTCGTTGAACATGATGAGGGCAGACGCTCTGTCTCGCTGGTGGCAGCAAAACCAGTTTGGGGATGGTCTGAACCAAGCTCCCGTTCGAATCGAGCTCCTGATTACATGGCCGCGGCATGGGCAAGGTGTAATTCAGCTCGTAGACATGATGACAGCGCGAGACGAGATCACAGGCGATCGGAGGCGCTGTTCATGGGAAATTATTGAACATTAAATTTTGATTTGGGAATAAACGAAGGGGATTTGAATTGAGAACATGGTTTATGCAGTAAGTACGTAAGTAAGTAAGTTATGAGTAATTGCGATTGGCCGATTGTATACCCAATCAGACAACCAGTAACAAATGCGTGTCGATACGCGAATGTCATAGGTACGCCTATTTCACGCTTATGCCCCAGTCACGCAGACATCCCGGATCACCCCGGACCACCCCGGATCTGATCCGGGGAGAGATCCGTGTTGACGCCGGATGCCAACACGGCATCTTTTGGAGGTCAAAAACATCCGGCGTTATCCGGGGATTGCCGTGTTGGCAGAGCAATCCGGGGTGGTCCGTGTGGCTGCCGTGTAGCTGCCGTGTTGATCCGTGGAGATGCCGTGTTTGTCCGTGTGGACGCCGCGCTCTTCCGGCCTTATCAGGGTAGCTGCCGTGTTGATACCGTGTGTACAATCATACCAAAATCCCGGATCTCCCCGGATCTCCCCGGATCACCGTGTAGATCCTTGAGCATCCGTGTTTATATGTGACCGTGGCATTATCCAAAATATAAATTTAAACAAACAAGTGAGCCACAGACCTGTATAGACGAGGTTCCCTGACAACTCACAGGCGCATAGCCCTAGCGCGCAGTACGCGAGCCGCTTGACCATCATGGCATATACAGTGGGATGTAACGCTTACGCACTTCCCCTGGATTGTATGGGGTAAGTTTTGCCCCTCATCACGGTCATGACTTGATGGCGTCATTGTAACCTCGTCTATATTAATCCAGGATAGGCTTCATAGAAGGTGCACGTAACTGATATCTCATTGGCCAATCGCTTCGAATTTATCGCTCAGCAATCTTACCACGCACATCGCCAATACCCTTCTAAGGTGTACGAAGCCACTGAAACGGGCCCTAGACAGAATCTTCTCCGGAGAACATTTCGCCAGAGGTTACCCCGAGGCTACCCTGAGTTTTGTGTAGGGTGACCGGGCTTGAGGAGGGAAGGGTTAGCGGATGTTAACTTCTGTAATGATTCTTACATTGTTATGTTATTGTGGTATTTTGAATAAAAAAAAAAAAACCAACTCGCTGAATATCGAAAGCCCCAATGGCAATGAAAACAAACTCAACTTAGAATAGTAACTGGTGAGGTATCCAGTGGTATATTTCTTTCGTGATTGCATAAAACTAAAAACATGTAGGGCCTACAGTTTTACAGGAATATCACTTTTTTTCATGAATTTTAATGCTGATGTGCGAGAATTAAGTGGTGGAATTAATGATGCAAAGTACAGAAAATTTATGAACATACGGAGAGTTTGAATGCATGCAACAACCAATGAAGACCGTTTTCGAAGTTTCTGAATTATTTTTTTTTTTTTATCACGAATATAAGAAAAGGCTTTACATTGATACTGCACTCGTTGCATAACAAAAAGTATTTTGAAAAATATTTTTTAACAAAAACGTTATAACGTATATTTTGACGGTCTTCATCCTAAATTCCTGAAAGAAGTTAGGAGGGAAATTGCTATTCCACTGCAGATTATTTTTTGCGCAGTCGCTGATAGTGCTTACTGACTGGAAGAATGCTAATGTCATACCAATCCATAAGAAAGGGAGTACATCTGATCCTGGTAACTACAGACCAGTCAGTCTGACATCATAAGAGTATGGAATCCATTGTTCGTGATCATATTATGAAGCATCTTGAAAATAATGATCTATTGAGTAGTGTACAGTATGGTATTCGATCCAGACGCTCATGTTCTCTTCAACTCTTGGATTGTCAAGAGTCCTTGACAATGGTGACAGTTTTGATGTACTTTATCTAGACTTCTCTGATTTGATCGTGTACCCCATAGGAGGCTCCTCCTCAAGCTTATACACCTAGGCATCGATAGGAATGTGTTGAGCTGGATTGAGGGTTTTCTCTGCGATAGGATGCAAAGGGTCATTGTCCGTGGTGAGGCTTCTTCATGGAGGGCAGTCCGTAGTGGTGTTCCACAGGGAAGTGTTCTAAGCCCGGTACTATTCCTAATTTTTGTGAATGATATTTCTGGAGATGTCGACTGTAATATGAGATTTTTTAGATGATGCCAAATGCCGGCAGTCAATTAGTGACCCTGGTGATAAACAGTTACTGCAGGATACCATCCACAAACTTGAGGTCTGGTCCCGGATATGGCAGCTCAAATTCAATCACGGAAAAATGTCATGTTATATATGCACCATGGTCGTAGAAATCCTCGGTGTCAATATCAGATGCATTCATAAAAACTACGATAATGTTGAAGTTATTGAGACAGTCAAAGAGGAAAAGGATCTCGGGGTGTACTTTTCTCCTGACCTCAATTTTAGTCTTCATGTACACAAAGTAGCTGCAAAGGCGAATAAAGTTCTTGGTCTGATCAAAAGGACTTTTACTCATCTGACTGGGGAAGTGTTTGTCCTACTGTATAAGACCCTTGTTAGACCACTCTTGGAATATTGCTCTTGTGTGTGGAATGAACTTTCAAAGAGTGATGCAAAGAAGCTTGAATCAGTTCAGAGGAGAGCAACAAAGTTGGTATCAGAGGTTAAGTTGTTGTCATATCCTGAGAGACTCAAGCATTTGGGGATTCCATCCCTAGAGTATCGACGTGAACGTTCAGATATGATTCAAGTGTTCAAAATTTTGCGTGGTATGGAAGACTTTGATCCACCTGTTCTCTTTGTCATCAATGATTATGTTACACGCGGTCAAGTTGAAGTTGTATAAAGAAAGGTGTCGAACAAGTAAGAGGTTGAAGTCTTTCAGTCAGAGAGTAGTAAATACTTGGAATAGCCTTTGTGCAGATGCTGTTGAGGCAACATCAGTGAATAGCTTCAAGTCCAAGCTCAATGATCACTGGAAGCAGATGCATAACAAATTTCATCCAGATTGCATTCCTGATAATTCCATGAATACAGTACAACACATGGATCTCCTCAGGCTCAGGATTAAATCCTTTGAATGGCCCTTTACAAGATTTCAACTTACTGGGCGTCATCGTAGGTAATTAGGATTGTTTCCTATGTTTTTTAACATCTTCAATCTGAAAAATTTCATTAATATTAATAGAAATGAATCGGGTTTGGCATCAAAAGATATTCAAATCAAACTATGCCCTTGAGGGTTAACGTATGAAACGTACAATCCAGGAGTTACAACATGAAGTGAGAGAAAATTCCGCTCCAAGGATTGTAATAATTCAACCAACAAATATAGGCAGAGAGTCCCACTTACCAAAGCAAAGGAGACACAACAGGCCAGCTGTATACTTTCCTTGCAGAACAATCTGGATGCGGATACATATGAAGACGGAATGTTAATATTTATAGTGGTGCCAATTCCGGCTTTCTTCAGCCGACAAGCAAAAAAAAACCAAAACAAAACAAAACAAACAAACAAACAAACAAATTTGCCCGCACTTCTTCTACCATATCAAAAATACATCAAAACAATTCATTAACGACATTTTTTTTCTGGTCCCTCTACTGGAGAGAAAAAAGAAAAACACCAACGAAAATAGATAGCGCTTTCAAGTGCTGATATAACTTTAATTCTGCATATAGGAAGGTTAAGATATTGCGACGGAAAAGAGAACTGGAATATCTGAAGGGATGCGGGTTATTTACACAAGTTTCACAAGCAGGTTTGGTGCATCATTATACGAATAAATTTAACTTGATAATCAATTTCTGATGCTTTCAAATGTATTTATGATATGTCAACAGTTTCTTTTCCAGTTACCATGTCTTCTGTATTTTGTTTCGAAACATTTCAGTTCAACTGAACTTAATTCAATTCAACGCGATTCATTTCAACTCAATTCAATTCAATTCAGTTCAATCAATGGCCACTGAGAAATTTGAGGCGAAAATGTGAGAACAATAAATATAAAAATCTATAGAATGTCTTCATTTGGCCTCTAGTGTCTGCTGAAAAAAAAAAAGACCAGTAATATGACAGATATCTTTGTGTTTTCTCCACCTAAGTCGTGTAGGCCTATGTCGGAGTAGGCCAATAGTCCGGAGCTTATCTTGGTTGGTATAGCTCTACCTCTAAGTATCGAGCCACAACAAGAGGAACAGTCGTTCTGTACAGGTATAGGGTCTACAGGTGGTCGCTATGACAGGTCTGGCATCACCTGATTGTATGTGACTCTTTTCGATAGGTCTGTTGAATACAGTCGAGATTAAATTAAGACGGAAGCGGTTCTTTTGCGCAAGCGATCACAATCTAAAATTTCGAAGGAGTCATATCACACTAAACTTCTTGCGAGCATAAACATAGCAACTTCGGCGATATGTTGATATTTACATGTTTTCCGTTACCTTAAACCCGATTTAGTCAGTATGTTTCCCCGTGCATTCTCAGGCAGGTTTGGATTAGATGGATATTTTGATTGTGAACTTACCATGTCTTTAATGGCTGATATATTCCGACAAAATTACGAATGAATTTCTGCAGATACCAAAACTGAATGTATTTCCTCTGAAGTACAACCGGTGTATATCTCATCTCAGCAAATGTTTGATCATCTTGATGCCTCTAAATGGCTTCTCTGCGGAATCCTAAAGAAGAAAAGTGGATGTATTATACCTCGACTTCCTCACAATCCACCGTTTTAATTAGTTTTTACGCGAACCGCACGAACAGGCTATGACTTTTGCATGGCCCTGTCACCCTCTTAAGCTCGTCTCTTGGCATTGGATATAATGATAACTTATTTACACAGACGGCAGAAACAAAATGGATTCCCAAATGCAAACGTCCGCCTGACTATTTGAAGGTCTGTACGACCAAACTACTTTTAACATCATAGGTGTGTTTTGGCGGTTTTGTGTGTCTTAAATGCAATAATAATGATAATAATGAAAATAATGATAATAATAATGATAATGATAATAATAGTAATAGTAATGATAGTAATTACGACTATAATGATAATTACAATAATAATAACAATAAATAATAATAATAATAATAATAACAGTAATAATAATAATAATAAACAGTACATTTATTTGGCGCTTAATACGGATGTTTCTGAGCGCACAGTAGTGTTCGTTGGAAAGTTGAGTTGTCTTTCTGACACATATTATTATGTCATTTTTTTTCTGTGGCCAAAATGTTCTCCTCTTATGTTGCGTATAAGCCTACATATATGTACTCTTAGCAAAAAGGGAAAGAAAAATAAATTAAACAATTTTACATTTTTCATTTTTCATAGAAGATTTTGATTAAAATCATTGTGTCATATACTATTAGCTGCCTATACCATATCAAAGGTTGTTTAATTGGCTATTATAACCTGGTACAATTGTAGGTGTATGATAATGATACATACATACAATTTCTATAGCGCCATTCTCCACTCTGATTAGATGCTCAAGGGGCTTTACATCAAAGCAAAAAGACTAATAATACAAGTACAGACACCGTAACAGAAGAAGATGAAAAAGAAGACATAAAATATATAATACGCAAATGCCCTTCAAGATATCGGCAAGACGTCGGCATATGTATAAATTTTCCACCAAGAAGGTCATCCAGATGTTTTTACTTGTATATTCAGAAAAAAATAACCTGATTCACAGTTACCCTAAGCGCCAAAATGACGCTTCCCACCTTCCACGTAGGCCTATATCCGAACAATTTTTTTTTGTGCTAAAACACACACACACGCACGCACACACACACACACATACACACACACACACACACACACACACACACACACACACACACACACACAAAACCACGATAATGTATACACAGGCCCCAAGATACTGGAATGACCTCTCACCCGAAATAGCCAGCTTCTCGTCTTTATATTCCTTCAAACGCTTACTAAACGTGTCTTTAGTGAATACATACCTTTCAGAAACCGAATAAGACTGTAATGCCTTGAATATGTAATAACACTACAGTATGTTATTGTCCTATCAAACACACTTGTCAACACCCTGCAGATTTCAATGTAGGACGTTGCCGTCACGCTCTCTGAATCTGTCATTAGCAACTCCGAACTATTTTCGTCTTCTTCTCTCCCTCCTTCTCTCTTCCTCTTTCTCATTTTCTACCCAGAGCTTTCTCACTTTCTACCCAGAGCTTGACGGCAGGCAACAAATGACTTAAAGTATGGTGAAGGAGACATTTGAATCAAGAAAATCATATAAAAGAAGATGCCAAAGCAGAGGGAAATGTCTCCTAAAACAGATTTTAACGTGACTTATTAAAAGATATTCGAGCCACTGAGAAATCGCGACTTAAAAGTGACTAATTTGCTTCACCGATATTCGCTCCGGAACAGCCGTCTTTTTCGAGCTCTAAAATATGACGTCACGAAATTAACAAAACCCTTTACCGCGAGTGCAGCGGGGCATCGAGGCCGCCATTCATAAAGCACGTATTTCTTGGTGATCGGATGCAGTATCTGGCCTGTCTTTAGTCGCATCTGCTTTCTCGGCTGAGATATTAAAACGTCAAATTTTTACCTTATATTGTACGGAAAGACTAAGTCTTTGAGTTTGACATCGAGAGTGAATTGAGTGATGACAATGACAATGACACTGATGGTGACAGTGGCAAAGTCGGGGTGGTAGAAGAAGCGAGGGAGAGGCGACGGATATGATATGGAAGGCCGTTGCGGACATGATTCGTTTGGGGCATACGTATGGAAACGTGCATACGCATGCAACTGCCTTTAGGAATGACCAATCAGCGAGTGTTGTAGGGCAAACGTTTGAAGGGTGTTAAGCAAACGTTTGCATGTTATCTATAATACGTATGGCCCATTCCATACGTATATTAGTTGGGGGCCTAAGGGCTCAAAATGGGTTGTTTGGTTCAGATTCTTCCAAAAGCACCAAATTTGGCTCATAGGTCCCTTGTACCATACTCTTTCGATTTTTGATGGGCGCCAAGACTAAAAACCCTTGGGGCCGCCATATTGGTAAAATCCAATATGGCCGCCATCCGGGTTAAAGGTCAACTGCAGTTACAAATTGAAAAGGTGGATTAATGTTATGAATCCCATGTGGAAGATTTTACGGGGTTGGAGAATGTGATTCTAAATATCATTTCTACAATTCAAGGTCACTATCACCTCTCAAGGTCACTTTCAAGGTCAAATAAGGGTCAAATCAGGCATTTTGTGCATTTTTCGAAATGGCGTCTGTGAGCATTCAACTGCAATTCACTGGTATCCCTTTTTTGTCCCATTTGTCATCTCTTCCATACTCCTTCAATGGTCAGTTAGGGCCAAGAGCGGTTCTACCCCTATCAATAATGATTATGACAAATAAATGAAAAAATATATTCAATATATATATATATATATATATATATATATATAATATATATATATATATATATATATATATATATATATACATTGAAATCTTAGAGCACAGAAAACGGGCTTCCATCGGTTTCGTTTTCTTTTCTCATTTTCTTTCCTCAAATTTATCCCAATTTATCAGTTGTTTCGGGTCAGTTTTTCCTTTCTTTGTTTCATATATATATATATATATATACATGCTTAAATACGGCCGCCATCCTATTCCAAGGTGCCGAATCAGGGTGCAATGGCAAAGAGGGTAATAAACACGCCTAATCTTATTTTGTCTTCGTTTTTTCTTCTGACGAGATAGCTGGATAGCCCGTATGCAACTATCTGCTGGTCAGTTGTATGTACTTGGGGTGGACCACTTTACCGGTTTATGCACTTTGAGTTTTCCGATAACGGAATGCCGATTCGGGATCTTTTCATGTGTCTGGGTTTGTGACTCTTTCACACAAGGGACTTCCACTTTTTATATCCAAGTGATGAGGTGCAAAGTGTTGTGCCTCTACTAGAGGGGACGGTAAGACAACACACACCATTGCTCAGTTAGACTTGAGATAAGCATAGGATTCGAACCCGCGCCGGAACACAAGTCTTTAGACCGCAAGCCATACGCTACCGACTGAGCCACCTCGTCACCTTTCATGATCAATTATATAACTTTCCAGCTGGCAAGCGATATGATCCTCCTCCTGCTGAAATTGGTGTATGTCTGCTCTCCCTCGACAAGACAGCGTCTGCTTCTTCAGTGAAGGAAGCAATGGCCGAAGCTTCCAGGGAATCGAGCTCCTCAATCCAGGTCAGACCAGTATTCTAGGGGCAGTTTACTAAATTCGATCATTAAAGTCCTTTAATGGCAATATCTTATCAGAGTAGATGAAGACAATTCAGCTGAAGGATTTTTAAAATCTTTTTTTTATTCTCTTTTTATCAAACGAAACCGTTTCTTTACAAATGACTATAAAAAGGGAAACTGAACACCTATTGATGTTCTACGGGATACTGATCCTGAAGAAAATAATCTTAACATTTTTGCGCAGCATTACTGTGCAGTCCTCTGACAAGAGATGGTGATGGCACCACTCAGATCTCAAATTATGATTGGAAGAGCGGAGCGGCTTCTTGAAAATTAAGATTGAAAAATAACGAACTCTCCTCATCTATCAGCACACGGATATCCAAGAATGAATGGGACGGACAACCCATCCTGAGCACCTGATTCGAGACAGAAATATCCAACAGGAATTGTGATCTCACAACCCTTCAGCTTTCCAACAACTTAGATGCGATCTAATACGCAAAGATATATATCTTTACAAAGGATGACATAATGTTTTCTGAAAGCATTTTCTGAAAACAGTATACAATCGCACGGATGAGCATAGCATCACATTTTCGGTAGCGTGCTTTTTTTTAATCCCTTTGATCTGAGGGAGTTACGGGTGGGTCGTGGTATTGAAAAGATAAAGGATTTTTCAGCTTTTTCTTGTACAGCATACCTCTCTTCCACTACCTGAGCCCAACATCAGGCACTGACAGGGTGCGACATTTCTTCAGACTTGCTTTGATGTGGCAGGCAAAATGCCTAAGTAGTATGGGTCAGCAAACCAGAGCTCACTGACACATTAATTACTTTGATAATCGTGCTCATGTCCAACAAGGACCGATGAGCAACAAGGTTTATGGGGCAGCCAGCGTCAACGAGGGTAGGGTAGCAGATCATCAGAAACCACCTTATCTGCTCAAGCGGCGCTGTATCAACATTTCGAAGATGAGTGCTGCTGCAAGTTAGTTTCTACTGGAATCATGACAGCATGGGTCGTGATGTGATCCCTGACTTCAGGGAGTAGAGTTTGAGGAAAGATGGCACAGGCACATGACAATTACTAGTACTATCAGCCACTCTCCGCAATGCTTCAGTACCAAATTTCATTCTTCTGCACCACAGCTGTTTCAAGGCATGCATTGGGAGGTGGAAAACATGGAAATGAAAAAAAAAATAATGAAATGAATGAATGAATTAATTAATGAAAGTGAAAATGCACAATGTAGAGCAGGTGTCAGACGAGCCATGGTCAGTAGTTTGATATTGCTGCAAACTAAAAGTGGGGGGGGGGGGGGATTGACGGTCTATCTGACGGGAGGAGACATTGTCGCAATGCCAGCGTCTCGAAGAAATTATTTTCGCTGTCACAACTAACGCGATTTCCAGGGCGACTTCCAAGACGTCTTCAAACAAAGGGACAACTTATTTGCTTGGAAGTCACGGGAATGTTGGCACGGCTTTTGCAGTCGCAGGGACTTATCAGAGACGTCCTTTCTCAGCGACTTCTCCCTTTCGTCGCCATTATGTTATTACGGTCTCCACAAGATGTGGGGACATCTCGAAGATGTTGCAGACAAATTTAGTCCCCACGACATGGCCACAGTGATGGAGACCTCGCAGAGACGTCTCGGAGACAAGCTGGAAGACGGAAATAGTCTCTGCAAAAATTGAAAATGTTCGATTCTCCTGCGAATCCTACAGATTGGGCTCGTCTCCAGGAGACGTGCGTCATAGAGATGTTGCGAAGAGTAGAGTTGCAACCTATAGTCTTCAGCCCAACGAGATACCAACTTATAAAGTCTTGTGATATCATACCAATTTGCGTCCAATCACTGTGGATAGAATCTTAATAGACCCTAGAAGGTGTCATGAAAGTTGTACTATAGCATATCTAACCTGAACCCTGTTAATGGTGTCACTGTGGCACCTGTGAAATATGCTTGTTCCCTACATGGCGTCACCAGGACCGTCATGTTCTCTGAACGGCATATTTAGCTGTGGAGGCACATAAAATTTCCTATACGGACTTTAGAATCGAACTTTCTTACACAAATTCGAAAATAGCAAATTGATGCCAAGCTGATGTACTAAAAACTCTCTTAAACACGGCAGATTTGTTTTTCTTTTTCCATCCAGATTAGGAGTGATCTTTATAATTATTATTCCATTGAATTTAAATCTGAATTATGAATATCTATTTTGATTGAGGATCCCTGAACTGCAACATAGAAATAAAAACACTTCTCTTTTTAGTGGCAACGTCAAGGACGCCGGTAATATTCCTTGCAGATGAAGATGAAAATAATAATCCAATAATCAAATTTTGAAAACTCTTTGAAAGGGCATTACCCATAATTCTAACTAGCTCTTTTGGCTGTCATTAAAGCAAATGCAAATATATTGAATTCCGCAAATATGACCTGTCGGTGAGGACATTTCCTCTTAGCGCCTGTAATATGAAAATAATTAATGGAATGATTGTGACATGAACTATGATATTCCATAGCTTTGGACAGAATCTCACTTAAAAGCTTGTGTAGCCATATTATAACAGGCCATAATTGAAATGATGCAGAAAAAAAAATTACCGTAAGTAATCATTAAAAATGAAATTGAAGGGTTGCCAAGTCTTCAAATTTAATTGTGAAATAAGGATCTGAGTAAGATCCCTTAAACCTAATTACTCTCAGAAAGGGGTTCTTATTATAATTCATAAGTGTATACCTAGTGTTTGAAATCTTAACACGAAAGCAGATACATTGATGTTACTCGTGAGAAAGCCCACCTCTCCGTCTCCCACAGCCCTCAACAACTGCAATTCTATTGGCAGGGCTGGCATTCCTCCTATATTGACTATAGGCAAGCCATTTTATAAATTACCTATTGTGAATATAATGGTTTGACCCCAAATGACCTTTAGGGAGACCTTATAAGGAAAAGTTGACATTAGACCATAAAACAACTTAAGAATCGAATTCCTTGACCCATAAAACCTCTAAAGCTGACTTTTCAAATTACTGTATACACTTTAAAGGTTTTTAATTGTTAAACTGGCCTTTAAATGTAGGTGGCAGCCAAATTGGATTTTGCAAATATGCCGCCCCGGAGGGCGCCCTTCACAAGAAATACACTTTTTTTCAGCCGTCGACAACTGCAATTCTATTACTAAGGCTGGCATTCCTGGAATATTGACCATGGGCAAGCCATTTTTTCAATAAACTGTTATGAATACAATGGCTTGACCCCTAAATGACCTTAAGGTGACCTTATAAGGAAAAATTGACTTCAGACCATGAAAACAACTTCAGATTCGAATTCCTTGACCCAGAAAACCTCTTAAACTGACTTTTTAAATGATTGTAACCCTTAGATGTTTTCAAATGCAAGTGACCTTTAAACCTATATGACGGCCATATTGGATTTTGGCAATATGGCCGCCCCAGAGGGCGCCCTTCTTGGCGCCCATCAAAAATCGAAATAGAATGGTTTGGACTACATGTGTGCCAAATTTTGATGCTTTTGGAAAATTTTGAACCAAAAATCCCTTGCGCCCCCCACTATATTAATTTACTGCGCATAATTATGCATGCAATCGAACAACCAATCTTCGTTGAATATGCATTTGTATATGTGTGTATGTTGCGTGTCTGTGTGTAGCGTGTGCACGGTAGGTACTCACGCCGGATCTGAGCAAGGAGGTACTAAGTGTACGTGTATGTGTACGTGGCAATCTCACACCGTACCTTGTTAGTTCCTACACTTTTTAACATTGTTAAAGCTGCCTTCTTCAATGAGCTGAAGGTGTGTTTTGTTTTTTTTTTAACTTTTGCACTTACCGCAATTCTTTTCCACTTGAGTTTCATTGGCCGCAATGAGCTGGTCTGAGGAGTACTGAGCCGTACTGAGCTGATCAGCGGGTTCTAACAGCTAACTTCATTCGTTGCCTTGAAAATCAATTTACTGGCATTCTGCGCATACGTATAAAAACGGCATACGTTTGCTAAAAAAAAAAGAAAAACCCAACAACTTGAAAACGTATGCTATCGCACCGTGCAATCGTTTGCCGGACAACATTCGCTGATTGGCCAATTAGCAAACGTTTGCTAGCAGTTGCCTACGTATGCCCATTTAAATACGTATGCCCAAACGAATTATGTCCGCAACGGCCTTCCATAAACAGAGCCCACTGTGTGGGTGGAGTGCGTAGCACGTCATAATCTTGGCCACCAAAATTTTACCATCAGATCGGGTTCAGGTGGTCTAAGAAGGGTCTCAAAACACTATCTCTCCATCATTCTGGAGACGTTTTTACCTTCTGAAAGTTGATTATTCATATTCCAAGAGACTTAAACTTTCCAGAAATGTATGAACCTCACCTTGTTTATGAATATCGTCCTTTTCTTTTCTCGTTCACCATACTTTAATAGGTGTATATGTCACTTTTGTAACACAACCATGTGATAGTTTTAATGCAATATCAAGTGATATATTCAAGTAGGCCCTATTATGTGTAAATCATGTCCTGTTTCGGAAACAAATGATAGCTTGGTCACAATTATGAATTGCGTCTTAGTATAGTTTTCTTTTTCTTTTATTTCTTAATCATACAGGCATACCCTGTTTTCCTTATTGGGACCATTTAATCAGCTCGTCTGTACTTCAACCGTTCTCCGTTTCTATATCACAAACACTGATTATCAGAGGCTTACAGACGAACAAGCCTGCTTTCGCGTAGGTCCCATCATATTTCTCTTTACTTGTACAACCCCATTTCGATTTTTGACCAGTTATCATTATAATTACTGTTATTTTAATTTATGTATTTTTTGTGATTGTTGATAAGGTTAAAGAACTTGTGCTGTTATTTTTTAATGTAATATTGATATACGAGAAGTATGAAGAAAATGAAATCGAAATTGAAATTGAGATAAGCAACAGTAACAAAAGAGCAATTAAAGTTATGGAGATATGAATGAAAAAATAGCAGAAATAAGATTTCGATCTCTTGTTTCTCTTTATATTAAAAAAAAAGCAGAGTGGGGAAATTGAAGGGGAACATGAAAATCAATTTTATATCTGATGTGTACACGCAATATTGTAGTCATTCTATATATTATTGATGTTTTTAAGTTTCAATGATGATGTGGGCTTGAATAATATATCTTGACATTTTGCATGTTCTACGTGTATATCATGTCTGTTGGATGCACGTCACGAGACCGACACCCACGAGTCAGACAGCCCATGATTCATAGAGCTCACGAGTCATACAGCCCCCGAGTTAGACACTATTTTAAGCCAACAAGGCCCACGAGACCAACACATTAAGCCCCGTGTTGTTTCTGTCGAAATCAAAAGGTATATTACGCTCTAAAAAAATCCCGGGTCAGAACTGACCCGTAACTGGGTCCATTGGGGTCACACACCGTTCCGGGTCAGAAATGACAAGGAATGGGGTCAGATATGACCCCATCCAGAGTCATGTATTGGGTTAGGGTGACCCCATTCCGGGTCTTCATGACCAAATTCCAAGTCATTTTTGACCGGAACGGTGTGTGACCCCAACGGGCCCAGTTCCGGGTCAGTTCTGACCCGGGATTTTTTAGAGTGTACACAGGAGATGAATTAGCCTGGGTGGGGCGATGAAATACATTGTATATAGTTTCGTTTGTGTGCGTGTGTGTGTGTGTCGTGTGTGTATGACCGTATGCATGTTAATGGGGATTGACTGATGTTTTTCTACTATAGAAGCGTTATACAAAATTGGGCATGCATGTAGATAACAAAATATGTATGAATACGTTGATGTATAGACACATACATAATATCGGTGTGTTTGTGCTTGTTTAATAGATCCTTATACGTTGGATTCGACAGCATGGTCAAGAGTTTAAAGAACGAAAACGTTAACTGAATATTTGGAGGCAAGTCGGTTAGACTGCAACCAATATCTTAATTCTGACTATCATCATTCTCCAACTGTTCTGTGCTGACTATATTACACGATAAGCATAAATTATTTTCTGGCGCATATCAGATCTTTCACATACGAGTTTCTCAAATATTACATCTGTAATATACAAAAACAAGTGACGCAGTAATGTGCATATTTTGCTCTAGTATACACCCAACAATTAACAAATATAAGATTGTTGGCAAAAGACGACGATGATAAATGAATATACAGCACATGGGAAAGTCAAAAGAGAGTGAAATTTGCACGTTCATTTGAGAAAAGTACAATATTGATCATTGTTAAAGGAGGCTTTCATGAAAAGTGCACATTTCACTAATTTCAGAAGTTCCTGTTATTATGAAATACTGTAGTTCCTACTAATAGCAATCGTAACAACATGAATATCCAAATCAAATAACGAGATGATGAGTGGCCTCACCAGTCTTCCATGAACCTGCAAACGGATTTTTTTGTGTGTTTTTTTTTAAAGAAATCTTAAAAGGGGAAAATAACCTTTTAATCAAATAACGTTTTACGTTGAAATAACTTTTTTGTCTTAATGATCTTTCATCGGAAGGACTGAAGTTGATGAAACTTAAAATGACGGAGTAAAATACTTAAGTTGATGAAACTTGTATTTACAATGGCTCGTGCATAAACCAGTGAAGGTGGAGAAGGGGGTGATAACATACTAAACTAGTCTCACTTGGGCACAACTACTGCCAATATTTGGGACAAATGAGTATAATTTCAAAGATTTCCATTCCTTTCCACTCATGCTTTTTGTAATTATTTCCTATTTTAATGAAGATGACGTTTTTGTATTCTCCTCTATTTACTGCAGTCAAAGTAAACATTCGGTGTCATTGCACTCCAGCAAATCCTGTTATTCTGATGTCATTTTCTGATAAAATCTATTGTCGTGTCCACACGATACACGATCATCAAAAAGTAACAATATTTATATGCACAAATAGATGAAATGACGTATTACGATCATACAATGTATCACCTGAATAACACTCAGCAAAAAAAGAAAGTAAATATTTTTTCGAAGTTATATTTTTCATAGAATTTTATGAAAATCAATGCATTATATACCATTTTAAAGGTAATTAAATTGGCTATTAAGCTAATAGGTTAATTAAAAAGAAGATTTTGCGCATGAGTGAGCACATTCGTTCTTGTCCTCCAAAGCACAAAATCAAAAATTGCAAAAAATGGCATGTTCTCTTTTATTTGCAAATGCCCTTCACGATAACTTTGACAGCAAAAGAACAATTTTACACTATGAGAGACATGAATGAAATAGGAAATATAAGTTTTTGTTCTCTTTATTACTTTATAACATCTAAGAAAAACAAAGTGGGAAACTAAAGGGAAAAACAAGAATTTTCTGTCAAGTCAAACTTCAGATGACATAGGGAATGATAAGCATAAAGGATGATTAAATAAGCTGAATTTCTTTCTTTATTTCTTTTATTCTAGTGATTTAAAAGGCCATGTGACAGTTTCAAGAACCTAACATTATTTACAATTTCTAAATTTGAAAAAAATAGCTCAAATTTCTACCATTTTTGTTGACTTTTACTTCTTCTCTTATTTCATTTGAATTTAGATTTGGCATAAGATGCTTTATTTTCCTCCAGTATTTTTAGCCTTCATTGATCTTTTGGGCTTTAGAGATATCACAGAGATCAAAGGTTTATTTTGCAACTTAATACATGTTTCGTTTTGTGTGAAATGTGTTGTTTGTTCTTATTGTTCCATGGAATACGCATGAATGACAACTTGTTCAATTTTGCAATTTTTACTTTTGTGCCTTGGAAGAGAAAAACAATGTTGTTCACTCATGCGTACAATTTCTTTTTTTGTTGTTGACCTACCAGGTTGATAGCCATTTAAATTACCTTCAATATGATATATAATATGTTAGCTTTCAGCCAAATATTCTATGAGAAATCTAAACTTGAAAAAGCGTTGACTTTCTTTTTTTTTGGCTGAGTGTACATAGCAAGAATTTCAAAAACCTATAAAAAGGCATATATATACACGTGTCATGCATTTACATCATACATACACGTTGACATAATTAAAACAAGCACATACGCATTCTCTTCTGATTGGATTGTTTTAGTGTATTATTAATACAAAGTGTCTGAGAAAGCCATTGAATCAAATTTGATTGTATGAATTCACTCATTCGTGAAGATTTTGACAAAATATATAATTCAGTATAACACCAAATCACGAGGCAAGTGACTGCATCAGAGCGGCATGCTGTTTGCTTGCCCATGATGGCAAACCACAGTTAGAGCAAATCGAAACCGGTGTAAGTTACGTTCGAATCTATTTCTACTTAATGGTTTGCATCTTTTTTTTTCAATACTTAATAATCACTATTTACAATGATGCTGTTTAGTGACATAATTACGTTTTGATTATGCCACGTTTACTACAGGCAATGACAGGTCTGTTTTTCTTTTCTGTTCTGTTCTTTTTTTAGCGGACAACTCTTTTTCAACACTTACTCTTCTGTCATATTGCTTCCAAGTATTCGTTAATGTTCTTCATTATTCTATTTAATGGTACACATTATGTCCTAAACCTTTCACATTTTGCTATTTTTTAAATTCTTTATAAACTATTCAAACAATGTGCTGGTGTAATGTGTGCTTTGTATTTGGTAAAACTTTGGAAAATAGATAAAACCAAATTGAATTATATTTCAACAGGTTTGTATTGCAGCATATAGACTTGGGTTTCTGTAGGTCAAAGCAAATGTGACCATTATCATATTGGAGTCCTGTTGACTAATGATCGTTCATACAGCATTACCTCCTTATCCTTTGCGTTAGAACTGAGATTTCACCTTCATTTGTTGATTGGACATGACAAATGTGATCAGTTCGAAAGATGGCCTTATGTAAGGCAGCTTAATTGATGCGTATGCCATCTCAGATATAAAATTATGATAAATACAAACCATATCACGGGATGGGAATAGGGAAATAAAATGGAATGAAATGAAATCAAAAAAGATAAGATCGTTCCTTTGTTCCTAAAATGAAATGAAATGAAATGAAATGAACTGAAAAAGATAAGATCGTTCCTATCGTTCCTAAAATGAAATGAAATGAAAAAAAAAATGAAATGAAAAAGATAAGATCATTCCTTTGTTCCTAAAATGAAATGAAATGAAATGAAATGAAAAAGATAAGATCGTTTCTATCGTTCCTATTAAAATGAAATGAAATGAAATGAAAAAGATAAGAACGTTCCTATCGTCGTGACCGTTGGTGCGTGTCTCAAAATACAGTGTACTATTTCTGCTGATGGACTGACACAGAAATATGGGCGGTTCTAATGCTCATGCGCCGAACCTCACCATCTAGCGGAATGAAGCGGTCTTGGCGCGTCTCTTTCTCCGCGTAGTCCACAATCAGGCCCATACCCTTCTCTCTGTTCTCTCGTACACCTATCCAGTACACAACGCCATCGTGGAACTGCACGTCAAAAACGTAGATAATTCCTTCTGGCGTAATGTCGATGATGCTGTCCAGTGAGGCGTCAACGTCCTTGAAAAATATCTTCCTCTTTCCGTAGTCGGAGAAAAACAGTCGAATTGTGTCTCCTGAGAAATGGAAATTTTTTGCGCACATTATGTTTTGCCTTTATAGTTCCCCCCATTCTATGCATTTAGACTTTGACCGTTCTTTTCATGAGGCATGTCAAAGACAACAAACAAATCCGGTCATTGATATCCTAAGACTGATATGCGTTGACAAGCCAACTGTTAAAGCCAAACTATTCTACAGTGCAGCATTATCGTGATTATAACACGCATATTGCTTTTACCTGACACTTCATAATCATATTCAATGTAGAAGCTTATTATTTTCGTTAATAAAGTAAAGAGGAATAAATACTTTAATTTATATATATATATATATATATATATATATATATATATATATATGTCGTATTTGCTCCGCGTATTGACAGTACTAGAAATAGCATTAATAAAGTCATGATAGAGGAATGCATTAAATGCCAATTGCCTTGATTTTAATTCAAAATCCTAATTTTCGGGGGCCTCCCCCTTTGTCAGGGATAAAAGTGCGAATGAATTTTCACAGTGATATTAAATGACAGCAACCTCTTCTCCACCCCAAAATGTCAGTCTCTAGCTATGGGATATCTACATCATGGGCGTAAATCCCGGGGGATGGGGGGGGGGGGTATCCCCCCCCCCCCTCGAAATGGAGGAGGGGGGATGGCCTGTACAATCATCCCCCCCCCCCCCGAATTTTGAAAAAAAAAATCGAGGAAGCAGAAATGTGATTGTATCAATTTTGGCATATTGCATGACGTTTGTACGCCGGCCTTCAGACAGGTAACAGAGCTGAACAGTATTCTATCTTGTAGGAAAATGTATACATAATTGAACAATCGCCATAATTGAACCCCCTCCATTTCCTGAATCATTCCTGAGAAACGACAGTGACTGATGACTCAGTCAGGATACATCTATGGGCATACCCAGGGAAGATCAGGGGCGTCGAATCCATCGGGGGGGGGGGGGGGGGGGGGGGCAAAGGGGCATTTGCCCCGCCCCTACGGAAGTGTCTAGGCAGACAAATCATTTATCCCCCAAGCAATTCCCGAGATGAGGAAAAATCTCGAGCTTTCTTAATGGAAAATTGTCCAAATATCGCCAGAACCATGCACCAAATCGTTGTATTGCAATCATAAACATGCAAAAAGCTCCGCTATACAGGATCCCTTTCGATAGACTTTGTACACTTTTGAGATTGACGTATGTTTCCCTAATTTATCAAAGAGTGTGCAGCAGATCTTTCACTTAACAAAAGCACGCTCATATGCAGAGGCGTCGATGGGGGGGGGGGGTGGTTCCCCCATAAAAGTGGGACAAACAAAAGCGAAAAATATAGCTACAAACGGCAGTTTTTGGAGTGTAAAATGTCAAAATTTTAAAGCTCGCTCGCTCCGCTCGTTCGCATTTAATCGCCATGCCATTCTCCTGATGTTGCTGCCAGTGACTGACAGCAGTTGCGCCCGGTGCGCCCCTCCCCCTTAATTTCCAAAGCGAAAAATATAGCTACAAACGGCAGTTTTTGGACTGTAAAATGTCAAAATTTTGAAGCTCGCTCGCTTCGCTCGCTCGCATTTAATCATTATGCCATTCTCCTGATGTTGCAGCCAGTAATTGCCAGCAGTTTTCGCCGATGCGCCCCCTTAATTTCCAAAGCGAAAATAAAGCTACAAACGGCATTTTGGGAACTGTAAAATGTCAAAATTTTGAAGCTCGCTCGCTTCGCTCGGTTGCATTTAATCATCATGCCATTATCCTGATGTTGCTGCCAGTAACTGCCAGCAGTTTTCGTCCGGTGCGCCCCCCGAATTTCCAAAGCGAAAAAATACTCTCTATAAGAATCGAGTGAAAATTTTCACTCTTAAAGGACTGAATACAAAAAAGAGTGAATTTTGAGTGAAATTGGAGTGAATTTCGAGTGAAAATATTCGTTTTCACTCGTTTTATAGTGACGTCAGGGATCACTCGAAGATTTTGGAGTGATCCCTGACGTCACTCTAAAACGAGTGAACACGAACATTTTCACTCGAAATTCACTCCAATTTCACTCTAAATTCACTCTTTTTTGTATTCACTCCTTCAAGAGTGAAAATTTTCACTCGTTTTTTTTAGAGAGTACAGCCACAAAGGACAGTTTGGGGGACTGTAAAATATCAAAATTTTCAAGCTCACTCGCTTCGCTCGCTCGCATTTAATTGTTATGCCATTCTCCTGATGTTGCTGCCAGTAATTGCCGGCAGTTGCGCCCGGTGTGCCCCCCCCCCCCTTAATTTCCTAAGCGAAAAATATAGCTACAAACGAGTTTTGGGACTGTAAAATATCAAAATTTTCGAGCTCGCTCGCTTCGCTTGCTCGCATTTAATCGTTATGATATTCCCCTGATGTTGCTGCCAGTAACTGCCAGCAGTTGCGCCCGGTGCGCCCCTCTTAATTTCCAAAGCGAAAAACTACAGCCAAAAACAGCAGTTTTTAGACTGTAAAATGTCAACATTTTCAAACTCGCCCGCTTCACTCGCTCGCATTTAATTGTTATGCCATTCTCCTGATGTTGCTGCCAGTAATTGCCAGCAGTTGCACCCGGTGCGCCCCCCTAAATTTCCAAAGCAAAAAAATACAGCCACAAACGGCAGTTTTTGGACTGTAAAATGTCAAAATGTTCAAGCTCGCTCGCTCCGCTCGCTCGCATTTAATCGTTATGCCATTCTCCTGATGTTGCTGCCAGTGATTGACAGCAATTGCGCCCGGTGCGGCCCCCCTTAATTTCCAAAGCGAAGAAGTATAGCTACACACGGCAGTTTTTAGACTGTAAAAGTATTATGTCAAAATTTACAAGCTCGCTCGCATTTAATCGCTATGCCATTCTCCTGATGTTGCTGCCAAAGGTTGACAACAGTTGCGCCCGGTGCGCCCCCCCCCCTTAATTTCCAAAGCGAAGAATATAACTACAAACGGCAGTTTTTGGACTGTGAAATGTCAAAATTGTCAATGTAAAAATATTTCACCGTGGGAGGGGGAAACCCCCTACCATACACCCCCCCCCCCTCGCTTGCTTCGCTCCCTCACAATCTCATAACCGCTCCCCCTAAGATCAAATCCTGTCTACGCCGGTGATAGGCCCCACTATTTAGTAGGCCTTCACAGTGATGTTGAACAGGCGGAGCAAGAGCTGAAATACCACGATTTAGTCATTCAATGATATATTGTGAATATTTCAATTTCTATTGGGTTTTTTAAAGAAAAACAAAACAAAAATTTCACCAAAAGTGTGCACCAGATCGCTGAATTTCAGGTCTGAAAATGCAAAATCTTCCTCGTGTGGGAGAGGGAGGGATACACCCCCCCCCCCATACACACCCTCCCCCCGTTCCGTCGCTCCGCTCCATCTCACAGATATTTCAAAAACAAAAAATGTCTTCATACTTTTAAGGTCTGATTTTCCGCCGAAAGTCATCTGACAAGCAAAAAAAAAAAGCAACAACAAGAACAAAAAGTCTTCATATTTTTCTGCCACTTTCCTCCCACTTTATATTTCATGCAAAAGAGTGGGACATCCGATCCCTGTAAAGTGTGCGTGTGTGTGGGGGGGGGGGGCACCAAGCTTCTCTCCCCCCCCCCCCCCCCCCCCCAAGGCTGCGCCGGTCCGGTTATGGGCTTGTAATCGTGGTGATGGTGACCACCCCCCCCCCCCCTCCTCAGTACGGATTTACGCCGTTGATCTACATACGCCACTTTTTAAAAACTAATTGATAATTTACTTTTAAGCTGGTAATTCATAATTTCATGTACACTAATATGGTTGGAGACTTATGAACTGACGACGTATGGTGAAAACATGGAAAACGTCTGATTTTATTGGTTCAGATCCGATAACTATGAAAGTTCTAGGAAACTATTGCTCATGAGAGACAACTGAAACACGGTGTACCGGTATGTTGAGTTCCACTTCTTATCATGCGGCAAGAAGAGTGACTTTCTGGCAGGAACTGGTAACATAGCGCTGTGTTTATACTGAATAAAAAAAGGTGAGACGGTGGGGTGGACTTAACCACTTCCTTGCCAATAAGCCAAATGGACAGAAAAAGAATATGGTGTGCTAAGGGTTAATCTTACCTATATGAGCTATGCTCAGTCCCTTCACTACTGCGAGCTGAAAGCTTTCGACAATCTGTTCAACCTCGCTAGGACCCTGCCCCAGGGACATGCGATCGATGCCGTAATCCCTGGCCCAGTAGAGGAACCTGTCACATCACATTGTGAGGGAAAGTCAATTTTACTCTCTCTCTCAAAAAAAAAAAATGTCTTTGTTATTATAACTATTATAATCATTATTATTATTATCATCATTGTATTAACTTGAAAGGAAATCTTATTTTTGAACAGTTAGCTGTTGTTTTTCCTTTGTAGTGCTTTTATTTCTAGACTTAGGGAATTTACCGCTTGTCTTTCAATTTTCATCTTGTAATGATATATTTCTCAACCCCACGAACAGACGAAGTCCAAAAAGCCACATCTCTGTGTTTTTTTTTGTTTATTTGTTTTTTCGTGTGCGTGCGTATGTGTGTGTGTGTGTGTATTGTTCATATGACGTTATTATTGTTAGTATTTTATAGAGTGGAGAAAAATGTCTCTTTATAGGGGAATAAAACCTAAATAAAATTTATAACGATGTCGTGAGGATTGATGCAGTAATATATATATTAGTAGAACACATCAGTGAAAGCAAGTTGGAAAGTTTATAGGAAAATCGGATGATCCGTTCAAAGGTTATACATTTTTAAAGTTTTGGGTGCAGCGACACGTCGTTAGATGAGAAGATTACTACAGTTCTGACCTCACCTATACAAATGATGTAAAGAAAATTCTATAAATTTTCTGTTTTATGAAAGGTACACATTCCTGGATTTGTTTAGAGTTATATCAATCCTCCTGCTTTCTGAAAGAGCTAGTTCAAGCATGTCAAGTGCTCTTCCATTATGCTAGAAAAGAGAAAAGGCTTTTGCAGTACAACGCTTCAAAATGAATGATTTTACCTCTGCCTAAATCTTTGTGATCTAATTTTCAAAATATACCACAGTGATTTGTAAGTGTGCTCTCTCTTCAATTCAATTCAATTCAATTCAATTCAATTCAATTTTATTTCCATTTCCATTGAATAAACAGAAAAAAATATACAATACATTTACAGAACAAATTTATAACAATTTCAAAGAAAACGTACAAGTGGTCACGAGTAACAACAGAATTTCGTTTCTAAGGTATATACCTAATACAAAGATTAGAATGGAAATGGAGGGTCCCACTTAAAAAGCAAAGCTTGTAGGGTATGGGACCCTCAAAAATGGACGAAAGTGATTATGAATCACTGAAGGGACGAAAGTGATTATTTATTATCTTTAAATAATAACTATAGCAGAATGTATCTGTGTCAAGGTTTCGGATGCCACATGGCTACTATGTTGAGGCCTCACTCAACCATGCTATACTGTGATTTTATTTTGCCACCGGATGTATGCCCTCTTCAGTGCCATGTTGTATTGGATCATCTCATAAGAAACGCTCTTCCTTCTGTGTATACTACAATACATGCCGACATTAAAACATTAATCTTATGTTTGGGTGGTTCTTTCCCACTAAACCTCAACTTGCACTCCCTGAATTTATTTGGCTTATTTCGTATTTTCGTCACACAAGCAAAAATAACATGTTATACATGCTTTTCTGCGGCACAAAATGGAAAACGAATGATGCATATTAACCTTAGTCTCATATTGTACGAAGACCCCTTCTCCCCTGTTCCCCTTGTCATTACTGCAGTCAGACATTCACATTGCCAGAAGGCTTTTAACACAGGCTACCAAGTATATTATCCCAGGTTGATCTGGTTCAAGTACGAAGTGCTTTCCTTTTACAAAATAAAGAATTGACTGGGGCCCACACAGAAATAAAATAAAGAGCATAAAATGAGACATTCAATGTTACAATTATCTGTTCTTACAGATTAGCAGTTCTGCCTTGAAGTAGGGCAAAGTTCTTTGACGATTACACAGAACTGAATTTTGTAGTTATAGTATACGCATGGCTGAACATATCAAGGACTTTGCCTTGCCTAAGCAAGCAATATCCTATATTCGTTTCCGTTGTCTTTGTTGGTACCTCCAGCAACTAATTGATTTTTCACATTTCTGAAAGCCGTATAAAACCTGTATTTGTCGTATATTTCCTGCACAATTATATCCAAACCTACATGGCTGTTGCATAAGCTGATACAATGCTCAAGAGGGCGACTCAATGTTTGATCGAAATTCATTAATCATCATAATCGCGACGAATTGAATGCAAAGAGGCATCAACAAAAAAAGAAAAAAAAAGAAGACAAACCTGCAGCCACCACGCCTGTTTTATTTTTTGTCTTTGTTTATAAAGGGAGCTGTGTGTCTGAAACTAAACCTCAGTTAGTGCTAGAAGTATTCGAACATTTCCGTATGCTGATGGGTCCATCTTGATTTTGAAGAAGTGGCCGGAAAAAAAAATGAGTCACTATGTTCTTTAGTGATTTATAGCACATGCTCAATCATGACCTCTTCGCATGTGTGATGGCGCATTAATCTTCTTCAGCAAAGAAAGAGGTTTTCTCCTTAAGAGAAGGGAAATATGGATTGAGAATAGCATTAGTGAAGACTTTTTGGTAAAACAAAAATGTATGCCACTGACCTGTCTCGTTGGTCAACCTCCAAAGCTCTGGGAACGTTGACCTTTAAAACCCATTTCGTCTCAGGATTACCGAGTTTTTCTGACGTTATATCGGAAATTGGAGACGAAATGAAGACGGTCCGAGATAATTCGTCCATTGCAATCTGCCAACCCACTCCATCGACGATGTCTACATCAAACACAAACATACCATGTGCATATCAAGCTGATACGCAAGATCCATATTATATAACATATATATATATATATATATATATATATATATATATAATGTGTAATACAATACTTATAATGCTCCAATTCAACATGATTAATGTGCTCAAGAGTGTTTAAGGCACAGTGACAAAGAATTAAATATGAAATACAAAAAAAAAAAAATCTTTACACGCACACATGACAGTGAGCAAATCAATGGAACAATAATAATGAAAAACAAAACTAAATCTTGAGGGCAGCTTTAAGACAGTTAACATTCGAAATGTCGTGAATGTAGCGAATAGCATGAGGCAGATGATTCCACAGGTTAGGTCCAGCAGGTGCAAATGACCGACCCCCCCCCCCCCCCCCCCATGATATCCTTATTTTTTTTTGTGGTTGATTTTTTTTTAACAAGAAATCCCCAAAACCTATGGGAGGACTAAATATGTCAACAAATTACCATTGTACCCTGGCGCAAATCCGAGTCGGACGATCGTCATCCCTTGTTGAACCCACAAATGTAAAAATGCCCACAAATGTTGAAAACGGCCACAAATGTAAAAATACATCGCCCACAAATGTAAAAATCGCCCACAAATGTAAAAAATTTCAACCACAAATGTAAAAAACGCCCACTAATGTAGTAAAAAATTCAAACATCAACCACAAATGTATTTTTTTTTACATTTGTGGTTGACGTATTTCTACTAAGTGGGCGTTTATAATTATGTAGACCCTTATTTCGTGCATCTTACCTGCTGCTATGACGCGAGCTACTTAATTGCATGTACTAGTATTCCGTGTACTGAGACCTGTCGAAGCCGATCCGTTTTCAGTTACGAGCGACATACGGGGACTGGAGCTCTAAAACTAAGGCCTTGTCACATCGTGTCTGGGGAAGCCTGTGGGTTGACTTGCGGGGAGTTTTTGTTTTTGTTTTGTGTTTTGTGTTTTGTGTTTTGTGTTTGTTTGTTTGTTTGTTTGTTTGTTTGTTTGTTTGTTTGTTTGTTTTTTGCTCCGGAGCTCCCCGCAGTGGTGTTAGCCCGCACTAGTACCCGGAGATGCGCACGCAAGTCTGATTTGCCAGTGTCTCTGGTCATCTGCGTGCACGATGAGGGTCAGTTACTGCCTCTCTGCTGGTTAGTTGAGAGTATAGACATTCTGTGGATGACTAATTTCTGCCATTTAAATTACTTCAGAGGGATTCCTTCGCAGATAAGTCAGTCCTCACCCGCCGCCCAGAAACAGAAACTTGCAGGGTTAATTGTACACACGCACTCACACACACACACACACACACACACACACACACACACAAACAGACATAACTGACATATGTTACTGTAATCACAGTAGTACATGCAACGATACTCCATGGCAGGTCGGCATGCAAGTAGCAGGGAGGCCTAAGTGGCACGCGTCTAGCATGTATTACAAAACGCAAGTATAATACGGAACTCTTCAACAGATACGGATCTCTGTCCACCCGCAGAAATTGTACTGCTCGTACTCGCAACAAGCCCGCGTAACTTGCCCGGAGGCGCAGCTGCCCGCCGGAAAGGTGTGACACGCAGCACACCGTAACGCACGGACAGACAGACAGACACACACACACATCTCCCCCGTCGAACTCTCCACTACCATACCCACACACGCGCACTCGTCTCCGTACTACAAGAAGTGCACTGCTATCCCAGAGAAATGAGTCTGTTTATATCAACGTACAGTACTACAGTACTTGTCGTTTTTACACTTGTGGGCGACGTTTGAAATCATTTCTACATTAGTGGGCGTTTTCTACATTTGTGGGCGATGTTAAAATTTTACATTTGTGGTCGATTTTCTACATTTGTGGGCGTTTTTACATTTGTGGGCGTTTTTTACATTTGTGGGTTTAACATCTCTAATGGTCCGTAAACTCCCGAACGACCGAAGCTTGTGCATGCAATTGCGCAATGCCAGACTCGGTGCTATCCATAAACGTGTGGGACAATGCTGCCACTGAGACGCGCGTGTGTGTGTGTGTGTGTGCGTGCGTGTGTGTGTGTGTGTGCGTGTGTGTGTAAGCATCATACACAAACATTGTGACCGCGAGCTGCGGTAATTGGAGGAGAGAGGCCAGAAGACGCGTGGCTCTTTTGGCCTCTCTTCATGCGCATGCGCACTGAGAGAGTGCGTCCATTCGGAAGCTTTCGTGGCTCGGACAGCCATTTTGGGTCAGAATATTTGTAGTCTAGAGTGTTGTTCGCTGACCCATTGAGCCAGCGCTATTCTCATTCGGTGTCACTACATTTGATACAGAATGGGTGAGGCAGCGTGTTGCGTTCGTCTCCGTGCCGCACAAACCACTCGCCACGATTGTAAGGCTTTAATGCAATGAAAAAACATACAGTGCGAGATTCAACAGGTAGCAATGTAGGTAGGATAGAACAGGGGTTGTATTGTTATATCTTCTGGTAATGGTACAATATGGGTTGCCGAATTTTGCAATTTTTTTAACCGTGAAAGTTGAGATTGTCGTAGAAGTGCATTACCAAAGCAAGATTGCAACAAAGTATTAAGGGCATGAAATATTATTACTATGTTTTCATTGTTATGATAATGATAATAAATAGTAATAATTATAATAATGATGATGATGATGATTATTATTATTATTATCATCATTTTGTGACAGGACGATTAAATCCTGTCTAGATTCTATACTGTCTAAGTGATAATACCTCGGGAATTTACAAACAGCAGAGAACTGAGCAGACATGGTTATTTTAGAATCATTCATTCTCTAAGATTTCTACATAAGTTAGATAGAATAATAACCACATCATTGTCAACCTTATTAAGAGAAGGAAGACGACCTTGTCTTGGAGATCTCTAGAGCCAATAGATAATAATCCTGACTTTTCTTGATAATAACTTCAACGAATGAGAACTTTTACACTTTTCGACATCATGGATACATACAAGCCTTAAGCTTCTGAATATTGTCAATGACATTGGTTTGGGTAGATAGGAATGACGTGTATGCCTGGATATCATCAGCATATCAATAATGGCTAAAAGAGTGACAGTCTCTTCAAACCACTAAGAAAAATCATGGAAAGGAAAGTGACTTCAGAATTCAACAGAATTGAATAATTCTGCTAAGGATAAATCAAGGAGTACCAGAACAACAACCCTCTCATATATACAAGTAAAGAGGAGGGCACGGATGGAATAGTATGCATATCAGAATGAGGACTGAACCATCGATACAATTTAGGGGAGATTAGCAGGAATGCAAAAAAAAAAAAAAATGGGTGTATATATTGGATGTAAATAGAAAACGGGTCAATGGGGGAATTCAGATATATCTGTGTTTTTTTTTTCTAAAACAGAGTTGTAAGTTCTTATTAACATACAAAATCAAATTTATTGATAAGTAAAATTAATTAAGTAGTATAAGATTCATCTTGTGCTCTTGTCAGTTCAATTCTGCATTGAGCCCATATTAATGCATACTTTTTCAAAAAGGGCAATATTTGCATTTTCTGAATATTTTCATGCTCTTTAACAAAATTCCCCGAAACTATCCTTTATTTCGCATTTCCCCTTAATCCTTTAAATTTCCTTAGCGTCATATATATATATATATATATTACATAATATATGCATATATATATTACATATATATATATATATATATATATATATATGCTTTACTGTGCACTCCCGTAGTATAACCGAAGACTGTTCGTTATATCGAAATTTCGTCATAACAGAACAATAACGTGCATAAATCCGTGATGAATGTTGATTTTGTTGTTAACGGGAATTTCTTTAGAACAGGAGTGCACTGTAAGCAAAATATTATTGCCTACTTCGAGGGACTCGGAAAAACAGTCGAGTTGTTTTTACCGTATCCCACTTACTTTCATGATATTTATACTAAATTAAGGCATTTGAATGAAGTAATCGTGCGGCTACCAGTCTCTACCAGTCAGAGATAAATGAATTACATGAAGAATCCTTTCACAATGGGAAAATACAGATATACGAGCACAAGGTACTCTTAGGCGCATCTTGAAATAAACAACTAAATGACTACTGGACAATAAAGCGATTGACTGCACCTCTGACCAATCGGAATTAGTAATTCATCAATTAGGAATATATAAATGTATCATAATACGTATACACTATTTGATATATAAACATACCAGGCCTGAAAGGTTTTCGTTTAAATGTGCATGAAGTGACCTCAATATTAGTATTTCCTGAGAAGCGCAGCCCTTTAGAAAATATTGCTTTTGAAGACAGTCACCGAAGGCACGTAGTTTAACCAGAACCTCGAACGGTGGCCTACAGTTGTTGATTGTTTTATCCCTCACAATTAATTTTAAGAGTACGGCAAAGGAAAGTGGGTTGTGGACCAATCTAATGTTTTGGTGTTTGATTGTTTGTTTGTTTGTTTGTTTGTTTTTTCACGCACAAAATTATACGTAATTAAAGTGTATGAAACGGCTGCACGATATCCTTCACTGTCTTCTTGCGAAGCGTGGACGTCGTGCGCATTGCCGACAACACGTACTGTGACCGTCTTTTTAGTTCAGTGACTGTGACATGATGTTTCAACACTCAAATAGGCGCTTATGACAAGATTAGTAAGAAGTGATATTCAGTTCTTCTATTTTCCTTTGCTACCCCATTTTTAGGATGAACACAGGGCTTACCTTTAACAATTTCCACCATCGATCCGTTGACGTGCGCCCGATAAACATGTTCCCTGGTGTTCCAGTAGACCATGTCTTCTGCGCGGTTGTACGCAATGTCCCTGCCGATCGTGCGCTGGCCGATCGAAATCCGTGAAATCACGCGTCCGGCGAGATTCATCACGAGACGCAAGATGGTGCCATTGCGGAATCTCGAGAACCAATCTATTGTGCCCTCTAGAAGAACGACTGAGTTTGGACAGTTATTTCTTACATACTTTACCGCTTGTTTACTTCCCTCTGAACCATTTTTTTGTTCGAAATCAAGAGGCTATGATAGATCAAAATATGTACACATACATTCAACAGTCTAATAACACGTTGCATCTGCATACGAGGTGGCTTCATCGTGTAGGATATCACTTTTAGATATTATCACAATATGTATCTATTACTATTAGCATGGAATTGAAAATTTTTATCTTTCTCTCCTTTTATTATCACGTAGAAAAAAGAAAAAGAAACATCACCACCGTTTCAAGTCATCTCTATTCTGCATCATACCGGCAAGGTGCAATGACTAAAAAAGATGTTAATTTAAAGAGTTTATTTATGTTATGCTTTGAAACATTATTTTCGTATCTTCTCTTGACTTTCTTTCTGCTAGTGTCGTGAACTACGTTC
The DNA here is from genome assembly GCF_040938485.1 of Diadema antillarum. NCBI lineage: Eukaryota > Metazoa > Echinodermata > Echinoidea > Diadematoida > Diadematidae > Diadema > Diadema antillarum. The sequence continues at coordinate 179,214 of NW_027271663.1, forward strand.
ACACAAGGCCAACGCAAGCTCCCATGCACTCACATAATATACATACAGAATTTAGCGCATTATAAAATACAGGGCTAAAGAAGAAGATAAGATACCTTCACTGGGATGACATCTGTACGTTGTCATGGTTTCCTCACACCAGCCGATACTGCAGGGGTTGCTATGGCAATCTGAGAGGAAAGGGGTTTACTCCATTTTAGAATACATGTATCATGCCTAAACGTAGCGTGGGGATGCTGATTACTTTACAGGATACTACACATAAACTGTATTTTGATTACTTTCACCTTCTGAACGTCACGAGACAAAATGTCTGGATGTGTTTGTGTGGGTGTGGGTAATGTTGTAAGTGTTGAATTGTGTTGTGTCTTCCCTGGGTAAAGGTTGCCGTGCATAATCCTCACCAAACATCAGAGTTTATTATCTTCCTCTTGGGAATTTGTCTTGCCTGATTCTGTCTTCCCAGATACGTAAAGAGTACACTTCTCTCTATGATCAAGTTGTGTAACTTTGAAAGGGGGAGGAGAGCTGGGGAGGGAGGGGGAAAGAAATATGCAAGCAGAACATTGAAAATTTCATCAAAAAATTGTTAACCTTTTAACCGTTTGTTTCCTGATTTTAATTGAAATTTCAATGCTTAAACTTGTCACTACCCCCACCGACCCCCACCCCCTCTCGATCTATATCTCTTAGACTCACCCGGGATGCGGCAAATTCTCCTTCCATGCGGGATTCCGATGCTACTCTGGCGTTGAGCATGATGAGGGCACACGCTACGTCTCGCTGGTGATAGCAAGACCAGTTTGGGGATAGTCTGAACCAAGCTCCCGTTCGAATCGAGCTCCTGATTACATTGCCGCAGCATGGGCAAGGTGTAATTCAGTTCGTAGCCATTATGACAGCGCGAAGCGAGATCACAGGTGATCGGAGGCACTGTTCATGAGAAATTATGAACATAATTTTGATTTGGAATATTCACGAAAGACGACCAGTAACAATTGCATGTTGGTACGCGAATGTCAAGGATACATATTTCACGCTAGTCCATAATTCAAATTTAAAGAATTAATGGCAGTAGTCTAGATTTAAACCAACTTCATTCTTTTTTTCGGGCCACAGCTAGATCTGTATAGACGAGGTTCCTTGACAACGAGTAAGCGCATAGCTCTAGCCCGCAGTAAGCGAACTGCGTATACCCGCTTGCCTATGAAGGGATGAGGGATGTAATACTTGTAACGCGCTTGCCCACGCACATGGGGTAAGGATTGCCCCTCAGCACGGCCATGGCTTGATGACGCCATTGCAACCTCGTCTATAGTAGTCCGGGCTAGGCTCCATAGAATGTACATGTAACTATCTTGATAGGACCCTATCTCATCGGCCTATCGCTTCGAATTTACCCCTTCGCCATCTTACCACGCACTTCGCACATACGCTTACGTACAAGCCACTGAAAGGGGCTTTAGACGGAATCTTCTCCGGAGAACATTTTTGCCGGAGGTTACCTCGAGGCTACCCTGAGTTTTGTTAAGACAGATGACGGGGCTTGAGGAGGGGAGGATTAGAAGATGATATACCTCTGTAATAATTCTTACATTAAAAAAAAAAACCTTTAGAGAAGAAAGTGTGGTATTTTGAGTAAAAACTGTAAAGCAAACTCGCTGAAAATCGAAAGGCCAAAATGACGATGAAAGGAATCTCAAACTCAAAATAGTAACTGGCGAGGTATCCAATGTATAATGAGGGAAAATCGGTACATTTCTTTCATAAATGCGTAAATCTAGAAACATGTAGGGACTACATTTTTACAGAAATGTTACTTTTGACAGAAATGTTACTGTTATTATCCGAGAATAAAGTGGCGGAATAAATGATGCAAAGTAAAGAAAATCTATGAACATACGGAGAGTTTTAATGCACGCAACAACCAATAAACGCCAATTTCGAAGTTTCTGAATTAATTTCTTCATCACGCATGAAAAAAACCAAGTCTTTATATTTATTCTGCACTCGTTTCATAACAAAAAGTATTTTGAAAAAAATGGATGTATGATGAAAATATCATAACGTATATTTTGATTGTTTCCTATGTTTTTTAACATCTTCAATCTGAAACATTTCATTAGTATTGATAGAAATGAATTGGTTTTGGCATTAAAAAAAGTTCTTCAAATCAAGTGCCCTTGAGGGTTAATGAATGAAACTTACAATCGTGAAGTTAGAACAGGAAGTCAGACGGAATTCCGCAAGGACTATAATTCAACCAACAATTATCCTGTATAGGCAGAGAGTCCCACTTACCAATGCAAAGGACACACAACAGGCCAGCTGCTACAAAGCTCGTGTACTTTCCTTGCAGAACAGTCTGGAAGCGGATACATGTGAAGACGGAGTGTGGATGTTTCAGTACAGTGGTATGGAAGTAATGATATCAAGTTTGTTTGTTTTTTTCAGGTTTTTATAGCTTTTCCCTAATGAGATTCCTTAAGTTGGTTGGAAATGCCTAAGAACTATAAGGACCATAATGATTTTGCCTGCTTGTTTTTTCCAGCCCGGAAAATTAGGGGAGCACAATCATCATACCACGGCTGGCTCCAAAATGTGTGGAGGGCAAGTTTATAATTTTGGTGCAACTTCGTGGTTTCATCAGCTAACAGTTGCCAATTCCGTGTTTCAAGCAAAAAACACCCGCGCTTCTTCTACCACATCAAAAATGTATCAAAACAATTCATTATCGCCATTTGTTTTTTCTGGTCCCACTACTGGAGACACACACACACACACAAAAACCGAAAATAAATAAGGCTTTCATGTGCTGATATATCTGTAAAGCTGCATATAGAAAGGTTAAGATATTGCGACGGAAAAGAAAACTGGAATATCTGGAGGAATGCGGGTTATTTACACAAGTTTCGCAGGCTGATTCGGTGCATTGTTACATTAATGAACTTAATTGGGTAATCAATTTCTGAGGCTTCCAATTGTATTTGGGAGATGTCAACAGTTTCTTTTCCAGTATTGATGTATTCTGTATTTTGTTTTGAAAACATTTCAATTTAATTAAACTTAATTCAATTCAATTTATTTCAATTCAATTCAATTTAGTTCAATCAATGGCCACTGAGAAATTTGAGACGAAAAATGTGAAAACAATAAATAGAATGTCTTCATTTGCTCTCTTGCGTAAAGTATAATGTATTTGTATTATGCAGTCACAGAGTAGACTGGAAAATAGAACTTAGTGGCGGAATCAAGTCTTACAATAGTGCATATCATAATGAATTATGTTGGTCACATTTTTGCCGTACATTATAAGTCCACGCTTCAGATATCATGTGTTATAAATCATCCCCTATTGTCTGCTGAAAAAAAGTTCAGTGATACGACAGATACTATGTGGTTTCACCACCTAAGTCAGAGTAGGCCAATAGCCGGAGCTTATCTGGTTGGTAGCTCTACCTGTAAGTACCGAGTCACAACACCTAGGAACAGTCGTTCTGTACAGGTAGGCCTACAGGTGGTCGCTACGGCAAGTCTGGCTCTGTCTGTGACTCTTTTCGATAGGTGCATTAAATACAGTCGAGTTCAAATCAAGACGGAAACGGTTCCTTTACGCAAGCGATCACAACCTAAGATTTCGAAGAAGGAGTCATTATCGTACTATAATTTGAAATCAACCAAACTTCTTGCGACTGGATGTGAACATAATTTCGACGGTATGTTGATGTTTACATATTTTCCGTTTCCTTAAATCCAATTCAGTCAGTATATTTCACCATGTATTCTCAGGCAGGTTTGAGGTCTCATGAATATTTTGATTGTGAACTTACCATGTCTTTAATTGCTGATATATTCCGACAAAATCACGAATGAATTTCTGCGGTGACGAAAACTGAGTGTATTTCCTCTCAAGTACAATCGGTGTACATCTCATTTCAGCAAATAATTTATCATGTTGATGCCTCTGAGTGGCTTCTCTGCAGAATCCGAAAGAAGAAAGTGGATGTCTTTCCCTCACAATCCACTGTACTAGCTGGTTTAGGGCAAACGTCACGAGCAGGCAATTAATTTTGCATGGCCCTTTCACCCTATCAGCCCGTCTCTTGGCATTGGATATAATTATAACTTGTTTACACAGACGCCAGAAACAAAATGGATTGCTGAATGCAAGCATACTTCAGGCAGTGTGAAGATCTGAGATCAAACCACTTTTAACATTATTGGCGTGGTTTGGCGGATTCTGTGTGGTTGCGGTACATGGGAAATTGTGGGTTTTTAGTATACATCCTACTAGTAGTAGTAGTAGTAGTAGTAGTAGTAGTAGTAGTAGTAGTAGAATAGTAGTAGTAGTAGTAGTAGTAGTAGTAGTAGTAGAGTAGTAATAGTAGAGTAGTAGAGTAGTAGTAGTAATGATGATAATAATATACAATAAATTATCTGGCGCTTCATGTGGATGTCTCTAAGCGCACAGTAGTGTTAATCATTTGGAAAGTTCAGTTGTATTTCTTACACATACATGCCATTTTTTCAATTTTTTCTTTGGCCAAGATGTTGTTTCCCCTCTTGTGTTGCGTATACATGTATACACCCAGCAAAAACAAAAAACAAAAACAAAACAAAACAAAGCAACAACAAAAAACAACAACAGCAATTTTTTAATTTTGATGAAAATCATTGTGTCATAGTATTATTAATGGTTATTTATCTGGTTATTAATCTGGTAGGTTTATACAAATGGAGATTCTAGGCATGATTGAAAACATTCGTTTTTGCCAAACAAAGGTCAAGTCAAAATGGCAGAAATTAACATATTAAAATTATAGGCAATACCCTTCAAGACCAATTAATGCAATAAATGCAAGGCATAAACATGAAGTAAGAAATAGCAGAAATAAGTTTTCGACCCCTTGCTTCTCTTTATATTCTCAAACAAGAACATAGTGCGGAAATTGAAGGGGGGACATGAGAATTTTCTGTCAACTCAAAGTTTAAGTGACACAGGGAGTAAGCCACAAAGGTAATAAATTGGAAGGAATTTCTTTATTTTCTCATTAAATTGAGGAATTTAAGAATTTATTAGACAAAATCAAGGACCTATGATAATATTATTTCAAATTTTCTTAATTTGGAAAAACATTTCAAATTTCCACAATCTTTGTAACCATTGCGTCTTCTTGTTTGTCTTTTGGATGTGGATTTGATAGAAGATTCTTCATTTTCCTCCATATCTTTTTGCTTTTCTTTATCTTTGGAGAGTTGGAGAGGCATTATAGAGATCTTTAGTTGGTTGTTTCAAATCAATTTGCATTTCTTATTGTGTTGAATCTGTCTTTTGTTTCATTGTTATATGGAAGAACACATACACTTGAATAACAACTTGTCCACTTTTGCAATTTTTACGTTTGTGCCTAGGAAGAAAAAACGAATGTGTTCACTCATGCGTAAAGTTCCAATTTTTATTGACCTACTACGTTGATATTCAATGAAATTGCCTTTAACCCAATGAGGACGGGCTGATTTTGCTACAACACGCATTTCCCATAGACACCTGCCCAAGTATACTCGGGACTCATCCTTAATGGGTTAACATGGTATATAAAACATTAATATCAACCAAATAATGTATGAGAAAAATGAGCTCGTAAAAGTGTTTACTTTCTATCGTCCTTTTTTTTTTTTTTTTTTTTTGCTGAGTGCATATAATATATATGTTTATATCAAGTAGCCAAGCGTGTGACATTGAATGCAATGTATACTTACAGACCGTGCGAATAACAAACCTGCGAATTGACTGTCAACCATATCTGTCAATGGTTACACCAAGAAGGTTACGTTTTTGCCGGCGTTTGTTTGTTTGTTTGTTTATTTGTTTGTCTGTGTTCAAAATATTTCAAAAAGTTGTGAACGGATTTGGATGGAACTGGAAGAAGAGGTTGATTATGATACACAGAACAGATTATTAAATTGTGGTAGTTATCCGGGAAACTGAATGCAGTTTTAAAGGAGTTTGATGTTGTGGCAGGCAGGACCAATGAACTTGAGAGTTCAATCTGCACGTCTTTGTTCGTTTGCATACGCGCACTAAAGTGCGTGCTCTCCTCGGGCGAGGAACAGCGCAGTTGGAAACTGATGACGTATACAATGTATCACCCCTAAATGTAATAAAAACGCTAAATGTAATATCTACCCTAAATTTAATGCACCTTAACCCTAAATATAATAACAACCCTTAATGTAACGTTAAATGTAGAATCAAGTCAACCGTAATGTAATACATTTTGACCCTAAATGTAATAACCGGAGACAACCCTAAATGTAATACATGTCAACCCTAAATGTAATAAGAACCCTAAATGTAATATTGACCCCAAATGCAATGATTTTTAACCCTAAGTGTAATAGGCTATCCACCCTAAAGGTAATACATCTTAGCCCTAAATATAATAACAGCCCTATTAAATGTAACGCTAAATATAACAATCAAGTCAACCCTATTAATGTAATATATTCTAACCCTTAATGTAATACATTTTAACGCTAAATGAATGTAATAACCGTAAACATTATAATAACAAAGCCGTAAACAATCATGAACTTAGAATGACGGTTGGAATGCAAAATGTTTGTGTGACTTGTACAATAAAGGTAATAGAATTAAAACTATGTCACATGGACCAAATCAACTTTGAGTAAACAGAGGAAAAATAAGACATTTTGTGTGATTTTTACCTGGGTAAACAACAAAAGCAAATCCAAGCAACTATTGCTGCTCTTAAAAGATGCACACTGGATGTGCCACATACATGAAATCAAGGGGGGGGGGGGGCAAAGAAGAAGGAAACTTAGCACCCAGTATTACAATGGAAAACAATATATTACACAAGTCTGAAACAGAAATAGTAGGACATGAGTCGCCGAAAATGCTAGGGGCCAGTCACGAAGAGGCAATTAATCTGCGTATATGAGTGGATCAACTAGTGATATGATGAAAGTCAGATGATATTTGGTAATGACTTATTAATGGGATGTTTCTATTGTCTGTCATTTTTATGTTAATATCCGGGAAATTACACTGCCACTATAGAAAGGAGAATTGGTTTTGTGTACAAACTGCATGTATTCAAGGTAGTTCACATATTTTGGTGGATAGACGGTTTATAGTGATTTTATAGATGATTTGAATTTAATATCACAAAGCTTTGGCAAAACCTGTTAATGTTCTATTCATGTGGGCCTAACACTGACACAGTTCTAGTTATAACCCATTTTCAGTGAGTCTTTTTCTTTTCTTTTTTCACAAAATAATACATCATTGCAATATGATCTCGAAGAAACATTAGAGATACTTTGTTTGTACTTTTTTTTACTTTGTAAAAGTAGAATTTGATCGAAATACGATGAATGCCTGTTTCCCACGGACATATCCCACTCCGTACTCACGTAGAAGTAAAGTCTAATTTAGCAATAATGGTGCGTGTAGGTAAACAAGTTTTAATTTTATTAGTAATATTCGAACAAAAAGTGCAAGATACTATCTTGAATGCGGTTTGCAGGAGAGTTAATTGTCCATTCAGATTAAACTGAGAGGTTTACCTTTTGTATAATTGTGTTGTCAAGGAAAATGTTGCCAGACCATTCATGTATTATAATTAAGAAACATTTAGGGTTAAGATGTATTACATTCACGGTCGTTATTACATTTAGCGTTTAAAATGTATTACATTTAGGGTCGATGTTACATGTAGGGTTGACATGTATTACATTTAGGGTCATTATTACATTTACCGTTAAAATGTACTACATTTAGGGTCGATATTACATTGAGGGTTTACTCGATAATTCCATTTAGCGTCAAAATGTATTACATTTAGGGTCGATATTACATTTACCGTTGTTATTACATGTAGGGGTGATACAAACAACAAATAAAATAAATAAAAATAAAAAACATCTATAAACTGTATTTGGTAGATTGGGCGATTGTCAGCATGCACGTTCAGTGGAAATTACTGATGTAAGATCAATGGTGAAAATGAGCTGCTAAGCGAAGGTTTGCACTCTCAGAGTGCTTTTCTAGTTCTTCACTCTTGAAGGAATGTGAATAACAGTAAAGAGTGAATTTCGAGTGAAACTGGAGTGAAGTTTGAATGAAAATGTTAATTTTCACTAATTTTGGAGTGACCTCAGTGATCACTCCCAAATCTTCGAGTGATCCCTGAGGTCACTCCAAAATTAGCGAGGTACACGTCAGATACAGTGTACAATAGCAGAAATACAAAATAAGCAAAAAGGAGGTCCAGGAGATAATAAGAAATCGCGAGCGAGGCACATTTGTTACATAATCGATAATGACAAAAATACGAAGTATGAACAGAGAATGTCGAGGAGGACTGAAGAATAGCTATAAATACTCGGTATTCCAAAAAACATTTCCAACTTTTGATCCTTAATAGTTCAAAAACACTGACAAGCAAAATGACAATTTTGTTGGGGGTAATTTGAAATTGATAGCAGTAATCATTTTCATTAAATTCGAGATTTATTTCTAAGTTAGGTTTCAGATTTTGCTCTGGTTTCAAACCCTCTGTACACAATTCTAATTTTGCACAAGGGTCAATTGGTGTGTATGGTTAATACCCTGTCAATGGTCCTGAACAATGGCCAGGATTAGAATGCTCTATTGCATATTCATGAGAAATTCCAATATGACAGCTAGTCTTTATTCATCCTGAAATGTATTGTATGCAAGCACATGAAAACAAGTGCTTATTTTATCATGTGCATACATTTTGCCCTTTACCATGAATTCAGACTAGCAGTGCCCAGGGCAATCCATCACAAAATTAGTAATAAAGCATTTATGTGCCTTGGAGCAAGATTTCAGAAGCCTTGTCAGCAGAGCTCTGAAAGGTGATATTCACGGTATTCATGGCTATTGTTCAGGGTCATTGTAAGCACACACTCACATATACATCATTGGTTCTTGTGTAAAGTTCAATTTTGTACAGAGGGTTCAAATTTGACTAAAATCTGGAACTTAACTTTAAGATTAATCATGGATTTAACGAAACTGATTCATGCTGTCATATTCAAATTACCTCCAACTAAATTGTACACTGTTCAGCTGTTATACACATCAATGACAGTGCTATCTGATGTATAGTTTTCGAACTACATAGGATCAAAAGTGGGAATTTTTTTTTTCGTAACACATAGTATATAAAATATGTATTTAATAGGTTGGTGAATACTAAAGACAAACACATACATCGGTGTGTTTTTTTAATTTGTTTAATAGGTCATTATGCGTTGGATTCGACAGCATATCCAAGAGTTTAAAAGACGGATTCATCACATTAACTAAACATTTTGACGCAATATGGTTAGACTGCAACCACTATTCCTAACATCATTCTCTGCTGACTATAATGCACGATAAACATCAATTGTATTCAGGCGAAAATCAGTTCTTTCACATACGTGTTTTTCAAATTTTTCATCTATCCTACAGTACCAAATTAAGTGACGCAGTAATGTGTATAGTCTAAGATAGTGTACATCCGAACAATTAAACAAATAAAAGATTCTTGGCAGAACAGAAAGATGACAAATAAATGTGTAGCCCAAAAGTCAAAAAAGAGTGAAACTTTACACGATCATTTGAGAAAAGTACAATATTGATTGTTGTTTATAGGCTTTCATGAAAAGTACATATATCATCAATCTCAAAAGTTCCTGTTAAGATGAAATAATTCCTAGTAATATTAATTGTTACAAAATCATTATCCAAATCAAATAAGGAGATGATGAGTGGCCTCACAGGTCTTCTATAGAACCTGCAAACAGATTTTCAGTAGATCTCATTTTCGTGTGTGTGTGTGTGTGTGGTTTTTTTTAAAGAAATTTAAAAAGGGAAAAATAACCTTCGAATCTGATAACGTTTTACGTTGTAACAACTTTGAAGTTGATGAAACTTGAAATGATAGACTAAACTACTGAAGTTGATGAAATTTGAAACTAAAATACATCATGATATTTGCAATGGCTCGTGTATAATCTAAATGAAGGTGAAGTAGTGAGGTGATAACACAATGAACCAGTCTCATCTGGGCGCAACTAATGTCAGTGTTCGGTATAAACGGGTGTCACTTCAAATATTCCGTTCTTCCATGCTAATTGTAATTGTCTCCCATTTCAATTAAACTAACGTGTTTGTACTGTATTCTATTTACTGCAGTCAAAGTAAACATTGAGCGTCATTGCACTCCGTAGGTAACCCTGTTATACTGATTTCATTTTCTGATAAAATTCATTTCCGTGTCCAAATGATACAAGATTATTAATAGTAGCAATATTCATACATGTACGCACAAATAGATTAAATGACGTATTACGATCATGCAATGTATTACCCAAATATATACATAAAATGAATGTAAAAACGGCATATACATGCGTCTTGCACTTATATATACATAATACATAATAATAATAATAATAATAATAATAATAATAATAATAATAAAAAGCGGTATCAGATACGTTCGAATATATTTCTACTTAACGATTTGCATTTTTTCGGTACATAATGATTATTATTTACAATGATGCTGTTTATTGACATTATAATTTTGCTTGGTTAACCCACGTACTAATACAGGTCTGTTTTTCTTTTTTTTTCTTTTTTTAGTGGCTCATTCTTTTTCCACACTTATTCTTCTGTCATTTTTTCCAAGTATTCATTAATGTTTTTAGTTATTCTACTTTATGGTACACATTATGTCCTAAACGTTTCACATTTTTCCATTTCTTTATAAACTATTCAAACAATGTGCTTGTGTAATGTATGCTTTGTATTTGGTAAAACTTAGGAAAATTAATAAAACTGAACTGAATTACATTTGAAGAGGTTTGTATTGCAGCATAGACTTGGGTTCCTGTATAGGTCAAGATTAATATGACCATTATCATGTTGGAGTCCTGTTGATTAAAATGATCGTTCATACAGCAATACCTCTTTATCCTTTGCGTTAGAACCGATATTTCACCTTCATTTGTTGATTGGACATGACAAATGTGATCAGTTCGAAGGATGGCCTTATGTAAGGCAGCTTGATGCGTATGCCGTCTCAGATAAAAAATTATAATAAATGTAAACCATATCAGGGATGGGAGAGGGAAACAAGTTAAGGTCGTTGCTATCGTTACGACCGTTGCTGCGTGTCTCAAAAATACAGTGTACTATTTCTGCTGATGGACTGACACAGAAATATGGGCGGTTCTAACGTTTATGCGCCGAGCATCACCACCCAGAGGAATGAAGCGGTCTTGGCGCGTCTCTTTCTCCGCGTAGTCCACAATCAGCCCGATTCCATTCCGTTTGTTCTCTCGTATACCTACCCAGTAGACAATGCCATCGTAGAACTGCACGTCAAATACGTAGATAATTCCTTCTGGGGTAATGTCGATGATGCTGTCCAGTGAGGCGTCGACGTCCTTGAAAAAGATCTTCCTCTTTCTATTGTCGGAGAAAAACAGTCGAATTGTGTCCCCTGAAAGATATAGAAAGTTTTTTGCACAGTATGATCTTGCCTTTATAGTTAATCATTTCTAAGTTCTTTATTCATTCAGTTTCCTCTATCATAATACACTCACTTGTTAAAGGACAAGTTTACCTTTATTAACATAAGGATTGAGAGAATGTAGCAATATTAGTAGAACACATCAGTGAAAGTTTGAGGAAAATTGGACAATCCGTTCAAAAGTTATGAATTTTTGAAGTTTTTGTGCAGTCACCACTGGATGAGAAGACTACTGCAGTGTATGATGTCATATGCGTACAGCAATATAAGGAAAATATAAAGAGAATTTCATAAAATTTCATCTTTTGAAAAAAGTACACATTCCCTTGACTCGTTACCGACATATGTTATGGGTAATATTATTCCCATTGCCTTTAGAAAGAGGCAAGTCAAGTGCTCTTTTATTATGCGAAAAAAGTGAAAATATGTTGAATTTTCTTTACATTTTCTTTATACTGTTGTACTCATATGACATCACGAGCGTTAGTAGTCTCCTCATCCAGCGGTTCCAACACAAAAGTTTTAAAAATTCATAACTTTTGCATCGATTGTCCAATTTTCCTCAAACTTTCACTGATATGTTCTACTAATATTGCTGCATTCTCTCAATCCTTATGTTAATGAAGGTGAACTTGTCCTTTAAGACTTTGCCCGCTCATTAAAAACGAGGCACGTCCACAACCACAGACAATGTATTGTTTTGTATCATGTGGCGGGGAAAGTACTCGACTTGCTGGCAGGAAATTGCACGTAGCGCCTTGTTCAGATAAAGCTCTTAACCCGTTTTTTGCCAATGAGGCAAATGCGCAAAAAGTTTACACAAAAACCTACATGGATAGAAAGTCAATGTGACGCTCAGAGGCTCAGAGGGTTAAAGGGGCCCTGAAATCCAAATGTAAACTCAGCATAACTTACATGTTTCTGTGATATTGATTAATGTGACTAACAAAAGACATGGCGAGGGAACATGCAAGTTATGCTGAGTCGAGGGGTTGGTGCATTCCAATGTCTTTTGCTAAACATTTCAGTACTTTAGCAATGATTGACAGATGATGTCATCTCAAGAATATTGGTTTTTAAGGATTTTTTGTGGGCGTTCCCAAGTAAACTGAAGAAAAATAGAAGAAAAAAAATCGTTAAAAATATATGGAATGTTTCTAGATATTCGTTTTACCTCAAAAGTGATGTTGAGGGTATCATAAATCAACACAAATCAACATGCATTTGGATTTCACGGCCCCTTTAATGTCTTACCTATGTGAGCTACGCTCAGTCCTATCACTAATGTGAGCTGAGAGCTTTCGACAATCTGTTCAACCTCGCGAGAACCATACGCCAGTGACATGCGATCGATACCGTGAATCCTGGCCCAGTAGAGGAACCTGTCATGTGAGGGGAAAGTCAATTTTACTCTCTCCGAAAAAAAAAAACACACAAAAGAAGATATATTTATTACGTAACTCTTAGTTGAAAAGAAATCTCATTTTTGAACATCGTTAGCTGTTGCTGCTTTTTTTTTAATGTTCTTATTTCCATCCTTGGGGACGTCAAATTTTTATCTTGTAATAATTCATTTATCAACCCCAGTAATTATAAGTAACCGCATCTCTGTGTTTTTTTCTCTTTAAGAGGGAACTAAACCCAAATATAATGGTGTCATGTGGATTGAGCCAATGAAGAATTATTAGTAGAACACATTAGTGGAAGTTTACAGGAAAATGGACAAGTTGCCCACACAATATCAAATGGAGAGCATAAAGTGAGACTTTCAATGTTATATAATTTGTTTTTATAGCAGTCCTTGAACTATGACAATGTTCATTAATGATTAGGACAGAAGTGAAGTTTTTTGTTAATATTAAACGCATGACTGAGTTTATTATCAAGGGCTTTGTTTATCATAAATAAAACAAAAAACAATATCATGTCATATTTAGCCACTAATTGATTTTTCAAGTTTCTGCAGGCCTTATAAAAAAGTATCTTTTTTGTCCCATATTTCTTTCACAATTACATCCAACATCGAAGAGCAGTTGTATAAGCTGATACAATTTTCAATAAGCCAACTTAATGTTTGATCGAAATTTGACATTAGCGTTAGTCATCCTAATTGCTGCGAATTGAATGCAAGAAAAGCCTCAACATGAACAAATAGATGTATGCATATAGGTAAACACAAGAGAAGATTACAAACCTAACCATCGCCATTGATTTTTTTTTCTTTTATGTGTTTTCTCTTTATGTGTCATTGACTTTAGACAATGTGTACAATGCTATGGGGTTTCCTGTGCCAATCGGCACGCAAGCGCACAAAGGGTTAACGACAAAAGGATGCGAAAGTCGAGGGAGGTCGATTGTCTGCAAATGACATGACATCATTTCCGTACTCTTCCGCTGTAATTTCGTCTATAACAAAAAGTACTCGGCTGCGGAGATATTCATGATTTTATGAGAGCATGTCGAGTCGTCTACATAGGAAATCATCGTTTTGGGAAAACCGCCTTCAAAGTTTTCCTTCCCATGCTATCATGATCAAGGGGAGGTGAGACAGTTTTCACCTCTTGACACTAGAATTTACGCTCCCTAGCAACTTCCGCGATGTTCATCCAAGCTTACAGCAAGCGGTCTACAAATGACCAATCAGTAACAAGGACGCCCGGCACTGACCAATAAGATCACTCCCTCGTTGCAAGGGGAGGAGTCTATCTACGGAGCTAAATCCAAATCTTCGGACACGTTTCTATTCCGTTGAAAGTCGGACAATTATTACGGCCAAGAAAAATGTTAATTCTTGCAATTAGCTTCGAAATTTCGGCAGATGATACCCGGGACATGAGACTACGATTTTATGTGAAAAACAGAAATTGGGTGGTTTGACCGATTTTGCTGATCTGACTTCAAACTCGATTTTCTCGGCTCAGCCGTCAGCGACTTTCGGATCCTTTTGTTGTGGCGGGTTACCTATGTTCCATTGCTTTCTATCACAACCTATGTTCTATTGCTTTCTATCACATGCTTGGTTATTACATCGTTGCATATTATGCGATGGCACAATCTTCTTAGCAGAGAAAGAGGTTTCTTCCCAAATGCAACAAAATAGTTTAAGAATAACATTAATGAAGGCGAATGCGTACATTGTACAACGATGGAATTCTTTTTTTTTAATAAAAAATGCACGCCACTGACCTGTTTCGTTGGTCAACCGCCAAAGCTCTGGGACGGTTGGCCGCGAAAGCCCATTTCGTATCAGGATTACCGAGTTTTTCTGACGTTATGAAGACATTTGTGGCGGACATGAACACGGTCCGAGAGAACTCGTCCATTGCAATGTGCCAACCCACTTCATCGACGCAGTCTATATCAAGCACAAACATACTATCATGTGCATATCAAGGTAATACGCAGAATTATATACATGTATGTATGTATATAATATTGCCTATATAAATTATATAATTTTTTTTTATATACATGACTATATAGTGCGAGAGATAATTCCCTTCCCAAACGGTGCCTCATTGTGGGTAGCATATACACTTCGACCTCGATTATCTGGCCATGTCGGGACCGGCACTCATCCGGATAAGCGAATTGGCCGGATATGGGAGACACAATGTTAATGTATATAGCTGCCGTCCAAGCTGCCGTCCATGTGCACTGGCAGCTAGGCAGGTAGCGTACCCCGCAACGGTGGTGTAATCTATGCTAGCCTGCGCAAAATTGTAGACCCTTCTTCACAAAAATAAAGTATATCTTTATGTGAAAATCATACATGTTTTACTTCATTAGATATTGAGAAACCTATCATGCACATGTTATGAAATTAGTGAAATAGATCCATGAAAGTCACTGTTTTTTCTCAATTTTTGGATGAAAATAAAAGTCCTTCACTGCGTGAACGCGTCCGGATAATAGAGATTTTCGGATAAAAGGAGGCCGGATAATCGAGGTCGAACTGTACTGAAAGAAATTGGACTGAGGCGGACGTTGCTCTCGATCTCGAGTCTCCCTTTTAATCAGTCGAGCTTTCGGCCTGTCATTAGGCCTTCATCAGGATCTACCAGCAGAATACTTATTATCTAAGTAATCTGATGTGTCATAATATAATGCAATAACATATAATGCCAATCTTCTGAAATATTACCTTTATATACACAAATCGATATGTATTGCATGATGACACGATACATGAATAATGTTGAGCGTCATGAATTGATTTGATTGGATATGAATGATATGTACCATAGTGTATGATGGATTTGGGAATATGATTTTGCGATGTTTTGATATGACTATGTTTGATTGTATATGTAAAATAATAGGTATTATGATTGAGTGTGAATTATTGTATATTTTTTGACAGAAGATGAGCACACGGTGCTGTGATGCAGGACATCACGTCATAGTATACACGTGCCAGGTAATTTATAGAATGTTATTGCTGTTTATATATTTGATTTAAAAGTCGATATATTTTGGCATTTGTTAAGGTTATTATATTTTGGTAATATAAAAAAAAAATGATATGTTGATTTAGATAGTGTAACATTAACTGTAGCTATGTGTGTGTGTGTGTGTGTGTGGATATGTGTATGTAAGTATATGTGGGTGTGTGAATGTATATGTGTATATGTATACATACATATACAATGCAAGTAGACATATGAACATATTATATTACATATAAATGTATAATGTCTATATCTATAATGCTACTTTGTTTGCAATCATTATGCTTTAAATGATGAAAAAATATGGTTATCGTATTTCAGCAGTTTGATACAAGAATTTATCTATATATGTTTTTGTGTATATGTGTATATATCTACTGTATATACACACACACATATACATATATATATATGTATATATACATATATGTAGAGTGTCAAATAATGAATTATGAAATACAAAAATCATTACACGCATTAATGGTTCCCAACAATTTATTTTTACATGTGAATTTTGGGAGGGGAAGGGGGCTTCCACCCACTGTCCTATTTTAATGGTAAAGTGGGTAGTCCAATTATATGTACACTGAAGTACCGGGACGGTGATTTGCTTTCGTTGTATCGAAATTTCGTCAAAACCGTACACAGTGTATAAACATATAGATCATATACCGTATTTATTTTAGGACCTGTGATGAATATTGATTTCGTTACTTACGGGAATATTGTAACGGAAGTGCACTGTACGCAAATGTTATTGAATGCTTTGAAGGACATGGTTAAAGGACTCTAACAATTTGTTTCATGTACTTAATCCCATTGGAATTTATGATAAATAAACTAAATAAAGACATTTGAATGAAGTCGTATAACTACCAGTCAGGGAAACCAATTCACATGAAAAATCAGTTCCAAATATACAAATATAGATACGCGCACAAGATATACTTACGCGCAACTTAAAAAAAAAAGACACTACTGCTGTGCAATATTGCGAAAACTATATACTGACTACATCTTTGACCATCTATTCAAATAGAATCGAGGATTCATTAAATGAGGAATACAATGTATATATATATATATATATATATATATATGTGTGTGTGTGTGTGTATCTGTAATTTTAAACCAGGCCTAGTAGTGGGGCAGATATGTGAAAAAGATGCTCACATCCGGCGGAAAGTATGAAATTTTGCATATAGGGGTATTTTGAGGCACTGATTTCAAAAATTGCCGGATTCAAGAGGTCCGACAACGGGGTCGGCTGCCATTTTGAATTCCAATATGGCCGCCGTCAAAGATCCCTATCTTCAGTTCTGACTGACAGCCATTGGAATTTGATATATTAAAGCATGGTGATATGATGACTTCAATAACAGACTTATTTGATTTGTCTGACAAGCTGCACGGCAGCCAATTTGAATTTTTATACATATTTGCCATTTTGGAGTGTTGAAAATCTCTATCTCGGGTTTGTAAATTAGGCTACCTGATTGAGCGCGCTTTTGTAACTGATAGAGTGCGCGCTGCTGTATTTACATTGTGACGTCAGTGAAAGGTGCATTATGCTTCCTTTTTGCTGCACTTTTTGACATGCCCGTGAATGTTAGTCATGATGTTTGTCTTCGTAGTCACACTGGAATTCAAAATAGCAGGCATTGCGTTTGTCTGACACATCACATCAGTTAATATTTTAACTCAGTATGTTAAAATACTTGTTTACCCCTAATTTCAGGGTCACTCACCACTGAGAAATCGAGATAGGGATTTTAAATATTTCGTCGAGGTGGCCATATTGGAATTCAAAATGACGGCCATTCGATGTTTGTCAGACCCTCCATATCAATCTGTCATCAAATTCAATGTGTCAAAACGCTCATGTGTACCAAATTTCGGTGCCACAGGTCATTCAGAACTGAAGATAGGGATCTTTGAATTTGTTTTGTAATGGCGGCCATATTGGAATTCAAAATGGCGGCCGACCCCGTGATCAGATCTCTTGGATCCGGCAATATTTGAAATCAGCGCCCCCAAATACCCCTATATGCAAAATTTCATACTTTCCGCCGGATGTGAGCATTTCGACCAATTTTTGTTACATATCTGCCCTACTATAGAGGTTTTGGTTTAAACTATGTGCTTGAGGTGACTTTAATATTACTATTTTCTGAGGGGGGCAGCCCCTCAGAAAATAGTGTTTTGAAGTCACAGAAGGCACGTAGTTTAACCAGAACCTCGAACGATGGATTGTTTCATTTGCGCTAAAATACGCGCTTGTGACAAGACTGGTAAGCATTAATATTCAGTACTTTTCTTTTTTTTTTCTTTGCTACTTCATTGGAGGATGAATATATAGAGCCTACCTTTAACAATTTTCACCATCGATCCGTTGACGTGCGCCCGATAAACATGTTCCCTGGTGGACCAGTAGACCATATCTTCTGCCCGGTTGTACGCAACGTCCCTGCCGCTCGTGCCCGTGCCGATCGGAATCCGAGAAATCACGCGTCCGGCGAGATCCACCACGAGACGCAAGACAGTGCCATTGAAGAATCTCGCGAACAAATCTATCGTGCCCTCTAGGAGAACGACTGAGTTTGAACAGATATGTTTAATATGCCTTAACGCTCGTTTACTTCCGTCTACACGGAAACATTCTGTTCGAAATCAATAGGCTATGATGAATTAAAATAATGTACCCGTGTACAATAATTTGGTGTTTAATGATAATTTGCATCTGCAGTTCTGCACGCGAGGTGGCTGCGTCGTGTAGGATATCATTACTTAGATATTATTATATCTATATCTGGTACTATGCATAATTATTATCATTTTAAACACAACCAGTTAAATGTTTATCTGATAAGTCGCAGACAAGATACCAGGTAAGTCTGTTTTTAACTAACTAAACATGATAATAAATGATTTATTATTGTACTAAAGTCAGCAGTTTGAAGCTACACTAATTCCGGACTTCAACATTTCAGAAAAAAATGCAGTTCGAGAAAGATATGTTGCCATACTTGGGTGTTCTTGTTGTTGTTGTTGTTCTTCTTCTTCTTCTTCTTCTTTCTTCTTCTTGGGGTTGTTGTTTGATCCATCATGTAGGCCTACATGGCGTCCAAAGTTACTGGTATTCTTATTAATGCATTGAATAGTCCTTTAATGTCTGCGATACAAGTCTGTTGCCCTACGTTGTTATCTGCATTTGACAAAATGTTTAGTCCACAAACTTAAACATGCCTTGGAATTTGCCGTCAATATTCGTTCCTAATTATCACATCGTTACCTTCATTATGATATCAGAAAAAAAATCAAGGATAGTTTAAGGTCATCTCTATCATGTCTATTCTGTGTCATTCTGACAAAGTGCAGCAAAGAAACGCCAATGCAAGCACGTGTACATTATATATACCACGGCTATAGAAAAGAAAATAAATACCTTCACTTGGATGACATCTGTACGTTGTCATGGTTTCCTCACACCAGCCGAAACTGCAGGGGTTGCTATGGCAATCTGAGAAGAAACGGGTTTACTCTGTTGGAGCATCAATACATCATGTCTGAAAGTTGCGTGTGAATGTGGATTGTTGGTACAGATTTGGATGAGGCATTGTGTTTGAGATTATACACTTGAAAACATGGACCATGTCTATCTTTTATTATTCTATATCTTTGACTACTTTCAAAGAGATATAATCAATATAGGCCTACTATATAATCTTTGATTACTTCACACTCTGAGCGACAGGAAGCATAAAGTCTTGGTGTATGTGTGTATGTGTGTGTGTGTGTGTGTGTGTGTGTGTGTGTGCGTGCGTGTGTGTGTGTGTGTGTGTAGAATTCTGTTGTGTCTTCAGCAGGTTGTTCGTACGCTTTGATGGTATTTTGCCGTTGATGTCCTTACCTATAGCCTTTTGTCATTTACCTAGCCTTTTGTTGTATGAAGGCTATAACAGGCGAGCGAAGTGAGCCCAGTCAATCGTGACAGCGCAAGCAGTCCAATCAAGGAGGTTCGAGAGATGGAGTTACAACTGACTATAATTATTCAATCAGCTGTCAGTTTTCTATGGATGGACAAAAGAATTCCACAGGTGCATTTGTGCCTTGATGTTCCATGCTTGAAGCCGCAATCTTTCTGAGCAATCTGACGATTCATTTTTAACGCTAACATAATATTGGGTATATGATGCTCGTTTATATATCAAATGCAACGACATTTCACCTAATGATAAAGCATATAAAACAAAAGTCAATTCCGTTCGAAGATATGTGCAAAAGTGTAAATCTGAGCTGTATTTCGTGAAAGTGTTGGAAATTTTACCCTCATGGAAAGCCGGTTTTATCACTTTTCTCCTTATTTCCGCCAAATGAAACCAATATGGCATCATCTTCAAGTATAGTTCTTTATAAATCATTATGTCAGATTAGCGTACAGACACGTACAGTTGAGGAATTTTGATATCTATTTCAGTAATATTTGAGCAATTTCTATTCGCGCACCCCCGTGCCTTTACCATTGTCTACCGCCCATCGTTTGTAAGTAGGGATAGCGAAAAGTAATTACCATCACAAAGACATAATCTTCCTTGGAAAGTGGATGGTGATTATGCAATGAGACGCGAGTCAATTGTCTTCGCATCTGAGCAGCAGATCCAGTTTGACACATACTTCAAATATTTTTGAGTGGCGGCTTCGAGCATGGGATCAAAGCGAATAAGACTGTTGCGACTCCATTTCTCGAACCTCCTTGGTCCAACTCAGCTGAGCTCATTCCGTTCGCCCCAATGGTCACTACCATACAGGGAGAGGGCCTTATAATTGGCAAAAGGCTTGTCCTCACCCATTATGGCCCTAACTCACACAGGTAATGGTACAATAATGAAACCATGGTTTAAACAATGGACAAAGACCGCAGTTTTTATGGGTCGCCATGTGTCGTATATGGCCTATTTCGTTATAAAATCGGTAATTTCGTCGATGTAATGTTCATTTCGTCGACGAAATAAGTGGTTTCGTAACGAAATAGGTCATGCGACATTTGGCGCCCCCACCAAAAAACAAAACAAAACAAAACAAAACAAAACAAACAAACTACGGTCTTTGTCCATGATTTAAACCATGGTTTTGATATTGTACCACCTTCGTGAATTCGGGCCATAGAGAGTCTATATCTGCCCGTGGGATTTTGTCTTGCCGTATTCTATGTCTGTCCCGAAACGTAAAGAGAGAGAAGAGGGGGGGGGGGGGGGGGGAGGGCAATACACAAACAAAACATGACAATTTCATCCAAAGTCGAAAGCATTTAATGTCTATTACCCAATATCTAATTGAAATCTTCAATGTTCTGAATGCTCAAACTTTCCGTGATCTCACCCCCGCTCTCTCTCTCTTTCTCTCTCTCTCCCTCTCTGAAACTAACCCGGGATGCGGCAAATTCTCCTTCCATTCGGGATTCCGATTCTACTTTGGCGTTGAGCCTGTTGAGGGCAGACGCTACGTCTCGCTGGTGGCAGCAAAGCCAGTTTGGGGATGGTCTGAACCAAGCTCCCGTTCGCATCAAGCTCCTGATTACATGGCCGCGGCATGGGCAAGGTGTAATTCAGCTCGTAGCCATGACGACAGCGCGAGACGAAATCACAGGCGATCGGAGGCACTGTTCATGCACAATAATGGAACATAGATCTCCACAGATCTCCATTAGAAAGTATCTGAACAGGACCGGCGCAACAAGGAGAACCCCTGCCTTTTTTCCCCGTCATCTCTTTTAAATCAATTTTTTTTTTCATTTTTTTGACAAAAACATGTACACGTCATTTTCTTTGGTAACAGAGAATAGGGTGAGTAAAACTATGTGTGGTGGAAAAAGTATGTAACCTTACGATAAGTATAGATTTTAGTTGCTCCCCCTCCCCCCCCCCCCCCCCCCCCGCTCCCCACACACACACCTTTTTTGCGGGAAATAAATATGGATGACTTTTCTATTATTTCAGCAGTGTTTGGTAGAAAAGTGGCAGGTAAAGCTGGAAAGACCTCTTTTTGTTTCTTTGTTTATTTTGTTTTGTTTTGTTTGTTTGTTTGTTTGTTTTTTATGCTTCTCAGCCGATTTTGATAGAGAAGTGACCGCAAAAATGTCTCCCCTCCCCCTTCTAACAAATCGACATCCATGCTCCCTAAAAGTCTAGCGCCGGCCCTGCCTATGATTATGTCATGATATCAAGCCACCGCGCCGCCATCTTACCACATCAAATCGCCCATAAACTTGAGCACGGATCATGAGCTTGGATCTTAGTAACAGTCAGTAACTGATGGAAAATGCGTGCAAGTGCCCATAGAGTGTGCATGGTAACACGGCGTTGAGGGTCTTCACTGTTTGTACAGCGTGAATGGGCCAACGACTTAATATCCAGATAATACGTGCGATGCTGTATGTAATATAAACATTAATGAGTATAAAGGGCTGATTTCACGGAGCACGCGAACGATTTGCGAAGGACGTGAATGGTAAAATCCAACATTCGTATTTTTCAGGCTGCAAAACATCACCAAATGAACGTGAGGGTTTTGGAAACGGCAATATTGTTCGCGGACGTCGTTTTCACGCGAAAATTTCAATGACCTTTGCAAGATGTGCGCAATATTCGCAAAATCCTCGTGAAACACCAAACAGACTCCTAAAGTTTGGAGAAAGTTTTCGCATCATTTTGCGACCTAACCGCAAAAGGGTTTGCGTACCTTCCTTTTTGCGCATATTAAGGGAGAAACCTCTTCGTTTTCTACAAATCAAACTCGTAGAGTACATCCACACATCAAACGAGTATCCCTATACAGAATGGCTCAGAAAGAACAGAACACCTAAGATCTTTAATTTCAGCAATGTTGTTGCTAATTTATTTATGTCATTATTTTGCACAATGTTGGGAAGGCGATTCATTTTCCAATAGAAGGACACCAAGTTCTTTAATGTTGGTTGATGTGTTATGATTTTATTACCATTTTTGTCAACCCTTGCAATTTTCAGAATGTGATCATTTTACACTCTCAGATGCCGAAACCAGCAAGAATTCGACTTGCCATAGAACCAGTAGCATTAACAATGGTATTCACAATGACATTCACATTATTCACAATGATAACCGACAAAACAATCACCTACCACCCTACATTCCTCACATTGTGAACGCTACTGGTTCTATGGCAAGCCGAATTCTCGCTGGTTTAGGTATCTCTGAGGGTGCAAAATGATCACATTTTGAAAATTGCAAGGGTTGACAAAAATGGTCCTGAAATCATAACGCATCAATCAAAATTAAAGATTTTGGTGTCATCCTATTGGAAAAAGGATGGCCTTCCTAATAGTACGCAAAATAATGGCATATTTGCAACGATATTGCCGAGATTGAAGATCTTAAGTGTTCCGTTCTTTCTGGGCCACCCTGTATAGTAACTAAGAGAGAATCGAAAAGAGAATCAAAAGTTTGTTATAAAACACAGAGTACACGTAAAATAAATCGAACGTTCAACGTAATTATAATTATTTGAAACTGTGTGGGGGAACCTGCAAAATATCAAATGCTTGTGGGAATAGGTCCTCGAAAAAAAGAAGAAAATGTCGGTATACACACTAAACAGAGAATTGAAAGGGAAATAAGGGAGAAATGCAGGAAAGAGAAAATCTCTAATTAAGGCGGCTATCAATTCTCCTTAGAAACATTTCTCCCATGATTACTGAAAAAAATTGCAATGTTCGCATTTCCGTCGCGTTTTCTTCATGTACGTTCTTCGCACGTACGTCTTGAGAACTTCGCATAAACTGCGCAAGAATGGATTTTGGCCCTATTGTCAGAACACATTCGTTCGGAGAAAGATTTTTCCGATTGCTGGATTTTGCCATTCGCGTCCTCCTTGAAATCAGCCCTTAATTCTTCATTCGATGATGGACATGAGAACAGGATTATGATAACATTTGATTCTGTAATAATTCTTACATTACTTACGGATAAAGAGAATTAATTATGACATTTTGAATACAAACAATGTAACAAAATCGCTGCAAAACGAAAGCCCGAATGGCAATCAAAGCAGACTCATAATGATAACTAACAAGGTATTATCCATTGAATTTAGAGGACTTCGGTATATTTCTTTTACGAATATACGCAAATCTGGAAGCATATTTTTTCTAGGAATGTTTCTATCTTAGTGCTAAGTGACGGGATGTGTTATGCAAAAGAAAACAAGTTTATTAACATATCCAAGAGTTTGAATGCAACAACCACAGTTTTCTAATTAATTTCATCATCACGCAGAGAAAACTCAAATCTTTTTGATAATACTGCACTTGTCACATATTTATTATCAAAAAGTATTTTGAAAAATACATGTTTAAAAGAATCACGTATATTTTTAATATTTTCCGTGATTTTTATCTGCTTCAATCTGACATAATGCATTTTATTTCAAATTGATATAAATGTATTGGTATTTACATTTTGAACAAGTTAGCCTACTCTTGAGGGTTCATGAATGAAACTTGCAAGCCTGAAGTTTCAACAGGAAGTCGGGGGTGGGGGGAATTTCTCAAGGATTATTATTTGAACAACAATAGGCAGAGAGTCCTACTTACCAAAGCATATGAAACACAGACCAGCGGCTACAAAGATCGTAAGCTTTCCTTGCAAAACAGTCTGGATGCGGATAAAAGTGGAGATGGAGTGTGATTGTGTAATACAGTAGTATGAACTTTATATTTGCTGTATTAATTGATTATATCATTTTTTTATATATCTTATAGCTTTTTACTCATGAGAGCAGCTTTATTGGTTGGTTGGAGAGGCCTAAGGGCCATAGTGAGTTTGATTGATTTTTCAGCCCTGCAGCACTAAAAGTACATCAGGGAAAGCTTGACTTCTTGAGCTCTTGCATTGCACTTGTTTTGTTTGTTTGTTCGCTGTTTAATCATTCACGTCCCTTTTAAATGCCAATGTAATTGTAATAATAAAGATGAGAAACAATTCAAGTGCATTTGATTTTGACGACAAAAAAAATAATGCGTTAATGGGTTGATATATCTTTAAAACTGCAAAGAAAAGTTGTTACATTGTGACGAAAAAGTGAACTGGAGTATTTAAAGATTATTTACACAAGTCTCATAGGTTAAGTGCACTATTACATCTATACTTAATTTCTAACCAGTTCTTATACGTTGAATTGTATTCTGCAGATGTCAAACCTTTTCAGGTTTTATCCAAAGTAAAAGTGTATTCATATCTGTTGTATTTGGCTATGAAATATAAAAAGTAAATTCACAAATCAATTCAATCCCATTCAATTTCATTCACTTGATAATCCCTGAGAATTTGAAGCGAAATGTGAAACAATAAGAACAAAAAAGTAGAATGTTTTCATTTGCCATCTTGTGCACAAGTATAATGTATTCTATTACGTAGTCACCGAGTATTTTAAGACTGGAGAATAAAATTTAATGACGGAGTCAAGGCTTATATGATACTATGAGAGTCACATTTTGCCGTATATTATAGGCCAATATTTCAGGTATTATGTGCTCTAAATCACAACTTATTTTCCCTTAAAAAAATTCAGTTTTATGATAGATACTTGTGGTTTCTCCCCCTATGTCATGTAAGTTATGGAGTGACCAATAGTCCAGAGTTTATCTTGGTTGGTAGCTCTTCCTGTATAAAGTACCTAGTAATAACACGAGGAATAGTCGTTCTGTACAGGTACAGGTGGTCGCTATGGCATGTCTGACTTATCTGAGTGTCTGCGACTCTCTTTAGATCAAATCAAGACGGTAACTTTTCTTTAAGCGATTACAACCTCAAATTTTACATTTCGAAGAAGGATTCATACCACGGCTAAGTTTTAATCCAACAAACTTCTTGCAATCTGACAAGATCATATCAATTTCGCTGGTACATACCAGATTTTCCGTTTCCTTAAATTGTTTTACTCAGTATATTTCACCGTGTATTCTCAGGCAGGTATGAGGTCAGATGGATATTTCGATTGTGAACTTACCATGTCTTAATATGGCTGATAATCCCGACAAAATCACGAATGAATTTCTGCAAAAGACCAAAATTTCTCTCCAGAATCCGAGAGAAGAAAAATGGATGCATCACATACGTCTTCTTCCTAAGCCACCGTATTATAGCTGGTTGAGGGCGAACCTCACGAACAGGCAATTATTTTTGCATGGCCACTCATCGCATGTCACCTTATACAAAGCCGTCTCTTTGCATTAACTGATGATTCCTTCTTTGCACATAGAAGCCAGAAACAAAATTGATTGCCGGATGCAAACATACGTCAGGCGGTTTGAAGGTTTGTGATCAAGCTGTTGTTAACACAGTTGACATGTTTTGGCGGACTGTGTGGGTTTGTGTTTCAAGCAAAAACTGTGGGCTTTAGATACTGTTGGTTGGAAAGTTGAGTGCTTAAAATATGTATCTCAACTGTCATTTTTTCCAACTTTTTCTAAGCCCAAAAATGTATCTTTTTCCTGTTATGTTATGTTGCGAATAATTTATATACATACCAAGTGTGTGACATTGAATTTTCTGTACAATAGCAGACCGTAGGAATAAACAACCTGCGGATTAACTATCACCCATATCAATTGGCAAGGACAATTTAATTTCCCATATTGGCCAATTTTACTTTAAAGACGTTCATCTGGTGATTCATTGTGTATCTTTATATTTTTTTATTTACTTTTCAGAATAATGCTGACAGTACAGCGAGCCCATCGTACTGCCAAAATTGTGAACACGTTTGTAGAAAATGCACAGAATTCAAGCGAATAAGTAGCGCAAAAAAGATATACTGCACAGTAGACATATAACGAGTTTAAAAAATGGATTTTAAAGTACATTGCTGAATAGAATACAGTGGTAAACCTCTATTTCCCCCACAATTTCGTTAATTTCATTCTCAACTTTTGTGACAGACAGCCCTAACCAGACATAGATTTCAACAAAACTCTCATTAATTTCTAGATTTAGCCTTCCTTCAATGTGTACTTCGGCAAAGCTCCGGTGTATTATTCATTCTACACTGCATAGAGCCGTTTGTTTAATATTAGTTATTAAAAATTTCATTCGAACAACCAACGCATTGATAAAGATTGGTCGGTCAGGAAAGAATAACAAATGTAGGTGAATAGTTGGCTGTGATAATCTGGACAGTTTCTTTATTGATTGAGGAGGGGGTTGCTGCATGCATAGTTTACTAACGAGATACACAATGTGATTTAAAAAAATTAAACCTGCATTGCAACTATATTGCAAATGAGTTTCCTTGCACGTCGGGTGTGTTTGGTTTGTGAAGGACTGCTGAACACAAGGATAATTAGCAACTGAGGTGCATTATACTGATTGATTACTGAAGGCAGGCGCAAATGCAATGATTAATTAATTTTTTATGATAAAAAAAAACCACACACACATGCAGACACACACACACAGGCTGTGTTTGTGCATGACAGGTTTATTGTGTGCGCTTTATAAAGAGAGCCATAAGCAATATCTCCAACATATATTGAAGGACAGATATTATTCAGACGGGTGAAGGTTCAGGTGTGAGTTTCTTCAACTTGTCTCCCTCTACAAATTAAATTTGTTAAGATCGCAACTGCCAACCTGTAAATCATCAAACATGTAGGGAAAAAAGGAACCAGTGGGACTCGAACCTGTTATCTACTTCTTTCTGGGCAGCTACACTGACAACCAGGCTGTCCCTGATTGCCGGGAGTGGCACGATGAACATGGAACAAATACCAAAGCTCCGAAACTCGTAGCTCACTGCTATTCTACTTTTTTTTTTCTCAAGCAGATAGAAGATATTGAATTTTGCCCTGGAGTAGTGTTAATCGGAAGTGGTAAAGGGTGACGTATAAAGAGCAGTGAAATAATGGAAAACATGAACAAAATAGCCCAAGGTAATTTTCATTTGCAATCAGTATATTGAAACTGCAGTATCAAAACACGCAAGGACAAGAACAAACACCCACACACGCACAAACACACAAGCACGTGCATAGGTATTCATACCAATGATTACATGTATATTTATGCATATTTTATGTGTGTGAGTGTGTGCACAGAATGAATGCAACTAGGACCTCTATGTTTTTAGGCATACATAATACATATATATACACAAACATCATTGATATTGTATACAATATATATATATATATATATATATATATATACCTGATTGTGTGTGTGTGTGTGTGTGTGTGTGTATGTGTTTATATGGACTGAGTGGTGTTTTTCTATAAAGCTCCACCTTCTGCTCCGGTTTGCTATAAGTCTGCTGTGGATGTTATACTAAATATGGCATATGTGTGTGTGTGTGTGTGTGTGTGTGTGTGTATGTGTTTATATGGACTGAGTGGTGTTTTTCTATAAAGCTCCACCTTCTGCTCCGGTTTGCTATAAGTCTGCTGTGGATGTTATACTAAATATGGCATATAAAATATGTATAAATAATTATGTTAGTGAATACTATATACACACACACACGTGCATCGGTGTAATCTTTATTTGGTTTATAGATCATCATGCGCTGGATCTGACACCATATTCAGAAGTTTAAAGGACGAGTTTATCAGATTAAATAAACAAATTGACGCAATTCGGTTAGACTGCAACCACTATCTTAATTCTGAATACAGTTATGTATCAGCATTCTCTGCTGACTATAATGTACGATGAACATCAATTGTATTCAGGCGCAAGTCAGTTCTTTCACATACGTATTTGTCAAATCTTACATCTAAATATCAAAAACAAGTGACGCAGTAATGCGTATATTTTACGATAGTGCACGTCCGAACAATACGGAACAAGTAAAACATTCTTGGCAAAAGAAATAGATAATGAATAAATATTTAGCGAACAAGTTAAAAGACAGTGAAACATTGCACAATCATAATACAATATTAATTATTGTTTGAGGAGGCTTTCACGAAAAGGGTGACCTCTTATAAGAGTGCATATTTTTCAACAATTTCACAATTTCCTGCTGAGATGAAATAGGGCCTAATAATACTAATCATATCTACATGACTATCCAATTGAAATAAGGAGATTGAAGAGTGGCCTCACAGGTCTTCCATGAACCTGCAAACGGATTTTCAGCAGATCTAATTTTTGATGTTTTTTTAAAGAAAACTGGGGAAAATAACTTTCAAATAACGTTTTACGTTGTAACAGTTTTTTGTCTTGATGGTCATACATCGAAAGGCTTGGTGATGAGGATACTTGAAATGATGGACTAAAATATTGCAGAATATTTACAATGATTCGCGTATAAACAAATGAAGGTGGAATAATGAGGTGACAGCATACTATATTCGTCTCATCTGGTCACAACCAATGTCAATACTCGTTGCAAGCGAGTATCATTGATAAGATTCCCATGCCTGATATACGTTCCAATATTGTAAGTACCTCCTATATCAATGAAATTGTAGCAATATCTATATTCACAAAAAGATGAAAAGGCGTACTGAGATTATACAATTTATTTACTCCAATTACACATAGAATAAATGTCCAAAACAAGCAAAGGTATGTTCATTCATGTCATGCATGTTATACATATACCTCATACATATACATACGTACAAGTAAATATAAAGAAAAATATACATGTGCATGCGCATTCGCTTCTGTTTCATAGACAAAGTGTCTATGTCTATCATTTTTGTCATTTTGTATCTTTGTTACCTATACGTGCATTTTCTGCTTGACCATTTGTGCGTATAATTATGTAAGCATTGTTTCTTGTTACAATATTATTTACTTTATGCACATTGCTAAACGCATATTGTTTGCACATTGCTGTAATTCAAATCTTGATATATTATGTTATTTACATATTATTTTCGTACTTTTTAATCAATTAGCATTGTTGACAATGATAAGCATCATCATAAAAACAAGTTATAGATACATTTTGGACAGATATGCATATTGTTTACTAAGGGATCCACGTCTAAAAGCTGTTTTCTTTAGAGAATCACTCTTTTCCATATCACTTTCTTTACTTCTATTCCTAGTGTCATTTCTGCAAAGTATACATATGTGATTTATACCATAAATACGTGAAGTACTATTCTTTTATAGTGTGTATAGCGTATACTTTACCTCTTGCTTATATACCATGTATACTTTGTACTCTGGTTTTTTTTAATGATGACGATGGAAATAAAGACAGAATTGATTTGAATTGACCCTAATTGCATTGAAGTCAAATTTGATTACATTCGATTCCCTCATCCGTGCGGATTTTTACAAATGTAACACGAAATCACGGGGCACGTGGTTGTACTAGGTGTTTCGAAAAACATTTCCCACTTTTAATTCTTAATAATTCAAAAACTATATATCAGATAACACTGTCATTGATGCTATATGAGTGATAGCTGAATAGTGTACAATTTTGTTGGAGGTGGTTTAAATACGAAAGTGTAAATCATTTTCATGAAATCCATGATTGATTTCACAGTTAGGTTCCAGATTTTGCTCTATTTTCAACCCTCTGTACAAAACTTTCACTTTGCACAAGGGTCAATGGGTGTGTATGGGAGTGTGTGGTTAACATCCTGACAATGGTCATGAACAATGGCCAGGGTTTGAATGCCTCATTATTTATTCATGAGAAATTCCACCATCACATCTAGTCTTTATTCAGCCTCTGGCAGTATCTGTGTAAAGTCAAACGCTTGCGATACTGTCGTTGAGTGGCGACAGTGCTCTCCCTATTTCTGAAAAACGAAATTGCAATGAATACCTTCTGTTCAGTCGTAAACATGGTGACAGGAAGAAAATCATTTAGAGTATACACTTGTGTATATGGAGCCTTAAATAAATCTACTGTGAAACAAATCGCCCCAATGAAAAATGCTGCTGAACTCTTTACCAAAAATGATCTCTTTTTATCGAAAAAGCGACAAATTTGTCAGACTATTAGTAGGCAGTTGTATTAAAATGAAGAACTTTAGATTATTTATGCTTATTTATATCCCAGATTTAGTGATATGTAAAGCAAAATTTGAAAACGATTGCCAGCTGGAATGAAATGTGGTATTTGCAAGCAATATGCTTTATACTTTTTCCATGTGCATGCATTTCACCCCGGCTTTACCGTGCATGAATCCAGACTAGCAGTGCCAAGGGCAATCAACATGAATTATTGATTAAGCATTCATGTGCCTAGGAGCAAGACTGACGCCTAGTCAACGGGTGGTTCAGGCATGTCCATTGTTCAGGGCCATTGTCAGCACACACTCACATATACATCATTGGTTCCTGTGCAAAGTTCATTTTTGTACAGAGGGTTGAAATTTGACCAAAATCTGAAACCTTACTTCAAAATCAACCTTAGATTTAATGAAACTAATTTTATGCTTTTACATCCAAATTACCTTCAACAAAATTGTACACTATTCAGCTATTACTCAGATCAATGACACTTTTATCGGATGAATAGTTTTTGAACTATAAATGATCAAAAGTGGGAAATGTTTTTTGAAACACCTAGTACTTGACCGGTATGGTACTTTCTTGCCCATGATGACGAAACAAAATTACGACAAAATACAGACTAGAAATGTGTCTATGGCGAATGGTATGCCTCCGTCATAAAGCATGACTCTCCTAATAGGCCTACAGTATGTCTTGACAATGTGTAATGACAGTTTTGTATACCATAATTGGCAAAATATCAAAATGATATATTTCTCACAAATGTGTTGAATGGTTCTTTTCCTTGATCTGAGTATAAGTGGATTAATGGCTATGTCTTTTGACCATTTTATAAGTTTATGCATTGAGTAATTGTCAAGGTATGGATAAAAAGTGTAATTTCAGTATTAAATAGTCAATTGTCGGCATTTTAACCTGACCTTTTACCTTTGACCCTATGACCCTAAAATTCCCAAGAGATTCACTGTCAGGCAGAACATGCATAAATATGTGCAAAGTTTCATGATACCTTACGCCACTTCCGATACATCAAGTCTCAAAAAAAAATTCTGTAGTCATTGCAAAAGTATGAGGGAAAAGGCGAAATTTTGAAGGGCTGACCCTGACCTTTGACCCCATGACCCCAAATTTCCCTAGATAACCACTGCCAGTCATTACATGCATATTTTGTGCCATGAAGATACCTTGAACGATTTCCAAGATATCGAGAAAAAATGAAATTTTACCCTATTCACTTAACCTTTGACCCTTTGAACTATGACCCCATGACCCAAAAATTCTCACCAGAGAATCTTTATTGGATAGTCCATGTATACACTAACTTTCAAGAAAATACCTTCCGTCATTGCATAGATATGGGGAAAATTTTTAGCATGTGACCTTGACCTTTCACTTCAGCGTCTACACCCAAAAGTTGAAAGGCACAACTTCGCGCCCTCATACATGCCAAGTTTTATTAGGATACCTCAAAGGGTTTTTTTAGTTACGCTGTCCACAAAATTGATAACGGACGGACGGATGGAAGGTACGGACAATCCGAAAACATAATGACTCCGGTACAACTTCGTGGCGGAGGCATAAAAATCAGAACAGTTATGTCTTGGATGAAACGTGTTTAAGATATGTTTGAAATATATATGAACAGGCTTATATTACATTACAGACTTGTGTTCCTATTTGTCAAGATTTATATGCCTAATCTGATCAGTTCGCAAGATGGCCTAATAGGTAAGGTAGCTTTATGCGTAGGACCCTATGCCAGATGTAAAATTTCAAGAAAACATACAACCAATATCATGGGATGGGATGGGAGGGGGAGATACGATCGTTCCTATCGTCACGACCGTTGCTGCGTGTCTCATAGTGCAGTGTCCTATTTCTGCTGATGAACTGACACAGAAATATGGGCGGTTCTAATGCGCATGCGCCGAGCATCACCATCCAGAGGAATAAAGCGGTCTTGGCGCGTCCCTTTCTCCGCGTAGTCCACAATCAGCCCGATTCCCTTCTCTTTGTTCTCTCGTTTACCTATAAAGTACACAACGCCATCGTGGAACTGCACGTCAAAAACGTAGATGATTCCTTCTGGCGTAATGTCGATGATGCTGTCCAGTGAGGCGTCATCGTCCTTGAAAAAGATCTTCCTCTGAATACTGTCGCAGAAAAACAGTCGAATCGTGTCTCCTGAGTGATGGAAAGTTTTTCGCACATTACGGTCTTGCCTTTACAATCAATCATTTTTGACATCTTTATTCATTCACTTCCATATATTTACTCACTTGCTAAGAAATGGACCGCTCATTTCACTAGGCATGTCACATCAATCACAAATAATTCCAGTTATTGACATCCTATGACTGATATTCCCGGACAACTGTTATTATATATATGTATGTATATATATTATACAAATAATGAATGTTTATGAGTGCAATGGACAGAATATTTCATGAGGTGAAAGATGAAATGATCCATTCAACGAGGCGCAGCCGAGTTGAATGGATCAAACATTTCATCTTTCACCGAATGAAATATTCTGTCAATTGCACGAATGAAAAACATTTATTATTTGTTTTATATAACGCCTGAAAGAGATCCTTGTCCTTTCATGTTTTATTTATTTAGAAACAATAGAGAATCTGAGATCGCGAGAGTGCTCACTTAGCGTTTTACGCTAGGTAGCGCGCTGTCGCATACACACACACTGCAAAACACAAGCGTATACGCGTAGTGTGCCGGGCTCTCAGTGAGCGCGCAATGGAGCGAATCGTATGGATCAAAAATGGCACGGTAAATGGAACCACAATTGCACGGTTGATGACGTCATAGTGAAATGGGCCGAATAATCAATGTCAAACAACCAATCAAATGACAAGGATCTCTTCTGGCCTTATATAAATATACATATATGCACGTATATGTACTATTTTTTTTTGTGTGTGTGTCTTTGTGTGTGTATACACGTTGATGTAGATTATTCATAAACTGATTATCGGTTGGTCGAAGATTTAGTTACATCAACCTCTTCTCCACCTTCTTCCCCCTCCTCCAAACTAAGTCATTATTGTTATTAGTTATCCCTGTCTGGATATATATATTATCAGTGACTCGAATGTCAATTTATCATATTGTTTCTTTTACATTCTGTTGAAAAAAGAAGTGAACATAAAGTTTGAATTTGAATTTGAATTTGAATTTGAATATAAACAACAATTTGACAAGAAATTCATAATAAAGAGAACACGTTATTCTTTGCAATTTTCATAACTTTGTATACAGAAGAAAAAAATGGGAGGAGACGAACGTACCAGGGAGGACCACCTCCCAGAACGAACTGACGACGTATGGTGAAAACAAGGAAAACGTCTGATTTTTTTCTTTAGTTCAGATCCGCTGTTCACGAGAGACAAATGTACTGAAACATGGTGCATTCAGAATTCCGCTTTTAATCATGCTTCGAGGAGAGCGACTTGCTGATAGGAAGTTACATTGCGCGTTGTTTGGACTGAAATATGAGAAGGTGCGGCCGGGAAAACTAAAAGTGGATTGGGCAAATATTGGGTGAAAGCAGCAATATAAGTAGAACACGTCAGTGAAAGCGTGATGAAATCAGGCAATCCTTTCAAAGTTACGAATTTTGATAGAGTTTCCGTGTCTTCCTCTCTATGGATAAGGAAACTATTGCAGTAATGACGTCATTATGAACAACAATTTAAAGAAAACTTAAAGAATTCACCATATTTTCAAGTTTTCTAGGATAATATAAGTGAAAGACCACTTGACTCATATACCTCTCTCAGAGAGCAAGGGGAAATAAAATATTATGTCAGTAACAAGTTGATTGAATGTTTACTTTTCATGATTTATGAAATTCTGTTTATGTCTTCCTTCAAATTGATGTTTCTCCAGCAATGACTTCTCCTGCAATGACGGCACTGAAACTTTAAAGATCAATAACTTTTAAGCGACTTTCCTCAAACTTTCGCTGATTCTGTTTAACTACTGGTGCTGTTTTCACCCAATTTACATTTATATCTGGGTTTGATTACTTTTAATATCTTACCTATGTGAGCTACGCTCAGTCCGGTCACTACTGTAAGCTGAGAGTTTTCGACAATCTGTTCAACCTCGCTAGGACCCTGCGCCAGCGACATGCGATCGATGCCGTGATGTCTGGCCCAGTAGAGGAACCTGTCACATCACATTGTTAAAGGGAAAGTCAATTGTACTCTCTCTGGAAAAAAAAAGAAGATATGTCTTTATGACTTACAAGTAATTTCATTTTTCATTTTTACCATCAATAGCTGTTGTATTTCTATTGTATGTAGTGCTTTTATTTTCAACCTTACGAAATTCGCCATCTGATGTAAAATCTTAATCTTGTGATGGTTTATTTCTCAACTCCATGAAGTCCAAGAAGCCACATCTCTGTTTTTTCCTGTATTTTGTTTATATGAAGAAGTGTTTCGTAAAGTGGAGAATACAGTTGCATGCAACCCTCTACAGATACCATGTGAATTGAGCGAAGGCAGCAATATTAGTACAGGACACATTAGGAAAAGTTTACAGGAAAATCAGACAAACCGTTGAACAGATTTTTTCGCTTTTTGTCGCTGGATTAGAAGACAACTACAGTTGCGACGTCACATATGTAGGACGATGTTAAGAACATGACTATGGATTCTTGAAGGTTCAGTGCCGCCATCACTGGATGAGAAGACTACTTCAGCTCGTGTTGCCGAGTGTGTAGAACGATATAAGGAAAGTATAAAGAAAAAATCAATATATTTTAATTTTTTTCGCATAATAGAACACTTAATTTACCTCTCTCAGAAGGCAAGAGGGAATAATATCATCATTCGCACATGTCTGCATAGCGAGTCGAGGGAATATACACTAAAAAAAGGAAATTTTGTGGAATTCTCTTTATATTTTTCTTATATCGTTCTACGCATGTGATATCCACTTGGCGGCGCCAGCCAGTGTATGACGTATCTAGTAGATTCCGCATAAATTTTTCTGAAATTTGGGTGAAATTTTCTGGTTTTGGATTGACGTCATCATCATCATCATCATCATCAATATGTAAAGAAATTACTGTTTTTACCCAGTGACGCCATGGGATCAAAATCATACCTCAAACACCAATATGTGTCTGGAAAAGCCATTCTCTCTCCCGATACCTGACGAGATCACATAGTTGGCAAAAACTTCAACGAGCACCTCTTGGAGCATACCCCGAGGTTTTCCCGTACTCGCGTCTTTTCCTGAGAGGTATACGTTTGCCATGGTAGCATAAGTGGACATGAGAACAACCTGTTCTACTGCACGGATACCCAAGGGTAAAGCCCCCTTCCCATTTACAGGTATAGTACGGCGTATCGACGGCTGATGCCCATCCCTGCTCATCCGGGATCATCCCTGAGGATCCCCAGTACACCCCTGGGCATCCCTAGTAGCCGTGACGGATACGGCGAACCCGTGGCCACGCCGCGAAAATTTCAAACATGTTTGAAATACCCGGGAGTCTGCTCCTGCCCGGTAAGACACACCCGTAGCACAGCCGGCGGACATCCGACGGACATACGCCTACACCCGGCGGCTAATCCGGCGCATACGTGAACAGCCGTGGCAGACACGTGGCGTGTGAAGTCGTCGGATCCACCACAGCTCCATGCCGGGTGTGCAGGGATGCGTCACGGATGGGTTCACGGCCGCCGCTGTGACGGGTGAACCAGGAATGAGGTACGTGTGCGACGGATAGCGCCGGCTGATTGGCGGATACCGCGTATGATAAGACGAGTGCACTACGGATTGAGGACAGGTCCACTACGGTTTGGAGGTAGTGTGAATAGGAGTGCGCTGGCCCACGCGAAGTCATTCGTATATCTGTTGTATCCTGGGACATGATGCCTCTCTGAAGTCTTGTGAACGAATGACCAGAGGCTGTGCGGCAGGTCCTTAATATATGCGACTGGCTACAGTCGTGTTGAATCCTTCGGACCAGCCGTCATAGTCGGCGGACAGTCGGCGGACAGTCGCCGTATTAGTTGCCCTTGCCGACGAGTCCCTAGAGGCATCCCTACTGTACTATACTCCTTGTATCCGCCGACTGATCCGTACAACCCGACTGATCGTTCGTCACAGCCGGGCCTAACCCCTGCTCGTCTGCATCGAATTCGGCGTATCACCCGCCTGACAGCCGCCGGGCAGTCGGCGGATCGACATCCTGCACACCCGGGGACTCACCCGTGCACTGCATTTTCCCGTCGCATCCGCCAGCAATCCACCAAATTACGTTCCGCCCCGCATCCGCTGTATTATACCTGCCTGTGGGAAAACCGCTAGCGGATTACTGGTCTTGAACTACTTTACAGAACAATATTGTGTCTCCCCTACTCTCCTCAAGATTCATTATCTTGTACAAAAGCTCGTCTCGAAACTTGCTATTCACAAGAATCTAGCGGCCTACGTGTATCTCCATAGGAATCAAAATGTCGAAACCTTTTCAAATGTGTACTAGACAGACAAGGCAGTCACAAAGTCAAAACCAAGTGTCAAACGACAAGCCGACGAATGCCGTCATGACTGATTTCTCTCAATATGATGAATTTCTCACTGCCGTAAAAGACGCAGTCAAACAAGCAGCGCGCGAAGAAATGAAGGAAATCAGGCAGGAACTCTCCATGATGACGACACAGACTGAGCTCAACGAATCCAGAATATTTTCTCTAGAAGTTTGTAATGACCAAAAATCAAAGAAAATAGATGAATTGGAACGAAAAGTACTTGAAAAAAGAGAGGAAATACAATCACTGGAAAACAAAGCGAAAGAATCGGAGCAATATTCGAGAAGAAACTTTTTAAGGATATTTGGAATCCCGAAAGTCAGGGGTGAGAATACTGGCGATATTGCAACTGATTGACAAATTGCCCTACGTCGACGCATATAAGCACTGAATTGATCTGTGTTTTAGTAGTAGCCATGATAAAAAAATCATGGGCGTACATACTCGAGCAGGATTCGAACTTACGACCTCCTGATCACTGGACAGGTGTCATCTCCACAAGACCGCCGAACTTTCGCCCGACAGCAAGTGTTGTTTCTAATCCTTTTAGCATGCAGCGGGTACTGCGTAATTATTCAAAGTCACGACATTCTTCCGTCGAGATGTTTTCATTGCAACTGATTGACAAATTGCGTCGACGTAGGGCAATTTGTCAATCAGTTGCAATGAAAACATCTCGACGGAAAAATTTCATGAATTTGACTGACGATATTGTTTTCAAGCTCGCCAAAGAAAAGCTCGGTATCGAAATCGACATCAATGACATCGACAGAAGTCATTTCAGTGACGAAATGTGATTCAGATATGCATAAACATTAACTGTGGCGAGGTGCGGGTCACCCAAGTATACTACATGTATATGGGAGCGGCCTGTAGCGCTTCGCGGCCAGTGGCTAGTCACAGTCATGGTCCGAGTTGATACCAAAGACGCTTAACTGAAAAGACAGGAAAGTGCGCGCTAATCATGTACAAAACAAATGAAGAGTTTGTTCGCAAAAACCGACAAGTCCATATTTGCCAAATGGAGATATTTGCGATTAAAGGTCAAGAAAAATAAAAAGAATAATAAGAAAATGTTTGCTTCCTTTGACCATAACTTCAAAAATGTACCTTTATATGTAGTGACCAACATATCATTTAAAAGGTATTATTTTGTCCTTTACGACAGAGAATGTACTTCAAAATCTTCAAAAATGGACTTATCGGTTTTTGCGAACAAACTCTTCAAATGGACAGCGCGCGGTCCTCAAGCATATTACCAATGAAAATATGCACATCACCTGAGACGCGCTGTCTTTGTATTGAAGTTGTTGCTGTTCTTCATCATGCGTCTTTGATTGTCTTTTCAGTATGGCGATCACGAACTACGTGTAAATTGTCTGAACTAGGGTCGAGTTTTCCCTGAGACCGAGTTAGTCTGGATCCTTTTGGATTAAAAGTCGCTATACCGACTCTTACTTTTTGATCTCGAAATATATACTCCAAAACAACGCCACATCCCGGCAAATCGCGTCAACCACGTAAGTTTCTTGGTAGACTCTTTCGATATATTGCAGGCAAATATGAAATGGTGCCAGACGGGTTTTCAAACCCTTACCAGAACAATGTTTTCCCTTTAAGGGTAAATCTTCAGAATGGTTTCATTTTGCTATCTAAAAGGTAGGCATACAAGAACTTCAGTTAACGGTACTTTATCATCAGAATTACCGGTGACTCATGGGGTACCACAAGGATCTACACTTGGTCCGATATTGTTTTTGTTATTCGTAAACGATTTGCCAAACTGCTTTGATAAATGTTCGAAACATTTCTATGCATACGACACTGTCATGCACTTTTCAAAAAGAGATCCCAAAATAATAGAAAATGTACTTGATGAAGAATTACAGAAATTAAGCGTGTGGATGAATCATGATAAGATGAAATCAAACTGTTCAAAGACTGTTTCTATGTTAATTGGTAAAAAAAAAAAATTATGCTTCATAAACATAGTATATTCAACCGAAGAATAAAGAAGAAATCTAAATCTCAAGTTGGAAATTTCAAGTATCTAGGCATTATCATTGATTCGCAGATAAAATAGGACTTACATATTGGGCAATTGTGTAAAAAGATTAGTAAGATGATAGCTTTTTTGGGCAGAGTGAGAGGATTCGTCAACGAATCAACTATGAAAATACTGTATAATTCTGTAATTTTACCACACTTTGATTATGGTGATATGATCTGGCACTCAGCAGCCAAAGCCCAGGGAGAAACGTTACAGAAACT
The DNA here is from genome assembly GCF_040938485.1 of Diadema antillarum. Lineage (NCBI taxonomy): Eukaryota > Metazoa > Echinodermata > Echinoidea > Diadematoida > Diadematidae > Diadema > Diadema antillarum. Next base: position 219,110 of record NW_027271663.1, read on the forward strand.
ACAAAACAGAGCAGGCAGGATAATACTCAAAGTAAAGTCGTCTGAACATAAATCAATATTTAATTAAGTGAAATTCATGATAATCTAAAGTGGGAAACTTTAAAAAGTCGCAGCACAAGGCATGTTTATTAGATGATGTACAAAATTGTCCACAAAATGGCACCTATTTATTTACGTGATAAATTTATCATCAAAGCAATCGGTTACTCTTTATGACAATGTGAGAAATTGATTTTATCGAAACCTAATTCTCAAAATTGCAAACGTACATTCTTATTTCGTGGCAGAAAATTATACAATGATCTGCCTTTGTCTATTAGACAGTCCAGCAGCCTTAGTGATTTCGATAGAGAAATCAACAAATTGTATATATGTAGATTTTGAACCGTAAAATAGCAGAATTATTCACAATGAATTAATGAATGTATGTTTTATGTATATGCATTTACGTGTATATTACCCTATATCATCAGATATTTTTAGATGAGTACGGGGGGGGGGGGAGGGGTTGTGTTTAGAGATTGTTTGTGATATGGTTTCAGATATTAAATGTTTGGTATGAATAAAGATATGTTAGTTATTATATAGGTTTATAAATCTTGGACCCCATGGAATATCATGCTGATAGATCTGAAATGGGCTATCCACCGTTACATGTCATCATCATTGTCACATGTCAATTTGTTTTCATTGTGTTTTGATACTCTAATCTTGATTCATGTTTCAGTTATGTCATGTTCAACACTGCTTATCTTGTATATGATTTTATTTTTTCGGAAATAAAAACAAACAAACAAACAAACAAACATCCATTGCCGGCGCCACGTTTTCAAGAGTGGGGGTCCATTTTAAACTTCAAAGTGTTGACACCTTATGTATTCCTTTGTAGATCCCCCGGCCCCCGGTTCCGCTGGCCCTGACATCATACACTGTATAAGTAGTCTTCTCATCCAGCAGTGAATCTGCAGAAACTTTAAAATTCATAACTTTTGAATGGATTTTCCAATTTTCCTCGAACATTCACTGATGTGTTTTACTAATATTGCTGCATTCACTCAATCCTTATATTATATGAATGTTGACTTGTTCTTTGAAGTCTAAGAAGTTGTATTACTTAAAGTGATCTGACTTATTTTTGTATTTCTTCATACAAACAAAAATAGCATGTCATGCATGCTTAACATCAGCACAAAAAAGAAGCAATAGAAAGATTCAAATCGATACTAGGGCCTATAATCCTACATACACGTATTTAGCCCTTGCAATGTAGATTAATACATTCGTGAATAAAAGATAATATCCTGTACATTGAAAGGGGACTGCTATAGATCAACGTTAACGCCCATTCATTGCCCCTCCCCGAACAGAAAAGTATACATATAGGAGACCGCTATATATGCAGACGTTGATCTTGACGAAGATCTCGTAAAAAAGAAGATATCCCATAAAGATGTCTATCCAAACTAAACAATTGGTGATTGCTCTGTCGTTAATAATACTTCCGATTTCATTAACAATTCAGAGGCAGAAACAAATAAAAACTCCAACAGAAATCCACAGGCTCCGTTCAGTATTACAGGACTGGTCTTCTTTCTTGTTGGTGGCTTCCACTTTAGTCTCATGCTAAGACCCCATGCTTGCCCCTCTTGTGATTACTGCAGCCATACATTGCCAGAAGGCTTTTGAGAAAGGCTATTACCAAGTATATTTAGGTCGGTCTGGTTCAAGTACGAAATTTACTTCCTTTTACCAATAAAGGAATTGACTGTTGCTCGCCACAAGTTGACACAAAAGTAATGAATTAAAAAGCATAAAAAGTGTCGTTCAATGTGATGTATTTTCTGTTTTATTAGTTGTCCTATATTGAGCCAAGGCTAAGTTCGGTCACGATTTACACAGGAAGTGATTTTTTTTTTCATATACGCATGATTGAGTATATCAAGGGGTTTGCTTCATCAAATAATGTCTTCTCGACTTGTCTTTGTTTTCATTCTTATCCTCCTGCCACCAATTGATTTTTCACATTTCTCCAGGCCAAGTACAAAGAGTGTTTTGTTTTTGTTTTGTTTTGTTTTTTAATTTCAGTAACATTTATAGCAATCATTTATGTTCTGCTGCAGACGCTGATGCCATGTTCAAGAGGCGGGCCATGATTGATCGAAATTCGTTCGGGTGACACGCCTTAATCCTCATAATCGCGACGAATTGAATACAACCAGGCATAAGATAAAAACAAACAAAGAGCTGCAAACATAAATTAACACGAGAAAAATTTACAAACCTGGGGTGGAGCATACACCTCTTGCTCACCCCCCCCCCCTTCCCTCTATATCTCTTTAAAGGGAGAAGTGATGATCAGAAACCAAACCTCCACAAGTGATATTATTAGAAGCCTATGAATGTTTATGTGTGCTAAATGGTCCAACTTGATTTTGAAGTTTTGGACAGGGAAGAGCCACTGAAAGTATAATACCACATGCTTAATATTAATGACTTGGCACAATCTTCTTTAGGAAAAACAAGGAGAGGTTTTTTTCAAAATACACGAGAGATAAGTTAAGAATACGATTACTGAAGGCAAATGGCTTACGTTATATAGAATGAATGGATATCAATTATGGAGATTTTAGTTTAAAAGAAGAACAAATGTACGACCCTGACCTGTTTTGTTGGTCAACCTCCAGTGCTCTGGGAGTGCCAGGGACCTCAAAAGACACTTTCGTCTCAGGATTACCGAGTCTTTCTGACGCTATGACGAGCTTTGCTGTGGAGGACGTGTAGACAGTCCGAGAGAAGTCGTCCATTGCAATCTGCCCACCCGGTACCAGGACGTAGTCTATATCAAATACGAAGATACTATGCGCATTCTAAGGTCATACCCAGGATATCATGTTGTAACATACGAGCACCAACACACACACACACACACACACACACACACACACATTCATATATATATATATATATATATATATATATATATATATTTATATAAACATATGTTTATCTTGGAATTTTCCACGTGTTAGACCTCGAATATTAAATTATAAGAAGAATGAGTCTCAAATACACCATCTGTAGATCCAAGAAGAAGGTTTTTATTCACAAAATTTTCAACCCGCCTCAGGTCTTTTGTCAGTGTAGTGTATACTAGTACAATGATAAATCTTTGCAAAACCAAAACCAAAAGGGTTTTTAATACTTCACAAATTTAGCTTTCTCCTTTTTTCTGAATATCTTTTTTTTTTCAGATGGATTATCCCGCGAAAAATGTTACTTTTCCTAATAATCATAAATCATCTGCATCTTTTTTTTTTGTTTTGTTAAGAATTGACCAGAAAAAAAAAACATACTTCTGTTTAAACTTGGGACATTACGATCGATTTTCTATAGGTCTATATAACATACTATAGTTGACTATTATTCGAGTGTAATCCTGTGAGGACTCTTTGACATTATCGGCATTTGGCCTCGATTTAAAAGAGTGCTCTGACTGCTTTCGAGGTAAATTCGTACAGCATTCGCGGTGCCTACCTACCAGCATTCGGGCCCCATTCGGGTAACCTCGTGCAACATTCGAAGTACACTGTAACACCATTCTTTTATTCTTGTGATCAAGTGACATTCGAGATGCGTTCAAAAGCTTAACACAATCGCAATGTCAAAGAAACGGGTGCACGTCACGAGACCGACACCCACAAGTCATACAGCCCACAAGTCATACAGCCCACGAGTCATACGGCTCACAGGTCATAAGGCCCACAAGTTATACAGCCCACGAGTTCGACACTGAGTAAATAAATCCCATGAGTTCGACATCAAATAGAATAAGCCAATGAGTTATACGGCCCATGAGTTCGATACTACACACAAAAGGCTCATGAGACCAACACTATGCCAACTAAGCCCACGAGACCGACACTACGCTTAAAAGGCTCACGAGACTAATTAATTGTATAATGTGTCCAGATAATGGCATAAAGACGATATGAGAGATGGAAATGGAGAGTTGCTAGGGCATTACCCCGTCAATTGCCCTCCCTTACTCCCTGAACCGTTCAAGATCTTTCATTGAGTTTGCGTGTGTTATAGTGTTTTTGAAAAAACGAACAAAATTCAGTAAAAGTGCTTGAGATGTTTCAACATTGATTTCGAAAATGCCAAAAAACCCTCGTTTACTTTTTCTTCAAAAACACATACCGGTATACACCTACTTAGAAAAAAAAATGAATAAAAGAAAATAATGTGGAATTTCAGATCAACCAACTCGAAAAGTACCCAGGTACGAAATTAAATTTAAGAGAAAATGTTTCACAAAATGGTCAGTGTTGCAGTGCACACCTGCTTTACATGATATGGAGGGGAAGAAGTCATCTGCAAAGGTGTTAGTTTAGTATAAATTCACATAAAATAATGTAATTGTCTATTAATGTAGCGTTGAGGATTCGGAAAAAGAAGATGCATCCATGAAAACAGCTATTTCATTTCATGAAAATTGTACCGTTTTGAGGAGAGTAATCTTGCAACACAAGCCACAAATGGAGGTGAATCGCTGCGATATAAAACGTTTTCGTCCGTTGAATGTCATACATTATACACGTAGTTGCAGAGAAAATTACAAATTGAATTCTAAGCAGGCGGGAATAAGCAGGCTGATAGGATATGTAATGAGGCATACTTATCAGTGAAGCGAGAAAGGAAAGGGCGAAAAATTTACATCCTGTCCACCGTCTAGATAATAGAAAAGGGGAAAGCCTATTAAAAAAAAAAGCACGATGGCATCTAAAATGAAACCATACATCGGTCTTGTCCTCTTTTATTTTTTCATACATTTTTTTCGGGGGGGGGGGGACTCCATGAAGAGGACAATTCTATTTTAAAAATAGAAAAAGTGGTAACAATGTTCCTTGTAGCGTGACAGAACTGCCCCCTAAAGTAGACGAAAGACGAAAGACATACTTGATGTCGTTGATTGTAGATGATGTTCTTCAATCAATCACAATCTCTCGCTCGATAGCGTGACCAAATTGCACCCGCCAGTATTATTGTCCCTTCATGGAACACCCTGTAGGCCTACAGGTACATGTTTGTAATTGACATGTAGATGGCGCTGTTTATCCTGTCGGTCTCGTGAGACCTCTTTGCCGAGTGTCGGTCTCGTGGGCTTTCTTTGCCTAGTGTCGGTCTCGTGAGCCTCTTCTGCGTACTGTCGGTCCCGTGAGCCTTTATTGTGCAGTGTCCGGTGTCATGGGCTTTTAGCTTAATGTCGGTCTCGTGAGCCTTTTGTGCGTAGTGTCGAACTCAAAGGTTGTGTTACTCGTGAGCCGTATAACTCATGGGCTGTATGACTCATTGACCAATTCTTTATGTCGGTGTCATGGACCGTATGACTCGTGGGTGTCGGTCTCTTAGGATGACCCCACAGAAACACCCAATCAGGTGCGTCTTTTCGCGCAACATGTTAACTTCCTTATAATCTCCTGATTAACCCGTAAGACATATAGGCCTAATACAAGATGCGACTACTGACACTTACATTGTTACAAAATTACCTAATGATATTTATATTTTTTATTGGCAGTAATATTCAGTTCCTTCATTTTCTTTGCTACCTCATTTGAGGGTGAACACATGGCCTACCTTTAACAATTTCCACCATCGATCCGTTGACGTGCGCTCTAAAAGCATGTTCCTTGGTGGACCAGTAAACCATGTCTTCTGCGCGGTTGTACGTAACGTCCCGGCCGATCGTGCCCTCATCAATCGGAATCCGAGAAATCACGTGTCCGGCGAGATCCACCACTAGACGGAGAATCGTACCATTGGCGAATTTCGGGAACCAATCTATTGTGCCCTCCAGGAGAATGACTGAATTGAACAGATATGTTTAATGTGCCTTACCGCCTGTTTTCGTATTCGAAATAGTCTGCGCGAATTCAAGACGGTATATGCCGAATTAAATAATGATGTATACCTGTACACATAATCAAATTCAAGAATCATGGTGTTTGATAATACGTAGCATCTGCGATTAATTAGATTTTTTTCCCCACAATATACAAACATAAATCTCACTTTCTTGAGTGACAGAAATAATGCATACAAATGTACAGAGAAAACAACAGAAATAGAAAAAAACAGTAGCGAACAGGTAACGGTAGTGAAATAGTTGTCAATATATGCAATGTGTGAAAAAAAAAACCCGGAGGGACCCACCAAAAAGACAAAGCTTGTAGAGTGTGGGCCCCTCTTGTATTAAAAGCCCGATGCAAAAATTGGATTAAAAGACAACAACAAATCGGTACAAAAATTTTGTCACAAAAAAGTTTCTGGCAGCCCACTTAGAGACAGACAGAAAAACAGTTATACAAGAAACAACTACAAACAGAGTAATGAGCATAAAACAGGACTGAGACTGCAACAAGACTACTTGTAGGAAAAAAATGACTACACGCCACAAGAGGAAACAAGAGGAAACAAAGAGGTAATAGAATAGACAGGAATATGCAACAAATACAAAGACAACGATCCTCGGAGTTTGAGGAAGAAAGAGAAGAAGAAAAAGAAGAGGAAAAAAGAATATAGAACAAACCCTTCAACTGCGAAGTAGAGGTTAAAGAAGATCTTATAGTCAAGGCTTAAGGAATAGTAACAATAATAAAAAGAAAGGTTATTACAGCGATAAGATTATCGTCATATCTATCTATTATGTCTAGTTATTGTAATCACCATCATTATGTACAACCGTCACACTGTTTTCTGATGTGTCGCAGACGAGATACCGGGTAAGGTAAGGTAATTTTCTGTAAAAATGTAATAATATGTTCGAAAATCAGCAGTTTTTTATCGTAATTACTGATTCAGCATCTGATGATAAAATTTTTTGAGTCTAGTTTGGTTCTTTTGTTGCTTTGTTGTTGTTATTTTTGCTGTTGTTGCCAGTGTTGTTATTTCCTCTAACATTTCAAAAGCTTGGTCTCGTGTAAGATCGACCAATGTTGAATGGTGTCACAAAACACCAATTCTTAGGAGATTGAAGGAGTTGTACATCGTTCTATAACAAACATGATGTATTTGTATTCTGATAAATTGCCAATAATGCAAAATTATGTGTGTTTTATAAGTCTGTTGCAATATATGTTGTCATTTTGATCCAGCAAAGTGTTTCATCATTAAATCTTACATGCCTGTGAACTGGGCATCTTCATATATTGTTTCATTTCATTATTATCGTATCCCATACAAAAAAGACCAGTGACTAGATAATGGACCACATAAGGTCATCTCTATTCTGGATTACTCCTAAACGGTGCAGAATCTATTTGTGCTATCGTATGCAATGTCATTTTCGTATTTTTTATTCTTTTCACTTTATATATATATATATTTTTTTTTTTGGGGGGGGGGGGGGGGTAGCACCATCTTATGTTCGAACAAAGTCTACATAAGCGCGTAAGCACGTATAACAGTAATAATTTAGACATAGAAAGGTATGGTGCATCATAAAACACAGAAGATAGATACCTTCACTGGGATGACATCTGTACGTTGTCATGGTTTCCTCACACCAGCCGATACTGCAGGGGTTGCTATGGCAATCTGAGTGGAAAGGAGTTTATTCCGTTTTACCATCAATGCATCATGCATGAAAGCTACCTCTATAATGTTATTTGTTGGTATTGATTATGATGAAACATTGCATTTGAGGTAATATTTTTTTAATGCTTCATCTGATCTATAGACAAATAATGTATCTCTGACTATACTTTCAAACATGTACAGACAACATTCATCTTTGATTACTTTCAATTCAATTCAATTCAATGTTTTATTTTATTTTTCGACAAAAAAGATATGAACATCACTTTTTTGATAACAGAGATTAAGGTGCGTAAAGTATAACATGAAAGAATGTATATACAATGATTGTACCACCTTATAATAATTATACACTATCATATAACTCAAGTGACTAAAAGTAATTATACAGTATGCAAAATTCGAAAAATGGAGGGACCCACTAAAAAGACAAAGCTTGTAGATTGTGGGCCCCTCAGCAGAGGAAAAACATCAGTTGAGAAAAAAAGTAATAGTCTGGAAGCCCACTAGAAAGATAGATCAACAAAAGCAGACAGATATACAAACAAATAAACATGAAATGAGACTGGAGTAGGCGTAACAATACAATGGAGAGTTGACTATGAGACGAGACAAAATGAGGCAAAGCTAACATAATAGAAAAGAACAGAACAGACAAAAACGTTCTACAGACAGCGATATCGTAAGAAGTATGTCGAGAAGGTGAGAAAAAGTGACGCAAGAAAGAACAGGGCAATAGACATGCCTATGATCGGAGAAATATCGTAGCATTATATGAATGTAGTATACAAGAGCTAAAGTATACTTGGCAATCAATATGTGAAAACGTAGGTTCTTAGAAAAGAAGTTATAACAGCTGGTTAATTCTATTCAGTAGAATAAGATTGCAACAATGAAACTTTCAATTTCCTCTTAAATGAATATATTGAGGGGGCATTTTTAATATCAGGATGCATGGAATTCCAATAGCTCGGGCCAGTGTAAACAAATGTGTTCTTTGCTAAAATCGTACGGAAAAGAGGTAAATGATATCCGTTAGAGCGTCGAGTTGGATATTCATGAAATGACTGATTTTTTAGGAACATGGAATGGAAAACATCAGGAAGAAGGTTATTGTACATATACATAAATTGACCTAAACTGAATAAAAACAAATCTCTAAATTTTAACAACTTATTAGAGGCAAACAGTGCATCTGTATGAGAACGTATGGGAGAATAACAAATGACACGAAGAGCTTTCTTTTGCAAAAGGAACACTCTATCCAACAGATTTTGGTGCGTGTTACCCCAGACTAAAAGTCCATAATTAAGGTAAGGCAATATCAATGAGGAGTATAACATAAGTAATGATTTTTTAGGTAAACACAATTTTAGTCTATTAATAACTCCTATATTACGTGAAATTATATTACAAATATAATCGATATGCAATTTCCAAGAAAGTTTCTCATCTAAAATAACCCCAAGGAATTTAAAATGTGAAATTCTTTCCAAAGAAGTGTCATCCAAAACTATGTCAGTACTTAAAGTGCCAACAGTATTACTAAAAAGCATAGATTTCGTTTTCTGAACATTCAAAGAGAGCTTATTAGCTCTGACCCAATGTGTTACTTTCTTCAAATCGCTATTAACTTTTCGTACAAGAACATCAATATCGCTATGAACTAGAAATACATTAGTATCGTCAGCAAAATGAATGAAAGAAAGAGCTTCAGATACTTGACAAAAATCATTGATATAAATAATGAATAACAATGGCCCTAACAGACTTCCCTGAGGAACCCCACATTTAACTTCTCTGATCACCGAGTTATCATTTTTGATTGTAACAAACTGTCTTCTATTGGATAAATAACTCTTGAACCACTCCAAGGCCTTCCCACGTATTCCATAATGTGATAACTTGTAAAGCAATATATCATGATTAATTGTATCGAAGGCCTTGGAGAAGTCCAAGAAAATGCTACTCAAATGAGAGTGGTCATCAATTGCACCAGCCACTCGTTCAACAAAACTTAAGAGAGCATGACTGGTACTGTGCTTCTCACGAAAACCAAACTGAGAATTTGAAAATATTTTATATTGTTTCAGAAAATTAGTCATTCTCTTATAAATACGTTTTTCCAGAACTTTAGACGAAGAAGACAATTATGAAATTGGACGATAATTACTGGTATCAAGTTTATCGCCTTTTTTGAATATTGGAATTACTTTTGCCAGTTTCATTTTTTCAGGGAATACGCCCTGGGATATTGACAAATTAAATATATGAGCAAGAGGATCAGCGATCGAAGATATAACACCTTTTAAAATAACATTATCAATCTCATCATAACCAGAACTTCGTTCATTCTTTAAAGAAAATGCCATGTCAATTATTTCATATCTATTAGTAGGAGTAAAAAATATAGAGTTGGGATTAAACTGTCCTAAGAATTCAGTGAAATGGTTCTGAGTAGCAGGAATATTTTGAGCAATTGTTTCACCAATTTCTGAAAAGAAGGAATTAAAAGCATTTGCAATGTGAACAGAATCATGAATTATTTCATCATTCATCTTAATGTTATCAATATCTGAATTTTTACTTGCAACATTCATGGCCTGTTTTAAAACCTTCCAGGTACTTTTTATATCAAACTTATATTTCAATAATAACTTTGAATAATATCTTTTCTTTTCAGATCGTAGAATCATTGTTAAAGTATTTTTATAAAATGTATATTTATTCTTAACCTTCTTCACCTTCTGAGAAACCATGCAGAAAATAAATAAAAATAAATGTGAGTGTCACTGTGCTTGTATGTGTGTGTGACACAGAGAGAGAGAGAGAGAGAGAGTGAGAGAGACCGAGTATGTGTTTGTATGAAAGATAGAGAGTGTGTGTCTGTGTTATAAATTATTGTGTCGTGTCTTCGGCAGGTTGTTCGTACGCTTGGATGGTAGGTTGCCATTTATGTCCCCATCCAATGTCAGATTCCATTACCCTCCTCCGGGAATTTGACTCTTTCTGTGATCAAGACATCTTTTGCATATGCCTACATTGAGATAGATAGATAGATAACATGGAGAGAGAGGGGGGAGGAGATGGGAGAGAGTGATTGCTAAAGTTTACACAAATCGAATAGTTTCAGCTAAAATCGATAATCTTTGTTTGTTACCGGATTTTAAGTTAAACTTCAATGTCGTGCATGTATGCTTTTCCGACCGCTCCCCCTCCCCCCTTTCTCTCTTTGATACTAACCCGGGATGCGGCAAATTCTCCATCCATGCGGGATTCCGATCATACTTTGTCGTTGAGCTTGTTGAGGGCAGATGCTACGTCTCGCTGGTGGCAACAAAACCAGTTTGGGAATGGTCTGAACCAAGCTCCCATTCGCATCAAGCTCCCGATTACATGGCCTCAGCATTGGCAAGGTGTAATTCAGCTCGTAGCCAAGACGACAGTGCGAGACGAGATCACAGGCGATCGGAGGCGCTGTTCATAGACATTAAGTAAGTCCACAGATCTCTACGGGATCGGAAGTCTCTGCATATCTCATTGGCCAATCGCTTCGAAGCTACCGTGCCGCCATCTTACCACACATTATCTCCTGTACACTTGGGCACGGAGCGCATGACATCACGTGATCTTGGTGAAAGTCTCTTAGAATGCATTCATGTCCCAATGGAGTGTGCACGGTAATATGGCGGCGAGGCGGCTTCAGCGTGAGTGGGTCAATGACGTACCCAGATAGGTCCGACAGAGATCACCAAGTAAGTCTTTATTTGATGATGCACTTGAGGGGAGGGTTTGATAGGAGGTGGCAACGTCTGTAATAATTCTTACACTGCAAAACGTTATTGATAAAATGATAATAATGATAATGACGGCATTAAAAAAGAAAAGAAAAAATGAAACAAATCAATAGCCCAAATGGCAATCAGAGCTAACTCATGGATCTGGCTCATAAGAATAGTAATTAACAAAAAAAAAAATATGCAGAATGTGTACATGACTAGGTAAATCTGGAAACATGATTCTTACAGGAATATCATTACAATTCGAAGTGGCTCATTTAATGATGCAAAGTACATGATACGACAGCATTGATAAAAACTGAACTGATGAAGGTGTGTGATTAGGTTTCCATATAGTTGATAAACTTACAATGAATAATTATAAAAAAGTGTATATGGTATTCAGACAAAAAAAATGTTACAATAGATACTATAGTTCATTGAATATAATGTTATATACAAATAGAATCACAGAGGTTAACGATGTTAAAGTGTATGTGTACACACACACACACACAAAAAAAAGTTTTCTGACATTGTAGGTTATTGCACTGGTAATATCCATATGAAATATAAGAGTGCAACGTTACTCACATACAGAGATATAGCAATATATAAAGAGACAGAGAGCAATCTCTAAAATGTCAAAAATTACATGCGCTTGCCCTTATCGACTGCATTCGATTGCGTAGTTCGATAATTTTCTGTACGATCAGTGTACTACGATACTCTCAAAACACGCAAACGCACGCAAATGTCCACGCCAGGTACGCAGCTAGGTTGGTGCTACCGCGCTGCGCCGGGCCAATGACCAGGCAGCCGTGGCAGCCTCTACTCAAAGCGGATGCATATTATGGCTCGATGAGGCGATACCGATATAGCTGTGTGCAGACGGAGGCGAACGAAGGAAACGTGCACACACCGATGGTCTACGCGCGGCTATTTTTTTTTCAGATTTGGCTACTTTTGGAGTGCCTGCTGATTAAATTAATATTTCACAGTTTTTGGACTTGTGTGTGTGTGTGTGTGTGTGTGATGGGATGAAATTTTTTTTAGAGTTCTTAGGACATGCTCTCACACCTCTCAGATTTAATTTTTAGGGGAGAGATTCCCTTTGAATTTGTCGGTGTTGTAGCAGTTTTTAAATCACGACTTAAAACACATCTTTTCATTTAACTGTTTATTATCATCAAGCACATCAGAAGCTTTTGCAGCGCTGAAGAACATATGTCTATAGGTTTTGCGCTTTATAAATCTATCATTGAATTATCATTATTATTATCATTATTATGATCATCATTATAAGAAGTTAATTATGCTCAAAGAAAATTATGTTGTTGTTGTTGTTGTTGTTGTTGTTGCTGTTTTGTTTTTGTTTTTTGTTTCAAGTAGCCAGTCTTATGTATGAGTACTCTGATTTGCCTCAAATTTGTAGCGGTTACTTTGCTTTTAATAGATCTATAAATCTATTTGAAACTCTAAATTCGTGAAATATATATTTCCAGTTCATCGATGAATATAAGATGTGAAGAAGAAGCATAAGATTTTGGGGTCCAGAATTGTGGAACAGGTTAAGCATTGATTTAAAGTAAAGTCCATCACTTGCATCATTCAGAAGAAAATATGTGTTGCATCTTATTTCAAACTATCGTATAAATGTGTCGTCCTAGATGGCTATGTGCTACATAATGTCCCGTTTTGTAAGCTGTTTCATTTAGTAAGTGTTTTATTTTGTCCCCTGAAAGTGCACTTAGTCCTTGTTATAATTGTTCTCTGTGCTTGTTGTTAATTATTCTGTAATGCTTTGTTCGATAAGTGATATTTATGATATCATTTTAAATGAGTCACTATTCTTATTTATCCTGAATCACAAACTTTGATTTTTATGTGCACTATTTTGTCGATGATTGTTTTTCTGTTTGTACATTTTGTTTGCTTTTGCATGAAATCACATTAGTTTCATTTTCAATCTTTTTTATGCGATGTGGAAAATAAATTTGAAACTTGAGGTAAAGACATTTTATGAACATAGTTCATGGAGACTTTCAATGCACAAACCGGCAAAATCCACGTTCAAAGTTTTAAAGTCAGATCTTCATTAAGATATACAGAAAAAATCAAAACTTTTATCATACTGTACTCGATACATATAATAAGCAGTGTTCTTGAAGTTATCCAAATTATCATGTATAGTGTAATCATTTGGGGTTTTTTCAGCATCTTTAAGTTTGACTATTTCGAATTGATAAAATGGATCGTTTTTTTAATCCATAAATGATACCCTTAAGGACTCATGAATGAAACTCGCAATTCTGAAGATACAAGAACTCGAGGAATCACACAAGAATTTGACAAACAATAACAGGCAGAAAGGAGAGTCCTTTACTTACCAAAGTATATGAGACAAAGGCTGGCGGCTACAAAGCTTGTATACTTTCCTTGGAGAACAGTCTATGTCCGTATTCATGTGGAGACGGAAATGTGAATACTTTATTAAAATGGTAGTATGGCCCATATTGATATCGGCGAAAATAAACAACGTTTCTTGTTGTTGCTTTTTCTTTTTGTTAATCTTGATACATCGTAAAATCTGTAGAGAAAGGTTTATATTATAAAAGAAAAGACAACTTGAATATTTGAAGCTATTTACACAAGTTATCAATCATGCTCTGAATTAGTGAATCCGAATATCTTCTCGGATCACCTTCTGTATCTGTACGATTTCTTTATTTATTTATTTCCCCCAAATGTTGTGAAGAGGTTAACTCAAAAAGGTTCTTTGACTATCAATTTCAAACTTATACCATTATGTATCATGTCCTAAGGAAGACAGATTTGGTTACATTTTGATGATGTCAATGTTGTTTAATCATGACTTTATTCGAGTTCAAGGCAGTGTTAGAATGACATAGACACACCCACATACACAAAAAAAGCCAAGTCCACCGTTTTATTCAAAACGAATTGGCAGGTTAAAACACGTGCATGGGATACAAAAAAAATTATTAAAGTTTATAATTACCGCAACACAAAAAACATATCATACCATGTCGTACACAAACTGTCAAATATCAACGATATTACTGCGTTTCAATAACAACAGTGGTATAATTAACTTCCACAATATTAATACAATAGTTGTTGCTTAAAAAATAGTAATACGAACATTTTGTGATATATAAGCCTTTATCACCATCGTCACCATCTCATTCATCTTAACCATTTTAAATTCCTATTTGATTCTGTGCCCATTATATCTATTTTCGATTACTCATGTATATTGCATATTGTGAAATATGAAAAATTGATTAAATTTAATTCAATTCAAGCTCATTGAGAATTTTGGACCAAAATTTGAAAAACAAAACAAAAAAGAAATGTCTTCGTTTTCCTTCATGCAGTCACAGAGAAGACCGGTAAATCAAATCGAATTTTCTTATATCATATTTATTATGCAGGGCACATTTTATGTGTTAAAGAGCTTGTATTATATACAGTGGGCCCACACTTCAGGTACAATGTGTCATGACCATGACCTAGTGTCTGTTGGGGGAAAAATAAAACGATGTTTGAAGTAAATTGGATTTAATTATAATGATAGATACTAAACGTGGTTTCGCTACCAAAGTTCGGCGTTTGTCTTGGTTGGTAACTCTACCTGTTTAATTACCGAGTCACAACACAATGAATATTCGTTCTGTACAGGTATATGTGGCCGCTATAGCAGGTTCGACTTTATCTGATTAACCGTGACATACGGTCAAGATCAAATTCAGGCGATAATCAGAAAATGTTTCTCTTACGCAAGCGATTAAAGCCTAAAATTTCGAAGAAAGTGTCACATCACAACTGCTTTAAATTTCAACAAACTTCTTGTATTTTAAGTGGACATGCAAAATAACAATTTCGATAGCGTGTTTATGTTTAAAGGTCAGTGGGGACATTTTCACATTGTATTCCTAGGTACTAAAGTTTGGGATCAAATTTATACCAAATCTAACTTATCTCTTACTTACCATGTCTTTGATGTCTGATATATTTTAGAGAAGCACAAATTAATTTCTGCAGAGACGAAAACTGAGTGCTTTCCGTCTAAAGTACTGTCGGCGCCTACCTCATTTCGGCAAATGGTTGATGTATAAGAATGGTAGCTGCAGAATCCGAAAGAGGAAATGTGGATGTATTATACCTCTTTTTTTCCACACCCACCGTACTAGTTGTTTCAGCGCGAACCTCACGGAGAGGCCATTAATTTTTCATGGCGTCTGTCCCACTATAAGGCCTTCTCTTTGCATTAGATATGATATCCCTCCTTCGCACAGACACCGACAGACGCCAAAAACAAAATGGATTGCTCAATGCAGACTTACGCCTTGACGGATCGAAGGTCCGTGATCAAACTACTTTTTCACACCGCTTGCGTGTTTTGGGGGATTCTATGAGCCTGTGTTCGGAGGAAAATTATCGATTTTAATCATTAAAGTTGGTTTGCAAGTTGAGTATTTTGAAAGTATTATGCAGTGTGATTGCATTGTATGCATATTCTATGGTCTCTCTATTTTTCTTCTTTTATTTTGCCAATATTTTTATATAAAGTGTTGGACATTGAACACACTGGGCAATAATAGACAGCAGAAATTCAGTTTGACTGTTATCCATCTTTTAAACTTAATATTTGTGACCGTGCACCACAAAACGAACAAAAAAATGATTTTGTGTGAGGACTAAAAATAGGTGAAAAGGATCAATTTGGTCAGTCTTGACTTTTATATATTTTCTGAAAGAGCAAGTCTTCTTCTACATTATACTTAAGTTTGGGATCATAAAATGAACAGGAAAGTTTGTTTTTAGCAGTTAATCTTGAACACTTTTTTAAAAGAATAGTGTGATTAGGTGTGTCTTCAGAGTCCCCCTTTCATTTCTTTAAAAAACCCTGTACATACTCTTCACTTTCAACTCTAATAACTGTATAAACGATACTACTACTGCTTTGAAAGTTGGCATTTATTATGGACAGAATGTGGACATGCCCAATTTCAGCTTAATCTGATAATCCCTTCATTGTGGTTAAATCGGTGGTTTTCAACCTGTTTTTCTGTATCATTCATTGCACAGGTAGCACGTCTTGGTGAAGATTAAACGCTTGAATAGACCCTGTGCTTCAGAGCCTCTTTTCTCAGTTCACACTTTTCTGGAGTGTGTGCTTTCTTTGCAATATTTAGATTGGTTAGGAGAGTCCATTTGATTTGAGTTATACATCATTTTAAAGCTTGAAGTCTGTTCTTTCACAATATGCTCTTACCTAAATATCCATGTCTGGCGACTTTTTGTTTGTTTTGTGGTGCACGGTCACATTTTATGATATACTAACTAAATATTTTTATATCCAATGTACCCCGAGGAGGGTGGGGAGAGTAAGATCAGTGCTACTTGATTATTTGATTTTCTTGATTTTCCCCCAATATTATGTATACATCATACGCTTTGTTCCTATTCAGTTTCATGGTAATAATGCTTCCAAAGTTCAGTCATAATACGATGGGTCTGGATACAGTATCATGACATTATATCGTACCCATATACTTGTGTCTTTATTTATGTTGACAAAACTGTACAGAGGTATACAATGGTCCTACTAGTGGTGTCTATTAGGGAGCTTTCGATTTAGACGCGGGCGTGAAGAGAGAAAGAATGATAAAAGCAAACTGTTCTGCGCATGCGCAAACTCCCATACCAGAATTCATCTCACGCTGTCTGATTTTTTTTTCACGACGTGTTCTTGGTCATTTTTTTTTTTTTTTTTGGCGTCTTCGCTTAATTCACGACACAGAGTACTGATAATCCTATTGGGATTCCAGTCGTAGCGCAATCTAAAACTAACTTGCAACACGACGGTGGGAGAGAGCAGAACGGCCAATGCAATTGTCGTCTTAAACGTCCGCGTTTCAAATCCAAATCTCCGTATTTTCCTGCTTTCAGTTTCAGTTTCAGTAAGTTTTATTTCATTAGTACATAACAGAAAATAAGTATGACAATATCGAACATGCTATTCACAAGTCATGAAAATATAAACAAAATTTCGCATTACAAATATACAATCATGTGAAATGATACATAAATGTCATTAAAGATCTTTAGGTGTACAGGTGGAGGAGACCGTTATCAATAAGCCCGAAGTAGAAATAAATTCTAACAAAACTCACATTAATTTCTAGACATGGTATATGCGTCCTTGACTGTACTTTGGCAAAGCTGCGGGGCATAATGATAAATAGATGGCTGTGGTAATCTGGAGCAGCGTAACAATGGGGATTATCTCGTCATAATATTCATTTCTCACATAATTTTACGAATGTGATATAGCATACAAAATCCCCTTTGCGTGACTTTGATTAAGGAGGGGTAGCTGCCTAGTCAATGAGATGCCCACTGTGATCAGAAAGAACCTGCATTTGTTAATTGCAAATGGGTTTCCTTGCACGTTAGGTATGTTAGGTTTGTGAGGACTCTTGAACACAAGGGTAATAGAAAAAATATGAGATGCATTATATTGATTGATTATTGACGGTGGGTGCATGTGCAATCAATAATCACCTTTTATTTTTATAACTCGCACACACATACACACACAAGCTGTGTTTACGTTATCCGCGACGTAGCTCACTACCATTCTACATTTTTTTTTTTTCACCAGGAGATGAAAGTTGTTGAATTTTAATTGCCTTGGGGTGACGTAAAAACATACTGGACGTCCTAAAGGGTGATAGAGGTAAAGACGCAAATTCTCAATAATAAATGAATGCACACAAAGTGTTTTGTAAGTGTTTGTACAGTGTATGCTTGTCTGTCTGTTTGTTTGTTTGTTTGTTTGTTTTCTAGTCGTTCAGTTTTGATAAACTAATTCGTTTTGGGCTAAGATGGTCGTCACGTGTTTTGCAGAAGCTCTTTCAAGAATGATGGTGCCTTGTTAAGTCGTTGGCTTAAAAGAAGAAGAAGAGGAAGATGAACAAAGAAGAGAGTAAAACTGGAATGTGGGTCCAATTTTACAACAACCAACTCAATGTAATCCCTGATCCTGCCGAAATCTTTAGCCGTAACACTCAATTTTGTTAACACTTGTATAAAACTAATATACGACATGCTCGCACGCACACATACACACACACGCAATCATCTACCTGTGTATATACTATTGACATGAAAAACACCATTTGGGAAGGGAGAGGGAGGCAGAGAGAGGGAGGGAGAGAGGGAGAGGGACGGAGAGAGAGAAATTGTAATGGAGAAGAGGGAGGAAAGTACACTGCGTGAACAAAGAGAAAATGCCTAAACAGTTGAATTGTGTTGCCTATGTATCTATATATCATCTTTTCCCATCGGACTGTTATGCTGTACTAATTCTCACAATTACTATTTCTCTACCTCTCTTCCCTCAATTCCCTCTCTCCCTCACTATTCCTTTGATCTTTCCTTTCTATTCATTTCTCTTTGCATGAACAATCAACTTCAACTGAAAACATCTATAATGATATCAAACATTATTTCGCTGCAGTCTCTGCATCGTTATCATGTATGTATAATTGTTCCTCTGATCATACGCTGTTCATATAAACTGTCCTTTATTACACACATTCTGTATATAAACTGCCTTCATGCTTATATGAAACATCATTCGTATATAACTTTGTCAGTGTTTGTAAATAAATGATTATACATGTATATGTATAATATGTGTCTTTACGTGTGTGTGTGAGTGTGTGTGTGTGTGTGTGTACGAACATGTATGAATATCAATGACTTTGTCTGCACAAGTGACAAGTAATTATGTTGTAATATTTATCTTATTCCATAACACATAATAATGATAATTGTTGTAATGACTGTTGGTGATATTTAGTGGTAGTTGATCTCCCATGAGACAAAACTTTCACAGGCCTACGCCAACAGAGTTACATCAGAAGAGAGAACTGAGATATCTTTAATTCGTTTCTGAAATATAGCCATAGTCAGCAGTTGGGCCAGTGTACTAAAATATTCACATTCCTCGCACTCACAAAGAAGTAAATGATGTCGACGCATGAAAAAACAACAACAAAGACTGATACAGTTTAATTTTATTTACTCATTCTCTATTTCTTTATTATCAGGGCGCTATATTATGAACTAATCGTTTACCCGCCTATATGCAGTCGTAATGCCGTTCTAACGAAGGAGATGTAGCGAGCATTAATGAACATTGTTTCCTAAACTGAAATGATAAACTTATGTGAATCTGAATGAACAAGGCAAAGTCATCATGCTACTAATGCATATGCAGTAGCTGCCAACGCCAGTGCTCATTGTGCGTGCACTTTTAATTTCCAAGAATAAAAATCTATCATTACTGTATTACTTCTGTAACTTAACTCACATGGAGTCGATTTGCATATAACACTTTTCGACGAAGTAACTTGATCGTGGAAGTTTGTTATTGAAACATTTCATCCACATGCAGATTCATTCAGACAGATTGCAAAATCAAAAGAAAGTTGGGACGAGGTTGAGTTAAAGACGAAGGAATGAGATAAAAAAGAAAAGATAACCATGGCCAATGAGTACAAGTGATCTGTTGAAGAAGAAACAATTCATTTTGACGACCCGGTAATATTGAAAAAGCCACGTACTTGTATTTTTTATACGTCACCAGGTAGTGGATTTCCTCATGAAGAGGCTTTATCAAGATTAAATGGGAAAATCTTATAGCGAAAAAAACAAAGAAAAAAATGATTTATTTATTAATGCTCCAAATATAACTATAAGCAAAGGAAAAGTGAAATGGTAGAATTATTTGCTTTAAAGCATGTGACAAATGAATTTGAATTCCGCAATCGACAGCAACGAATAAGTCTAACAACGCTCTTAGTTAGGTAATGATGTATTTTATAGAAGCCAATGGACATAAGTGATTTATCTAGTATGATGATTGCTTGTCACAAGCACTACTCCACATTCGATGCTTATTTCTAGCATCCATAAAAGAAAAAAAATGCACATAAGAATTCAAGATGAAAAATGAAAAAGAGAAGACAAAGTTTCATAAGAAAAAAGAACATCCTCTTTCATGGATGACATTATTATGAACAAAGGACTGAAATCTTGGCTGAAGTTGTACAGCGTAGCAGTGGAATCCTCAAACAAGTTAATAAAATCAAGTTGAGTGTACTTCCGGTATGATAAAAGAACTTGCAAGCTCGATCAACACGCATGTTAAATGAATATAATCATGGTAAAACTATGTTTAATCGTTTGGGATTTTTTGAATTCATGGAAGCTGTGGATCACTAGAATAGATCATGGAAAAGTGATCTGTATAGTCGTGGCTGGATGCACAAGACTAACAAGGACTGTCTTGCGCATAGAATGGGGTAGATTCATCGGGCGGAATACCGTCATCTTCTCCGCACATGTAGGTTCTGTGCGACAACGGAACGATAGGTGATGAGCGACCAGTCATTAGAGAAAAAAGATTAAACAATGATGTGACGTGGGAGGAGGAAAAAATCATGCAACAGAAGAGGAAAGACATTGAAAATATCATTTGTTGCGTTTTGACAATGGTGTGGTTTCCGAAACACACCCCCATCCCCGCGTTAGAAAAGATAACGATGGATTGCATGGAAAATGTTTTAAGTGTTCCATGATTTTTCGATGGAAGAAATAATGTGGGAGAGAAATTGACAGTACACAGACGAGTCCATCGACGATCCAAATGTGCGATGAAAGACAAAAGAAAATGCAGTGCAGTGGGTCATTACACAAGATTGAGAAAGACTACATCCCTCATACTACCGAACCTTCAGGAATTTTACTTTCAATCTACTCTTGACAAGTGTGTATCAGCAAAATGGCCTCTTTTCTTTTCTTTTTGTTTTGGTCTGTGTGTATGTGTGTGTGTGTGTGTGTGTGCGTGTGTGTGTGCCAAATATAAAATGATCAATCTTAATGTCATCAAATTGATCACGTGATAGGCGGAAGGTTATAATGTGCTGGATATTGCAGCACTAGCACAAGGGCACCAATACTAGGGGAAGAAACGTAAGGATTTTCAAAGATTGGCGTCATCGGCCATCATCGAGCTTGCGTCAGACGCAGATAACACCCTCGAAAATTTCAGTAGCGAAGCCATGCGATACAGTGCTTCATTGAGGAAACTGACGTTGGTTTGAACTTGAGAAGAAAAGTAAACCCAAATCAATGTTACTTTTGGCTGTAAAATCGACCAAATTTAGTAATTTGTTGTTACGGTATTCATTAAACACATGTTTGTGCTATCAGTCTTTTTATGTGATCTGTAAAACACACACACACACACACACACACACACACACACTTAGTTTCCACGATGTTACCTCCCATCAAAATTGAAAATTGCACTCCTTTAATATCCTTTCTTTGAGTTTTGTCATGTGATTAAGAATGATTATACGCCCCCCCCCCAAAAAAAAAAAAAAAGAAGAGAGAGAGAGAGAGAGAAAGAAAGAAAGAAACTCAGACATGACCTTGAATACAGACTCACGTAATATTTAGAAGTCACTCAAGTAACCTGTCATCAAAAATACTCACGTGGTACCGTAGAAGTCAGTAACCTGA
The DNA here is from genome assembly GCF_040938485.1 of Diadema antillarum. Taxonomy (NCBI): domain Eukaryota; kingdom Metazoa; phylum Echinodermata; class Echinoidea; order Diadematoida; family Diadematidae; genus Diadema; species Diadema antillarum. Next base: position 241,117 of record NW_027271663.1, read on the forward strand.
ATCTGAGTGATGTAGAGCCTGGGTCGTTCCCATAACTCCCAATCCCAGAACTTGTACCAAGCAACATCATAGTCCCAGTCCAAGTACAGACCAGACAGCAGACCTACATTAACATCCGACGCGCCAACATGCATGTATATGGTGTCTGGAGAGTACTCCTCAGTCTCGCTAGGATAGCAGAAGAATAATCAAAAGATGCATTGATACAGAACCAGGAACATTCGCTCTTCAGTTTCCCCAAGTGAACAAAATATAAGTGACAAACCACTCTTTAAACTGTAAACATGGAAAAAATCAATCTTGTCTTTTTATAATAAGATCACAAGTGAAAGATAAGTCACAGAAGCATAGCGACTTCTTCCCAGCTGGAAACCTATTCCACAAGAATTCGACATTGAGGCGAAAGATCATCAAAAGATAATTTTAACGCTGGTTGAAAGTACTTCTTAGTTTTCATTTGATGTCTGGAAATTACACAGAAGAGGCTGTTATTTTACAAGGAAATACGCTCTTTATTTTGGGTTGGCCAAACGAGCAATGAATTTTTTATGTAGAATATGGAGCGTGACAACACCTGATTTTCACAAAGCTATAATGGTAAAAGACCATTGCAGTGAAACGTTTGAAGGGAAAGTATATTCTAAAAGCCTCCCTGGTGAGTGGTGATGTACACTGACGTGTTTTAAGAAGAGAGCAAAAGAGCGCGGGTATTCATGAGTCTTCTAAATAGTATTTTGAAGGTACCCTGAGTTACCTAAGCCAGTAAAACATTATAAAAAAGGCATGTAATTGGGATCAAGAAAGGGAAGACCCCCGGGTTATTAGAAAATTGTTCATGAGCATTGTGCAAATGCGCAATGACATCGTAAATTAACATTCCTGAATCTACTGCAAAAGCGAGCAAAAGAGTAATAAAAAAACCCTTGTAAATGTTATATGGAAAGAATTTCTGTGTAGGAGAGCGAAAGATGAAGTATCCAAATAATTTACGTAAGAATAGGAAAAAAAAAATCCCTCCCCTCCTCTTTTATTCTTTAGATTCCTGTGTTGTGCTCTCGTTTGTTCCTTATTCTTGATGTTAATACTGTATTTTTTTCTTCAACTATTGCTCTTTTGTCTGCCTGTGTACAATAAATACATATTGTTTGTATGTACAGATTTGCAAATGTAAGGTTATTCTTTATGAAATTACGTTGTCTGCGTATTATTACAGTTAATCAATCAGAAACATAAATTTGAACTTTAATATACATATTTCCCGCCTCAACTAAGATGGAAGAACCACTGTTTCACTTACGAAGTTAGAGCGAATCTGGAAGACTGAGCGGAGTAGCCGAAGAGTTGGACGTAGATCTGACCGCAGGCCTCTTCCGCCCTCCGTGGATCATCCGTTTTGATCGTGAAACGATACTGCTGACCTTATGAAAGGATGGGAAGGTGGAGGATGGAATGTATTTTTAGAAACTCCACACAAAAGATGTACACTACATGACATAAATTGCATGTTCAAACTTTTTCTGTGTTTGTATCAAGTACGTGTATGTATTTTGTGAATAAATCACATCAAACAAACACAAAATAAACGATCAAAAGATTTGTTAGGATCTGGAGTTGAAAAGCGGAAAATATGATGGGACAAAATCGAATTAGCACACATTGGATGAAAAACAAGTTACTGTTTAACTTTTTAAAGTCTTTAGGACAGATTATATTGATCGAGGAAAACGTACTTGTCAAATTTTGTATTAAGGTTACAAACTCTTGAATTACTCTCTTTAGAATTTTGGACAAACAGGAGAATGTCGATTTTAGTGCAAAGGATTCTACAGTTTTGGAGGGATATTTTTTGTAAGACCTAGCACTGCTACATTCAGCAGAAAACTCAGAGATTTCCAATACAAGTTATTACTTTGGAGGAACTTACACAAAGAAGCATTTCCTTCTGTTCGAGTTTTTTGGGAACAAGCTGTGTTATTCATTATATTCGATTCACAGAGACACATCTAAATCACCTACATAATTCTTTGGAATTGTTCAAAGGCCAAAGCCCCGTGGCAGGTGGATACTGAGAAATTGATAATGAGAAACTCGTATAAACGCAGATTGGTATACCACTCATTTGTGTATAAAGGGCTTCTGTGTAAGAATAAAGTTATGTAATATATGTATCTTTATAATCAAATACATTAATAATCCACACAGTTCCTTCATTGCGTGAGATCAGGACAAGTAAAATAGTATAGAAAAAAAAAAGAAAAAAATGTAGCTACCTTTTAAGATAGAAATTTAGAAGTTAAAAAAGAGATTTACAAGGAAAAGTAGAAATTACGCGGTGCGTAATATATGTCCCCGCCGGAAGTAGCATTTAGTAGCAAAATGTACAATATAGGTAAAAAGATGAAGGTCAAAGGTCAAAGGTCAAAATTCAATGTAGAAGTTTTAAAGCCCTCACCTAGTGCCATCACATAAAGCAAACGGAATCGAAATCGGGTTAGAAATGGCGAAGGAGTAGCATTTTGTAGCCAATGTACAATATAGGTAAAAAAATCAAGGTCAAAGGTCAAAGAAGACAAAGGTCAAAATTCTGTGTAGAAGTTTTGAAGCCCTCACCTAGTGCCATCACATAAAGCAAACGGAATCGAGATCGGGTTAGAAATGGCGAAGGAGTAGCATTTGGTAGCAAAATGTACAATACAGGTCAAAAATCAAGGTCAAAGGTCAAAGAAGTCAAAGGTCAAAATTCTGTGTAGAAGTTTTGAAGCCCTCACCTAGTGCCATCACATAAAGCAAACGGAATTGAAATCGGGTTACAAATGGCGAAGGAGTAGCATTTTGTAGCAAAATGTACAATATAGGTCAAAAATCAAGGTCAAAGGTCAAAGAAGTCAAAGGTCAAAATTCTGTGTAGAAGTTTTGAAGCCCTCACCTAGTGCCATCACATAAAGCAAACGGAATCAAAATCGGGTTAGAAATGGCGAAGGATTAGCATTTTGTAGGCAATGTACAATATAGGTCAAAAATCAAGGTCAAAGGTCAAAGAAGTCAAAGGTCAAAATTCTGTGTAGAAGTTTTGAAGCCCCCACCTAGTGCCATCATATAAAGCAAACGGAATCAAAATCGGGTTAGAAATGGCGAAGGAGTAGCATTTTGAAGCAAAATGTACAATATAGGTCAAAGGTCAAGGTCAAAGGTCACAACTGAAATTCTGTATAGAAGTTTCAAAGCTCTCATGTAGTGCTATCATATAAAGCAAACAGAATCAAAATCGGGTAAGAAATGGCGAAGGAGTGGCATTTTGAACATTTTGATCACACACGGACGCACACACGGACGGACACACGGACGGACGGACACACGGACGGACACACACACGTACGGAGCCCGTTTCATAGTCCCCTGCTCGAACTCGTTCGGCGGGGACAATAAAATCTATGAATGTGTTTATCCTGGGTATTTCATCCAAACCTTAAAGACTACTTATTATGCTATTATATAGATATACATATAATACAACGAGGCAATGAGGCAATACACCAAGCCACGCACAGATAGTCTACAGTCTAAGCTCGGAACTATACCTCAGCAAATATGTCACTAAATGATCTCCCCTTCATTCGTACACTTACACCTGTATAGACATCCTGCCTTCGGATACGAGGGTCATCCTAACTATTAACTCTAAGATTATACATAGATATATAAATAGGTGAATGTATAGTTTTGTCTGTTAGGGTGGGTGTGTGTTCTTATTTTTTTCTACTTTCTTTCTATTATAGTTGTTACGTTTTTTTTTCTATTGTCCACACATATTATTTGTGTTGAATTTATATCGTTAAAAATGCATGTGTAATAATGGGCTTTATAACTGATTTGTGGATCAATAAATTTGTAGGAAAAATGATTTAGATACAAATTTAGATACAAACAATACTCTCCACAAATTAAAATTGTTCTTTTCTTCTCTGTCATGTCTAAGGCATATCATCGGGTGTGTCTCGTTTAATTTGCTTCTTTTTCTTTAATGATGTTTAGCTCCTTGTATAGGCCCACGTTTGCTGTATTTAATAGTAAAGTCAAACATGATCTGGCACGATGGCGTTTTGAGATCCTACGCGAAAACAAACAGTCAACTAAAATCTTTTAATAATTTATGAACAGTTAATTGTCAAAACAAGTTAAGTCCATTCTCTCTAAGCAGCTTAGATATTTGAGATAAAGAACAGGATTCAGTTTAGATCTCAGATCTCAGTTTTATTACAATCTCTGCAACGATAACATCACTGTTGTTCTTCCAAAACCACGAACCAATTTTTAAAGAAAAACGCATTATATTCAGCTTCTAAGCTCTATAACGATCTCCCTATAAGTCTTAAGACAATGAATGATATTAAATTATTTATAACATAAATAAAGAAAAGATTTGTATGATTGAAACAGTTTATATTCAACTTATATCCAAGTGTTAATTTTGTAAAATCAAATATTTTCTCATAGAACAGGTCTCTCAATTCACTTGACTCCCCCCAACCCCGTTTCGTTAAAAGCTCGTCTGTCATTTTCAAACGTCTAAATCTGTTTGCACTGTGATATTATGATTGTTAATTTTTCAAACCTTTGTGTATTTCTGTATAATTCTTTTCCTCAATTCTCAATTTGATTTCTTGTGTTCATTGTATGTATATACTTTTTATGTTACACTTGCATACTTTGTGACTTTTTTCACCTTTTTTCAATGTTTATTACGTTTGTAATGATTATGGCCTTTACTTGTATTCTCTTCATTGTATGATTTTTATGTTTTGTTATCATTTTACGGCCTTGCTGAAAAACAGCTTTTAGCTGATGGCAAGCTTTTTATCGTGGTTAAATAAATAAACTCAAACTCAAACTAACAAAAAAAAACTAAGTACATAAGAAAATGTGGAAACTTTTAATCACAATTTCAAGAATATTGCTTGTTATGTAACGAGTGAGCCATTACTGGAAATTTTTTGTTGTTGAATGGACTGACGTTAAAATGTTTGAAAATGCAATTAAACTCTTAATATACTGTACAAACTTTAGGACGAATCACGACACAAGATGTCCAACCAATCCAACTAGTCAATCAAATCACGTCTCACCACAGAAATCGGACGAACTCCGGGTGGTTATCTGGTATGTGTTTCCGTCCGCCCGATCCTGGTCGGCATAGAAACCCATCCTGGCCGTATTGCTGTCCCCGAAGCAGAGTCCATATTCGTTGCTGTCGCCATAACCGCACTGTGTAGCAACGAACTCGCAGGTCGCACTCTCGTAAATCGACTCGATGAAGTACTCAATGGCACGCAGATGATTACATGCTACGAACTGAGTCGTTCCTGCAAATAGTATGCGAACGCGCGTATTTATGAAAGTAAGGATAACTGTCATAATAACTTTTAAAAAAATCTTATGAGGGTTGTATGGCAATGCTTCATCTCAGCATTTTCAGTGCATTCAATTGATACAAAACTACAACATTTTATTCACATTTTTAAAATCTTATTCAGTGACACTGAGACACAAAAGGGATAGGGTATTACTACAGGAAACACCCACAAAAGTTTTAAGGATAAATGGAAAGACGATCTGCCGATGAACATCGAAATAATTGGGGACGGCAAAAAAAAAATGGACAACAACAACACAGAAGACATCCAGTTTCGTGCCAAAATGCTGTGAAAAATGGAGTCAGTGTCATGCATATGATGTCCCCGTCTCAGGTGAACGAAGTGATCTGTGAATCATCTCAGTGGGAACGGTATGGCCTGTATAGGCCTGAGGTATTTGACCGTTATACTTACCATCCCACAGCCCACCTTCGCTGCCAACGTGTTCGAAAAAGCTCTGGTCACAACCGGGCTGCGCCCTGCCTTCGTTCGGGTAGAAATCCATGTGGCCGCACGCCGCGTACATGCCATATCCTTTTTGAACGAAAGAGGGAATAATAACTACAATGGATGGAGAGCAAAAGGGGAACTTTAAATTGGAAGAAGGATGCAGGAAGGGTTGAGGGAGAGCTGAATAGAAACAGAAGTTGCGATCAGTGAATTGTATGTGGACCTATGTACTTTAAGATTAGGAAGAAGTAGGTGAAAATGAAGCAAAATGAGTTAGTTCAGCTCAGTTCAATTTCTTTCTTCTTCTTTCTTTCTTTTTTTTTTGGGGGGGGGGGGGGGTGGGGCATCCAACTCCAACCTAATCAACATACACATGTAGTATCAAAATAATAGGGTACATTGTACCTTTGGTGAGAACTAACAGAGTGAAACATATCGCAGTATTGAGTATTGAGTATTTGGATGATGGAGATACGGGACCCTATCAAATGCGCAGCTAGCTAACGGCCCCAGCACCAGTTACCGGTTACTTAAAAAAAAAAAAGAAGAAGAAGAAGAAGAAGATAAACGCGTAGACATCAAATGCAGTAACAAGATATTACAGGGTCTTTTGACCAAGTTGAACATGAATACATTATAATTATTTAGGGTTGATAAAACAAGATCGAGAGTATAAATTCAGCAGAGAAAAGACTATAAACAAACAGTATACAACGGGGGAAAAAAGTTGCAAGGCGGGACATATGTGGACGAGGGGAAACTTACTACATCTTCGTAGAATGGATTTTAAGGGTCTGCCTCAATAATTTGTTTCGACATTAGTCACGTAAAGATTAGACACAACAATGTCGCTATGTAGCCTGGACCACCAGTACACGACCTTAAAAAAGTGTTGTTCTTTTACTCCTCTTTTGCTTTAAAGTGGTACTAGCTATCAAAAAAAAAAAGAACGATTGAAGAAGACCAAGGCTCTTTGCTTAGATATCACACTTGGATCACATCGAATCTTCAATGCGATTTATTGAAGTTGTTTTTATTTCTGTACTTTGAAAACACGCCTCCATAATATTATTAGATACTAATTTCTGCAGGTGTGCATGAGGACTAAAAGGACAAGTTCATTCAAATATTATATGTGGATTGAGTGAATGCAGCAATACTAGTAGAGAACATTAGCGAAAGTTTTAGAAGAAATCTGACAATCCGTTAAAAGGTTATAAATTTTCAAAGTTTTTGTGTTCAGTGGATCGCGAAGACTACTACAGTTTGTGATGTCTCGTAGACCCCTTTGTCCAACGACATAAAGAAAATACATTTAAAAGGAATTCTACAACATTTCATTTTTCTATATGAAAAAACACACATTCCCTCCACTTGTTACATTTTAAAGGTAAAATTGTTCACCTCGCTTTTTGGGAAAGATAAGTCAAGCGCTCTCTTATTTTGCCAGAAACATGAAAACATTGCAAAATCTGTTTGTATTTTCTTTTAATTGTTATCCTGCAAAAACAGCTGTAGTCTTCTAATCCAGCGATGGCGGCGCTAAAACTCTAAAAGTGTGTCACTCTTGAACGCGAATTTTGTTTGATTTTCTTCAAATTTTCACCGACAGACCGATCGTGTTCTTTGATATTGCTGTATTCACGTAATCCATGCATAATAATTATTTAGATGAACATTGTCTTTGATGTATTCACTAGCTGACATTGCAGCTGATACACCTACCTAGTGTGTAGACCGGATCAGTGTCAGAGTGAATGATATCAACGAACGCGGCGTCTGTCGGGTCAAGTCGAACCATCGTGTCCGTGCCCTCGAAGTACGGCCCGGCCGGATCGAGACCTATACGTTTGCGAAGGCAGTCATTTCAAGGTTTCAGCTAAAAATCTTTAATCTAAGCCATTTCATTGCAGCAGTTCTCTGAGAAAGAACACGATTCAAAGGAACTTTTAAAACGTGAAACTTTCTTCAGAAGAGTGTCGCGAAACACAAGTGTCTGAAAATATTTCAAATAATGTTGTAAGTTTCTTCACCTGATGAGATCTTCTCAGCTAGCTTGTTTGGCTGTAAGCTCCGAACAACCAGTGTTTGTAAAAGAAAGAGCAGATAAGAAAGTTTAGACAAGATCAAAATTGTACCAAATTAAGGAAAGTTTTGGACAAGTTTTTCGCCTGTTTCTTTCTCAGCTTACATTGAGTGTCTCTTGCATTTCTATTATCTATAATAATAATTATGATAATGATGATGATAATAATTATAATAATAATAACGATGATGATAATAATGATAATACGTTGTCTCAAACGTTTTATTCCTGAAAGTTACAAACAAATATGCCATTCAAAATCTACCTTTATCATTTCTATGTTCATTATTCCGAAGGTTTGTTAATCCGAAAATTAAAGGGGATGGCTAGTACCTGATCCAGTGGCGTACCGTGGGTCAATACATGGGGGGGGGGGCACCTCGTGGAAAAGTAATTTTGAGGATGTGTATGCTCGTGCGTGCGTACGTGTCATGTGTGTGTGTGCGCGCTGTCAGTCTGCAGACTTAATGGGGACTACATTACAATGGAATGTGATATATTCCACAGCGCAGTCATTGAGTAATATTGTAAGTTTTCGTTACATGGATTAGGAAATGACGGTGTGTAACGACAAATTACTGGCAGCAACATCAGGAGAATTGCATAACAATCGAATGCGAGCGAGCTTCAAAATTTTGACATTTTACAGTCCCAAAACTGCCGTTTGTAGCTATATTTTTTCGATGTGGAAATTAAGGGGGGGGGGGGCGCACCGGGCGAAACTGCTGGCAATTACTGGCAGTAACATCAGGAGAATGGCATAGCGATTAAATTGAAAATTTTGATATTTTACAGTCCCCAAACTGCCGTTTGTAGCTATATTATTTTCGCTTTGGAAATTAAGGGGGGCGCACCGGGCGCAACTGCTGGCAATTACTGGTAGCAAAATCTGGAGGATTGCATAAAGATTAAATGCGAGCGAGCTGAGCGAGCAAGCTTCAAAAATTTGAAATTTACAGTCCAAAAACTGCCGTTTGTAGCTATATCTTTCGCTTTGGAAATTAAGGGGAGGGGCGCACTGGGCGCAACTGCTGGCAATTACTGGCAGTAACATCAGGAGAATGACATAACGATTTAATGCGAGCGAGCGGAGCGAGCGAGCTTGAAATTTCGAAATTTACAGTCCAAAAGCTATAATAAGCTATAATAGCTATATTTTTTCGCTTTGGAAATTAAGGGGAGGGGGGCGCCCGGTGCGCCAACCCCCCCCCCCCCCCCCGGATCCGCCACTGGTAGTCAAGGGTGTCGGTTTATGTTCATGATTGGGGGAGGAATGACCAGCGAGGGGGCGTCGAAGTGATCAAGCGGGGGAAGGATGTCCAAAATCTGCACTTTAGAGCATCCCCTGTGTTTGTGTGTTTGTGTTTTTTATACATGGAAGAGTTAGGGAATAGCCCAGATCAAGTCTTAAATGTTATTGGCAATGCAAGGAATTGTAAAATAGACTAGTATGTAAAGCAACACTACAAAATCAATGATCTAGCTTTGATATATTTGTATAACGAAGCGTAAGGTACAAAGGTGTACATTCTACATCACATTGCGCAACATTGCAGCGACTCTTTTTGCCGTTTGGATGTTCTGAGTACTGTTACACTGCTTAAATCCTGCTTATATTCAGAATGCCAACCAGGAATCACGCTGAATCACAGTCTTTTGTTGGCTCCGGGCTTTTTGAAAAATGTTTAACACTATATACCTCTTAAATTGTGGTTAAAAGAAATCTTTAAAAAAAATATCTTTTTCTTGATCACACTTTGGTGTCGATTTCAAAAGCAGTTTACTACCCTTTGAATTACCATATATTTTGGTGAGGGTTTTTTTCTTTTTTTTCCTTTTTTTTAACCACCGGATTTTTTTTTTTTTGGGGGGGGGCACGTGCGCCCCCCCCCCCCCCCCCCGTAGTTACGCCACTGTCCTGATCAGTGGGAATCAGTGGGAATGCTGGGAGATGATTGTTCCCATTCGTGTGGGATTCATTTAAGAGTACATTATATATCTATTGTTGTGTGAAAACTATTTACTTGAGAATGGTGTCATATTCAAGTAATGTGCAGTTTAAGGCCCCGTCACTGTACAGGCATGCTGACCTGGAAACATTGAACTACACATTACCTGAATATGAGACCATTCTGAAGCAAATAATTTTCACACAACAATAGATATATAATGTAATCTTAAATGAATCCACAATGATTGAAACAATCATCCCCCAGTATTCCCTCCGATTCCTACTGATCAGGTACTAGCCATCCCCTTTAAAGCAGGTCCGTGTATCAGAAAAAGACAAAAGGTACGGCTCAACAAACCATCGGAATTGGGAACCCCATTTCGTTTCCTCTTAACGAACCATTGTAATACGAACCTTGATTTTATTTTGGGATTAGCGAACCTTGATATTACAGTTTCGGATAAGCGAACCTTCGAAATAATGAACATTCGGAATAACAAACTTTATCCTCATTTTCGGAAATTGCGATTCTTCGGAATAACTTTAGCCTATCATTACGCATGATACTCTGAAGCATATTCGTTTTGTAGGCCCTTCTCTCTTTGACTTTAATGCAATTGCTGACTGTTATTTTGTATTATGCATCTTTCTTATGCACAACTAAAAAAGAAAGTCTTTACATCTTATAGCCTTGTACACTTATGATTCGAAAATATACTGAATGAAATCAAAACCACTCGAGAAAACGGCAAACGGGGCAGCTAAATTTTCCATCTGAAGAGTTCATTAAATATTAATCAAAATCAATTAAAATGTGTGTTCATAGCATTTATTTCAATGCTATTTTTATAGAAATATACAACCAATGGGAGCTCAGAGACTGTAGTCTATCAGCGAAACAAATTTCTCGTATAGTGCAGTGCAAAAGGATTTTGCTAGTCAAACATACACGCCAGCAAAGAGGAGACGGTTGAGCTATTGCGCTAATCAGACGGTTGTTTGAATGCCTCAATGCCTTTCAGTTAAAGCTGACCCATTTTTCTTACCCGTGATTCTCGCAACCTGCGGGTCGGTTTGCCGTTCTCCTGCATACCCAGAGGCGTGGGCTCCAAGACTGTGACCGATGATGTGAAACGAGCTGGCATCGACGCCAAATTCAACCTGAGACGGGTTATGATGGAAATTGTTGACAATATCATATTTACATCTATTTTCCTATTTTTTAAGCATATTTCAACCATTCAAATGTTACTTCATGTAGAAATAAAATGAATAATTGAAAGTTACTGCTCCTCCTACCTTCAGGAGATCGATGAGGAGTGAGATTTCGGCACCCACAATACGAGTGTTTGCGGTGGAGATCCCGTAAAGATCCAGCGCACCGTCCCGCCAGTCCACACGGATGACGTTGTAGTCGCCCACGGTCAGGAAAGCCGTGGCCATCTCCTCCATCCAGTCGACGATGGACCCCTGGGAGAATCCGTGGAGGATTATCTTGGTATCCCTGTATCCCTTGAAGGTCGAACCCGACAGGGTACTGACGTCGTAGGTGCTCAGCTCCTCCCAGTTTTTCATGTTAGAGTTTTCGCGGGTGTTCAAGCGGAATTGGGTGCCGACCTCGTCGCGGCTCTCGGGTAGCCAGCTAACGGGGCGGTTGGGGGGATCGAAGAACGGGGAGCCGTTGTCGAAACACCCGATATCTTCGTAGCACTTCTGTAATGCAAAAGCTTCCCGATCATATCACAGGGGAGACAATTTCGAGACTGTCCATCAACAAGCATCCAACGACAGTTCATTTTTAATAATTAAACCTTACTTGATAAAAAAAAATGTATACAATTCCAATAAAAAAAGTTTTGTCATGCATGTGTTACATAGGGAATTATCTTGTGATCATACCCATATAGATATTAAACGTATACTTCCAAAATAACAAATAATCTGTTCATAATATTGTCGACTGAAAAAGTCGCTAAAGCTGAGTCCATCACATTATCGTATCATTCGAGTCCTTTTGACATTGCCAGGGGAAGATAATTACTTCGGCAAACAAAGTTATCCCTTTGATTGATGATGCAATGATTACAACAGTAACGCTTATTCACTCTCAATCAAAATAAACGAGAACATTTCAATTGAATAATCTGGGAAATAAACGCTTTTCTCTTAAAACCTACGCCGACAAAAGGAGGGATATAGAGACGTGCCGTGCTCACAAGTCTTACCTAGGCCCAGCCAGGCTGCAAGTATTGTAGCGGAACGTAGCCAAGACGACGCCATGGTTTCTGCAACCGTGCTCCAGAATAACTACGAAGAAAATGACTGCAAGTACCGACAAGACTTTTTCTTGTCGAGAGAACTGTCTGGTGCCAAACTCTGTTGTCAAGTCAAGTCAAGAGAGTCAAGTTTAATCTCCCCTTACAAACACTCGAGGATTCGATAAAGACTTGTAATCGTCGTAAGTACTGTTAATGTAAACACTGCCTTGCTAATGACTATGAACAGCTGGCCCGGTACGCATGTACTGTGTACGATCATCTCCGCCAGCGCCTGGCACCAGCGTCATCGTAATAAACCACCTGCGTCCAAAGATATGTGAACTATCGTACCTTCAATGCATGGAACAACCGCGTCTGGCAAGCGATTGGTTAAGTTATTCTGCTGTTAAAAAGTGAGGTAAGATGCAAAAAGTACGTAGTTGTTCAGAGATCTTGGAAGGGTCCTGAAGGTTATGTATCTGTAAACGACTACTCACACTACAATTTGTCACAAAATAGAAAACGATGAAGATAACATTAGTAGCAGTAATAATGATGATGATGTTGTTGATACAAGTAGTGATTTATTGATAATGATGGTTATGATAAAGATAATGATAATGATACTAGTAATAATGATAAGATGATAATACTGCTGCTGCTACATTATGCATGCCTAATGTTATTACAACTAATAACAAGACTAAACTACTCGTATAGTCGCATTAGCACTGATGCTGATGATGTAACCGGTGATGACGATGATTAGAATTATGATACCCTGAAACTGTGAATCACCTGAAGAATACTTTCTTGATCTGTTGATAGTCAACGGTCTTTCCCGTAAAAAGTGAATTTGACTTTTCCTGATAGTCAATCAGACTTTCCTGGTAGTCACTGATCAAAAACGAACAGAAGTGAATGTGATAAAAACCTAGTATGGCACATAGAAAACGCTTTATCTTGGCGAGGAAAGCGCATGTTTTAGAAACAAGGCACCAAACAGGTTAGTCATCGCATTCTTCATCAGCGACCAGGATGCGATGTGATGTTTGATTTAAATCCGTTTCTGAAGCAGGCATACACACAAGGGTATACGTCTGCTCCTGGTCGGACGGATTTCAAAACTAACCTGCTTGTGATGGAATATGCGTCTAACGTTAGTCTGGCAGTTGCATATATTATGTTCGAACAAGGTCGACATAAGCGCCAATAAGCATGCACATTATAGACATAATTGTGCAACATAAAACTCAGGGCTAAAAAATAAAAAAGAAGATAGATACCTTTAATGGGATGACATCTGTACGTTGTCATGGTTTCCTCGCACCAGCCGATACTGCATGAGTTGCCTTGGCAATCTGAGTGGAAAGGAGTTTACTCCGATTTACCATTAATGCATCATGCCTGAAAGTTGCCTCCATGTAACATGTGTTGTTGGTGTTAATTAGGATGAAACAATGCGTTTGAGATAATACTTTTTCATTTTATTTTTATTTGATTTGATTATCTTAAAGAAAATGCATCATGTGTGGCAATCTCTTTGTATTTGTTTCATTTTCCCAGTGTTATGTAAGCATCAGACGCTTTGTTCCTGTTCAGTGTCGTTGTAATAATGCTTCCGAAGTTCAATCATAATACGATGGGTCTGGATACATTATCATGACATTGTATCGTGCCCATACTTGTGTCTTTGTTTATTACTGTAAATTTTATTGTTGACAAAATGTCATACAAAGGTATATAATGGTCCTACTAGTTGTGTCTATTAGGGAGCTGTAGATTTAGACGCGGGCGTGAAGAGAGAAAGACTAATAAAAACAAACTGCTGTCCGCATGCGCAAAATCCCATACCAGAGTTCATCTCACGCTGTCTGAGTACTTGAGGTAATAATCCTATTGGGATATCCGTCCTAGCGTAATCTAAGTCTTGCCTTGCCTTTTCTTTTGTAAGTTTGTTCTCCTCCTCTTTTTATTTTCCTTGCTCTGCTTTTCTCTACCTATCTCTGATTATTGTTGACTTTCACTGTACCAGTTCGGTATATGATTTTCATCATTTTTTTCTTATGTTTTGTATATACAGTGTATTATTCTTGTATTGTATTGTAAATTCGGGACCCTGTGGAAGAACAGACATATTTTGAAAACATGACTGAACAGGCAATCCCCCCGTTTCTTCTGTATACGTATGCAATGTATATGCAACTTGTAATGTGTGTATTTTCATGTGAAGACGGAAATAAAAACAAACAAACAACAAACAAAACTAATTTGCAACATGACGCGGGGAGAGAGCACAACGGCCAATGCAATTGTCTCAAATCCAAATCTCCCTATTTTCAGTTTCAGTTTCAGTAAGTTTTATTTCTCCACTTGTATAACAGAAAATAAGTATGACAATACCAGACATATTATTCACAAGTCATGAAAATCTTAACAAAATTTCGCGTTACAAATATAAAATCATGTGAAATGATACATACATGTCATTAAAGATCTTTAAGTGTACAGGTGGAGGAGACCGTTATTAATAAGCAAAACACTTGACTTGGACAACGGCTTCTGAACATAAATATGAATTGTAACAATTTTCTATTTAACCAAAGGAAGGAACGGAACAATTATACACACATAGAACAAAAAGTTTAAATCTTTAAGGCATTTTAAATGTCATTTGACCAAAATTGGCAACAAAAGGTGGAATGCATAAAGAAGAAAGAACAACAAAACAAAACAAAACAAATCAAAACAAATAAGGTACCCGAATAGGAAGAGTGGAAAGAAGAGAGGAAAAGCGATAAGATACAGTGTTCAGGAGTAGGGAACTATAACAAAAGCGTAATTTCTAATTCGAGTGGTTAATTGCGAGAAGAACGTTTTTATATATGGGATGATTTAAAACATTGTAGAGAATTCAGGACTGTGTTTAAGGTCATCATTCAATGAGTTCCATACATCTGGACCATGATGTCTTACGGAATTTCGAGTTATAATGAGTTAAGGATTTTCCGAATGATAATCTGTTGCATGACAGGTAGGATAAGAATGAATACTATAATTTGAAATTATCTTTAAACGATTCATGGAGCTGATTGTTAGTATATTTATGCATAAATGTTGCTGTTTGCCACGCATGTATATCAGAAATTCTTGGTGTCTTTAAATCATAAAACAGAGATTCAGTGTGTGCTAAGGAGTGTGAACCGGTAATAAGTCTTACAGCACATATCAGTCACATGCTCAAAACAACCTCCACGATGGAAGATGTCTTGCTCTACGTTTTCTTTCTATACACACTTTCTTCAGCCTTTGGCCGAGTTTACTTACCTGCATTTGCTGATTCATTCTGTATCGTTATATTTTTCGGGGTTTTTTTCACTTACAAGACTTACTTTTCCACCTAAGCCGAATAATCCTTCTTCCTATAGAATTACAGTGACATTATAACAAGCCCAATCAATCACCAAAATTGTGAACACGGTTACAAGGTATGTGCAGAAATTAGGCAAATAGGTATAGCTCTTGGATTTAGAAAGGTATTATTATACAAGAGACATTAGACGGGGTGAGACGATGGGTTTAAAGATACATAGCTCAAATTAGTCCATCTGTCCATCAAATTAGTCCATGGTAAAACAATAGATTTCCCCAAAACTCAGTTCGTCTAATTCGTATTCTATTGGCTTTTATCATAATAATAACAATAATAATGGGTAGTTTTTATAATATATATGTATATATATATATATGAAACGAAGAATAAACCGGTAATGCAATATTTCGCCAATATAGAAATATTGCATTACCGGTTTATTCTTCGTTACATTGGAGCCAATACGTGAATTCGCAACATGTTATTCGCAACATATATATATATATATATATATATATATATGCATAATAATAATTCTGTTCCTATTAGTAGCCAATCAGCCAGAAGTAGAAATAGATTCTAGCAAAACTCACATTAATTTCTAGACATGGTATATGCGTCCTTGACTGTACTTTGGCAAGCTGCGGGGCATAATGATAAATAGACGACTGTGGTAACCTGGAATAGCGTAACAGTGGGAATTGTCTCGTCATTCAATTCTCACATAATTTTACGAATGTGATATAGCCTAGTACAACACCCTTTGCGTGACTTTGATTAGAGGGACATTCCAGACGATTTTCATAATTTGACATCATATAGTACATAAATCGACAACTCCATGTATACATTTGTGGAATTTATTGTGTTACTTCAGAAGAAAAACAATACTTTGAAAAACCTTAAACAAATCACACTGAACAAGGATGATAACATAGGAGGCTCACATATTTCAGAAATGTAGCAGTGTAATTCCATTACCATACCGCTTGTTTGCGAGTTCACCTGTGTATTATCTATGCATGCCTTCTTTTTTTTTGTTCTGCTTCTTTGAGCCCGAACTCATGCATTCTTATGGTGACTTTGCCATGTCATTATCCTTGTTCATTACAATTTGTTCTAAATTTTGAAAATATTCTTATTGTTCACCCCAATTATCACAAATTGTGAAACTCTGTCGTCAGTATAACTAATCTATAATTGTTCAAATGTAAAAATCTGAAAATCATCCGGAGGTCTCCTTTGTAGCTGCGTAGTCCACAAAGGAGATGCTCATTGTGATTAGAAAGAACCTGCATTTTTTTAATATTGCAAATGGGTGTCCTTGCACGTTGGGTATGTTAGGTTTGCAAAGGACCCTTGAATACAAGGGTAAGGGTAGTAGAAAATATGATATGCATTATATTGATTGATTATTGACGGTGATGGGTGCAAATGCAATGATTAATCACCGTTTATTTTCATAACGCAACACGCACATACATACACACAAGCTGTGTTTACGTTTGTGTGTGTTTGAGTTTGTTGGGTTTATTAAAAAGAGCCATGGCAAACAAAATCCGCGACGTATCTCACGACCATTCAACATTTTCTTCTTTTCTTTCTCCAGGAGATGAAAGTTGTTGAATTTTGCCTTGAGGTGACGTAAAAACATACTGGACGTGGTAAAGGTGATAGAGGTAAAGACGTAAACTCTCAATAATAAATGAATGTACACAAAGTGTTTTGATAGTGTTTGTACAGTGTATGCTTGTCTGTCTGTCTGTTTATTTGTTTGTTTTCTAGTCGTTCAGTTTTGATAAACTAATTCGTTTTGGCCTAAGATGGTCGTCACATGATATGCAGAAGCTCTTTCAGGAACAATAGTGACTGGTTAAGTCGTCAGCTTAAAAGAAGGAGAAGAGGAAGATGAAAAAAAAAAAGAGAGCAAATCTGGGATGTGGGTCTAATTTTTACAACAACCAACTCAGGGGACAAGGTACTAGCAATGTAATCCCTGATCCTGCGGAAACCTTTAGCCGTATAAAACGCTCAATTTTGTTAACACAAATATACGACATGCTCGCAAACACACACACACACGCACGCGCGCACACACACACACACACACACACAATCATCTACCTGTGTATATGCTATTGACATGAAACACAATTTTTGAAGGGAGAGGGAGAGAGGGAGGGAGAGAGGGAGGGAGAGAGGGAGGGGAAGAGAGAAATTGTACTGAGAGAGAGGGAGGAAAAGATGTTGCATGAACAAAGAGAAAACGCCTGAACAGGTGAATTGTGTTGCCTATGTATCAATATGTCATCTTTTCTCATCGGATTGTTATGCTGTACTAATTCTCATCTTTACTATTTCTCTACCTCTCTTCCCTCTATTCTCTCTCTCTCCCTCTTTATTCCTTTGATCTTTCTTTTCTTTTCATTCCTCTTGACATGAACGATCAACTTTAACAGAAAACATCTATAATGATATCAAACATCATTTCGCTGCATTCTCTGCATTGTTATCATGTATGTATAATTTGTTAATCTGTTCATATCTGTTCATATAACATTGTCCTTTATTATACACATTGTGTATTTAAACTGCCTTCGTGTTTATATGAAACATCATTCTATATAACTTTGAAAATACATTAAATGTACATGTATATGTGCGTTTGCGTGTGTGTGTACGAATATCAATGACTCTGTATCTGTATCAGTGACAAGTGATTCTATTGTAGAATTTATTATCTTATTCCATAACACATAATAATTGTTGTAATGACTGTTGATGACATTTAGTGGTAGTTGATCTCCCATGAGACAAAACTTTCACAGGCCTTCGCAAATAGAGTTACACCAGAACAGAGAACAGAGATGTCTTTAATTTGTTTCTGAAATATAGCCATAGTGAGCAGTTGGGCCAGTGTACTAAAATATTCACATTCCTCGCACTCACAAAGAAGTGAATGATGTCGACACATAAAAAAACTACAACAACAAAGACTTATACACTTCGATTTTATTTACTCACTCTATATTTCTTTATTATCAGTACATGCGCTGTATTATGAACTCATCGTTTACCAAAGGCAACCCGCCTATATGCAGTCGAGAAGCCGTTCTAACGAAGGAGATGCAGCGAGCATTAATGAACATTGTTTCGTAAACTGAAATGATAAACTTATGTGAATCTGAATGAACAACGCAAAGTCATCATGCAATTAATGCACATGCAGTAGCTGCCAACGCCAGTGCGCATTGTGCGTGCACTTTTAGTTGCCAAGAATAAAAGCCTGTTATTACTCTATTACTTCTGTAATTTCACTCACATGGAGTCGATTTGCATATAACAACTTTCGACGAAGTGACTTGATCGTCGAATTTTGTTATTGAAACATTTCATCCACATGCAGATTCATGCAGACAGATTGCAAAATTAGAAGAAAGGACGAGGTGTAGTTAAAGACGAAGGAATGAGATAAAAAACAAAAGATAACCGTGGTCAATGAGTACAAGTGATCTGTTGAAGAAGAAACAATTTATTTTGACGACCCGATAATATTGGAAAAAAGCCACGTACTTGTATCTTTTTTTTATCTGTCACCAGGTAGTGGATTTCCTACAGAAGAGGCTTTATCAAGATGAAATGGGAAAAATCTTACAGTGAAAAAAAAGATGAATTTATTAATGCTCCAAATATAACTATAAGCAAAGGAAAAGTGCAATGGTAAAATTATTTGCTTTAAAGCATGTGACAAATGAATTTGAATTCAAGAATCGACAGCAACGAATAAGTGTAACAACGCTCGACGTTAGGTCATGATGGCTTTTATAGGAGCCAATGGACATAAGTAATTTATTTAGTATGATGATTGCTTCTCACAAGCACTACTCCACATTCGATGCTTATTTCTAGCGTCCATGAAAGAAAAAATGCACATAAGATTTCAAGATGAAAAATGAAAAATTGAAGACAAAAATTTTCAGGAGAAAAAAAGAACATCTTCTTTCATGAAAGACATTATGAACAAAAGGACTGAAATTTTGGCTGAAGTTGTACAGCGTACCAATGGAATCTTCAATTAAGTTAATAATAAAATGAAGTTGAGTCTACTTCCGCTATGATAAAATGACTTTCAAGCTCGATCAATACGCATGTTAAATTAACATAAACAATCTAAAAACATGTTTAATCGTTAGGAATTTTTTGAATTCATGGAAGCTGTGGATCACTAGAATAGATCATGGAAACGTGGTCTGTATAGTCGTGGCTGGATGCACAAGACTAACAGGGACTGTCTTGCGCATAGAATGCGGTAGCTTCGTCGGGCGGAATACCGTCATCTCCTCCGCACATGTAGGTTCTGCGACAGCGTAACGATAGGTGATGAGCACCATGTCAATAGAGAAAAAGATGAAACAAGGATGTCACGTGCATAGCGAGGAGGAAAAATCATGCAATAGAAGAGGAAAGACATTGAAAATATCATTTGATGCGTTTGACAATGGGATGGTGTGGTTGCCAAAACAAATCCCCATCCCCGCGTCAGAATAGATAACGATGATAGATAGATAGATAGATAGATAGATAGATAGATAGATAGATAGATAGATAACGATAGATAACGATAAATAACGATGAATTGCATGAAAAATGTTTTAAGTGTTCCATGATTTTTCGATGGAAGATATAAATAAATGTGGGAGAGAAATTGACAGCATATAGACGAGTCCATCGACGATCCAAATGTGCGATACCACCAAGAAAACAGGAGGAAAGACAAAAGAAAATGCAGTGCAGTGGGTCATTACACAAGATTGAGAAAGACTACATCCCTCATACTACCGAACCTTCAGGCATTCTACTGTCAATCTACTCCTAACAAGTGTGTATCACCAAAATGGCCTCTTTTTATATGGGGGGGGGGGGGGGGGAGAGGGGGGTCTGTGCGTGTTGTGTGTGCGTGTGTGTGTCAAAATAAAATGCTTAATCTTAATGTGACCAAATTGATCACGTGATAGGCGAGCGGTTTTAATGTGTTGGTTATCGCAGTACGAGCACAAGCGCACCAAATAGGGGGAAAAGCCTTTCAATGATCGGCGTCATCAGCCATCACCGAGCCTGCATCCGTGGATAACACCCCCGAAAAATTAGGTCGCGAAGCCATGCAATACAGTGCTTTGATTTACGATAATGACGTTATTTTGAACAGATTAAGGAAACTTAAAACAAATTAATGTTACTTTTGCCTGTCAAATCTACCATATTTAGTAATTTGTCATACAGTATTCATTAAACACATGTTTGCCCTATAAGTCTTTTTATGTGATCTGTAACTCCCCTCCCCCCCCCCAAAAAAAAAAATAACAACAACAACACTACTTAGGTTCCACAACGTCACCTCCCATCAAAATTGAGATTGCACTCCTTGAATGTCCTTTCTTTGATTTTTATCATGTGATTAACAATGATAATACGCCTCCTCCCCCCCCCCCCCCAAAAAAAGGAGAGAGATATTGAGAGATAAAGAGAGAGAAAGGAGCTGAGACATCAACTTGAATACAGACTCACTCAAGTAACCTGTCATCAAAAAAAACTCACGTGGTACCGTAGAAGTCAGTAATCTGAATCTGAGTGATGTAGAGCCTGGGTCGTTCCCATAACTCCCAATCCCAGAACTCGTACCAAGCGACATCATAGTCCCAGTCCAAGTACAGACCAGACAGCAAGCCTACATGAACATCAGACGCGCCAACATGCATGTATATGGTGTCTGGAGAGTACTCCTCAGTTTCGCTAGGATAGCAGAAAGATAATCAAAAGATGCATTGATACAGAATCAGGAACATTCGCTCTTCAGATTCCCCAAGTGAACAAAATATAAGTGATAAACACTCTTTAAACTGTAAACATGGAAAGAAATGAATTTGTCTCTTTACAATAAGATAATAAGTGAAATCATAGTCACAGAAGCATAGCGACTTCTTCTCAGCTGGAAACCTATTCCACATGAATTCGACATTGAAGCGAAAGATCATCAAAAGATAATTAATTTTTAACGCTGGTTGAAAGTACTTCTTAGTCTTCCTTTGATGTCTGGAAATTACACAGAAGATGCTGTATATTCTACAGGAATTGCGCTTTTATTTTGGGTTGGCCAAACGAGCAATGATTTTTTTTATGTAGAATATGAAGCGTGACAACACCTGATTTTCACGGGTCTAGGGCAATTACCCCCTGGGCAATTACCCCGGACCGTTCCCCTGGCCCTAATCCTAATCCTAGTCCTGAACCTAATCCTATGCCTAACCCAAACTCCTAACACTAAACCTAACCCTAACCCTAATCTTAACTCTTACCTTACCACTAACCAGTATTTAGCCGGGGGTAATTGCCCTCTGGGGGTAATTGCCCGGATACGGATTTTCACAAAGCTATAATAGTAAAAGACCATTGCAGTGCAACGTATGAAGGGAAAGTATATTCTACCAGAAGCCTCCCTGGTGACGTACACTCCCGTGTTTTAAGAAGATAGCAGAAGAGCACGGGTATTTATGAGTCTTCTAAAAATAGTATTTTGAAGGTACTCTTTTAGTTACCTAAGCCAGGAAAAGAGTACTTTAAAAAAGGCATGTAATTGGGATCAAGACCTCCGGGTTCTTAGAACATTTTTCATGAGCATTGTGCAAATGCGCAATGGCATCGTAAATGAAGATTCTTGAATCTACTGCAAAAGCGAGCAAAAGAGTAATAAAAAAAAACCTTTGTAAATGTTATCTAGAAAAAATTCTTTCTAGGAGAGCGAAAGATGAAGTATCCAAATAATTTACGTAAGAATAGAAATAAAATCCCGCCCCTCCTCTTTTATTTCTGAGATTCATGGATTGTGTTCTCGTTTGTTGTTATTCTTGATGTTATTACTCCGTTAAGAATTAAGCAAATTCAGTTATTGTTGTTGTTGTTTTCAACTACTTATTGCACTCTTTTGTCTGCCTGTGTACAATAAACTCATATTGTTTGTATATGTACAGATTTGCATGTGTAAGGTTATTCTATATGAAATTACGATGTCTGCGTATACAGTTAATTAATCAGAAACGTGAAAATACATATTTCCCGCCTTAGCTAAGATGGAAGAACCATTGTTTCACTTACGAAGTTAGAGCGAATCTTGAAGACTGACCGGAGTAGCCGAAGAGTTGGACGTAGATCTGACCGCAGGCCTCTTCCGCCCTCCGAGGATCATCCGTTTTGATCGAAAAAAGATACTGCTGCCCTTATGAATGAATGAGAAGGTGGAGGTTGGAATATCATTTTAGACACTCTACGCAAAAGATGTATACTACATGATATATTACATGCTCAAACTTTTCCTGTGTTTGTATCAAGCACGTGTATGCATTTTGTGAAACAATCACATCAAACAAACACAAACTAAACGAACACGAGGAATTGTTAGGATCTGGATATAGCATTGAAATGCAGAAAATATGATGGGACAGAATCGAATTGGCCCACATCGGATGGAAATGAATACAACTTAGTGTCCAACATTTTAAAGTTTTTAGGACAGACAATGATCAAGGAAAACATACTTGTAGTCAAATTTTGTATTAAGGTTACAAATTCTTGAAGTACTCTCTTTAGAATTTCGGACAAACAGGAGAATGTCGATTTTAGTGCAAAGGACAGAACAGTTTTGGTATGATATTTTTGTAAGACCTAGCACTGCTACATTCAGCAGAAAACTCGTAGATTTCCAGTACAAGTTATTACTTTGGAGGAAATTACACAAAGGAGCATCTCCTTATGTTCGAGTTTTTTTAGGAGCAATTTGTGTTATTCATCATATTCGATTCCCAGAGACCAACCTAAATCATCTACAAATATTTTTGGAATTGTTCAAAGACCAAAGCCCCGTGCCAGGTGGATACTGAAAAATAGATGATGAGAAACTCGTATAAACGCAGGATGGTATACCACTCATTTGAGTATAAAGGGTATCTGTGTAAGAATGAAGATATATAATATATGTATCTTTATAATCAAATGCATTAATCTTTATAATCAGCTTCATTAATAACCCACAAAGTTCACGTTCATTCATTCCGTCATTGCGTGAGATTAAGACAAGTAGAGTTGTATAGAAAAAAGGGGGAAACTGTAGCCAACTTTTTAAGGTAGAAAAAATGATTTTTTTTTTTGAGAAACAAATAATGCTTTCTACAAATCAAAATTGTTCTTTTCTTCTATGTCATGTCTGAGGCATTGTATCGGGGGTGTCCCGTTTAATTTGCTTCTTTTTCTTTAAATGGTGTTATAGATCCTTGTACAGGACCCCATTTGCTGTATGAGTGAAGTCAAACATGATCTGGCACAATGGCGGTTTGAGATCCTACACGAAAAAAAAAATACAGTTAACCAAAATCTTATCATATGAACAGTTTAATGTCAAAACAAGTTAGGTCCATTCTCTCTAAGCAGTTTAGATATTTGAGATAAAAACTGAAAAGAATTAAACATTTTAAACATTTTAACGATAGTCCTTAAAACAAAACAAACCTTTCCAGTAATGGCTCACTCGAAACATCAAAAGCAATATTCTTGAAATTGTGATTAAAAGATCCCGCATTCTCTCATATACTTTTTTTTTCAGTTTTTATCTCAAATATCTAAACTGCTGAGAGAGAATGGACTTACACGACTTACATGAAAAAAAATACAGTTAACTGAAATGTTATCATATGAACAGTTTAATGTCAAAACAAGTTAAGTCCATTCTCTCTCAGCAGTTTAGATATTTGAGATAAAAACTATTTAAAAAAAAGTATATGAGAAAATTTGGGATCTTTTAATCACAATTTCAAGAATATTGCTTGTTATGTTACGAGTGAGCCATGACTGGGGAGGTTTTGTTTTGTTGTATGGACTGTCGTTAAAATGTATAAAAATGGCGCTTCGCCAAGTTTGCTATCAATTTTCTAAATATACTTTACAAACTTTAGCACGAAACAAGACACAAGATGTCCAATCAATCCAACCTATAGTCAATCAAATCACGTCTCACCGCAGAAATCGGACGAACTCCGGGTGGTTATCTGGTATGTGTTTCCGTCCGCCCGATCCTGGACTGAATAGAAACCCATCCTCGCCGTATTTCTGTCCCCGAAGCAGAGTCCATACTCGTTGCTCTCGCCGTAACCGCACTTTGTAGCAACGAACTCGCAGGTCGCACTCGCGTAAATCGACTCAATGAAGTACTCAATGGCACGCAGATGATTACATGCTACGAACTGAGTCGTTCCTGCAAACAGTATTCGTTTGCGAACGCGCGTGTTTATGAAAGTAAGAAAGTAAATGACGTTTATATGAGAGGGGGAGGGGGGATAAACCTTCCATTAAGGATAATTGCCATGATAACTTTATTTTTAAAGTCATATGAGGGTTGTATGACAATGCCTCATCTCAACATTTTTAGTGCATTCAACTGATACAACATTTTATTCGCATTTTTTAAAAAATCATATTCAGTGACTCTGAAACACAACAGGGCAAGGGTATTACTAGGAAACATCCACAAGAGTTTCAAGAATAAATGAAAAGATGATCTACCGATGAATATTGAAATAATTTGGGACGGGGTGCTGAGAGGATCACACTCTTTGCCTTAAAAAATGAACAAAAAACAAACAAAAGACATCCAGTTTCGTGGCAAAATGATGTAAATAATGGAGTTAGTGTCATGCATACTTATGATGTCTTCGTCTCAGGTGAAGGGATTGATCTGCGAATCGTCTCAGTGGGAACAGAGTGGGCCTGTGGTTTTTGACCGTGACTTACCATCCCACAGCCCACCTTCGCTGCCAACGAATTCGAAAAAGCTCTGGTCACAACCGGGCTGCGCCCTGCCTTCGTTCGGGTAGAAATCCATGTGGCCGCACGCCGCG
Organism: Diadema antillarum; assembly: GCF_040938485.1. Classification (NCBI taxonomy): domain Eukaryota; kingdom Metazoa; phylum Echinodermata; class Echinoidea; order Diadematoida; family Diadematidae; genus Diadema; species Diadema antillarum. Next base: position 266,587 of record NW_027271663.1, read on the forward strand.
TACATGCCATATCCTTTTTGAACGAAAGAGGGAATAATAACTACAACGGTTGGAGAGCAAAAGGGGCAGGATGCAGGAAGGGTTGAGGGAGAGCTGGATAGAAAATGCAATTGCAATCAGCATGGATCAGTGAATTGTATGTTGGCCCACGTACTTAAAGATTAGGAAGAAGTGGCTGAAAATCATGCAAAATGAGTTAGTTTTCCCCTTTTTTAGGGGGGGGGGGGCGACCTCCAACCTATAATCGACATAATAGGGTACACTGGACCTTTGGTGAGAATTCACGGAGTGAAATATACTAGAGTAAGTCGTTTAAGAAAAAAAAGAAGATAAACGCGTAGGCACCAAGTGCAGTACATGGGTAACAAGATATTACAGGGTCTTTTGACCAAGTTGAACTTATTAAGTTTAACTTATTAAATACATCTATTGAGGGGTTAATACAACAAGATGAAGAGTATAATCCACCATAGACAAGACTCTAAACAAACAGTATACAACGGGGGAAAAAAAGTTGCGAGGCGGGACATTATGTGGACAAGGGGAAGCTTACTGTATCTTCGTAGAATAGATTTTATGGGTCTGCCTGAATAATTTGTTTCGACATTAGTCACGTAAAGATTGGACACAATGTCGCTATGTAGCCTGGACCACCAGTACACGACCTCAAAAAAGTGTCGTTCTTTTACTCCTCTTTTGCTTTAAAGTGGCACTGGCGATTTAAAAAAAAAAAACCAACAAAGATGACCAATGCTCATTGCTTAGATATTACACTTGGATCACATCGAATCCTCAATGCGATTTATTGAAGTTGTTTTCATTTCTGTACTTTGAGAACACGCCTCCATAATATTGTAAGATACTAATTTCTAAAGGTGCAGCGCATGAGGATTAAAAGCACAAGTTCATTCAAATATTATGTGTGGATGGAGTGAATGCAGCAATATTAGTAGAAAACATCAGCGAAAGTTACAGAAAATATCTGACAATCCGTTAAAAGGTTATACATTTTCAAAGTTTCTGTGTTCAGTGGATCGTGAAGACTACTACAGTTTGTCATGTCTCGTAGACCCCTTTCTCCAATGATATCGAAAAAAATACATTCAAAAGGAAATTTACAACATTTTATTTTTCTATATGAGAAAAAAAAACAGACATTCCCTCCAGTTGTTACATTCTAAAGATAACATTGTTCACCTTGCTTTTGGGGAAAGATAAGTCATGCGCTCTTTTATTTTGCCAGAAACATGAAAACATTGTTAAGTTTGTTTGTATTTTCTTTTTATTGTTATCCTGCAAAAACAGCTGTAGTCTACTCATCCAGCGACGACGGCGCCAAAACTCTAAAATGCATAAATCTTGAACGCGGATTTTGTCCGATTTTCTTCAAATTTTCACTAGTGTGTTCTTTGATATCGTTGCATTCACTCAATCCGCATATGATATATTTGGATGAACTTATCCTTTACAGGAATAGTAGGCATATTCACCGCCTGATTTAGCAGGTGTCCTTACCGAGTGTATAGACTGGATCAGTGTCCGAGTGAATGATGTCAACGAACGTGGCGTCTGTCGGGTCAAGGCGAACTATCGTGTCCGTGCCCTCGAAGTACGGCCCGGCCGGATCGAGACCTGCGAAGGCAGGCATTTCAAAGTTTCAGCTGAAAATTTTTGATCCAAGCCGTTTCATTGAAGCAGTTTTCCGAGAAAGAACACTATTTAAAGGAACTTTTAAAACGTGAAACCGTTTTATTCAGAAGAGTGTCGCGAAACACTTAGTGTCCGAGAATATTTCAAATAATGCTGTAGGTGTTTCTTCAACTGATGAGATCTTCTCAGCTAGCTTGTTTGGCTGAGAGCTCCGAACAACCAGTGTTTGTAAAAGAAAGAGCAGATAAGAAAGTTTAGACAAGATCAAAATTATGCCAAATTAAGGACATTTTTGGACAAGTTTTTCGCCTGTATTCTTTCACAGCTTACATTGAGTGTCTCTTGCATTTCTATTATCTATAATAACCATAATAACAATAATAATAATAATAATGATAAGAAGAAGAAGAAGAAGAAGAAGAAGAAGTAGACGAAGAATACGTTGTCTCAAACGTTTCATTCCTGAAAGTTACAAACAAATATGCCTTTCAAAATCTACCTTTATCATTTCTATGTTCATTGTTCCAAAGGTTCTTTAATCCGAAAATTGCAGCAGGTCCATGTATGAGGAAATGGCAAAAGGTGTGCCTTTAACCTATCATTTCGCATGGTATATTCTCTGTAGCGTATTCGTCTTGTAGGCCCTTTTCTTTTTTACTTTAATGAAATGCCTGCTTATTATTTTCGTATTATGCATCTTTTTTATGCACGACTGCAAATGATACTGAATTAAATCAAGACCACTCGAGAACTTAACCGGCAAAAAGACAACAAAAATTTCCACCTAAAGGATATTTGTTTGTTGGCCCTACTTTGTGCATTGAAATATATATTATGATATATATTCTAAAATTATATGTATAGAAAACTATAATATCATGGGAGCTCAGAGACTGCAGTGCTATTAGCGAAACAAGTTTCTCTTATAGTGCAGCACAAAAGTAGTTTGCTAGTCAAACATGCACGCCTGCAGAGAGGAGACGGTTGAGCTATTGCGCTAACCAGCCGGCTGTTTGAATGCCTCAATACCTTTAAGGTTAAAGCTGACCCATTTTTCTTACCCGTGATTCTCGCAACCTGCGGGTCGGTTTGCCGTTCTCCTGCGTACCCAGAAGCGTGGGCTCCAAGACTGTGACCGATGATGTGAAACGAGCTGGCATCGACGCCAAATTCAACCTGAGGCGGGTTATGATGGAAATTATTGACATTATCATGTTTTCGTCTATTTTCCCTTTTTAAAGCATATTTCAACCATTCAAATGTTACTTCATGTAGAAATAAAATGAATAATTGAAATTCACTGCTCCTCTTACCTTCAGGAGATCGATGAGGAGTGAGATTTCGGCACCCACAATGCGAGTGTTTGCGGTGGAGATCCCGTAAAGATCCAGCGCACCGTCCCGCCAGTCCACACGGATGACGTTGTAGTCGCCCACGGTCAGGAAAGCCGTGGCCATCTCCTCCATCCAGTCGACGTTGGCCCCCTGGGTGAATCCGTGGAGGATTATTTTGGTATCCCTGTATCCTTTGAAGGTCGAACCCGACAGGGTACTGACGTCGTATGTGCTCAGCTCCTCCCAGTTTTTCATGTTAGAGTTTTCGCGGGTGTTCAGGCGGAATTGGGTGCCGACTTCGTCGCGGCTCTCGGGTAGCCAGCTAACGGGGCGGTTGGGGGGATCGTAGAACGGGGAGCCGTTGTCGAAGCACCCGATATCTTCGTAGCACTTCTGTAATGCAAAAGCTTCCCGATCATATCACAGGGGAGAAAATTTCCAGACTATCCATCAACCAGCACCCAACAACAGTTCCTTTACTTGTAATAATTAAACCTCACTTGATAAAAAAGAATGTATACAATTCCAATAAAAATTGCGACTTTTGTCATGCATAGGGAATTATCTTGTGATGATATCCATATATATATATATATATATATATATATATATATATATATATATATATCTGTTCATAATAGTGTCGCCTGAAAAAGTCGCTGAAGCGGAGTCCATCACGTCATCGTATAATTCGAGTCCTTTTGCCATTGCCAGAAGAAGATAATTACTTCGGCAAACAAACTTATCCCTTTGATTGATGATACAATGATTACAACAGTAATGCTTATTCACTATCAATCAATATAAAAGAGAACATTTCAATTGAATAATCTGGGAAATAAAGGATTTTCTCTTTAAACCTACACCGACAAAAGGAGGAGTATAGAGACGTGCCGTGCTCACGAGTCTTACCTAGGCCCAGCCAGGCTGCAAGTATTGTAGCCGAACGGAGCCAAGACGTCGCCATGGTTTCTACAACCGTGCTCCTGAACAACTTCGAAGAAAATGACTGCAAGTACCAGCAAGACTTCGTTTTTCTCGTCGAGAAAACTGTCTGTCGCCAAACGCGGTTGTCAAAAACCTTCGTCAAGAGAGTCAAGTTTAATCACACCTTACAAACACTCGAGAATTCGATAAGGACTTGAAAGCGTCGAAGTGCTGTTAATGTAAACAGTGCCTTGCTAATGACTGTGAACAGCTGGCCAGGTACGCATGTAATGTGTACGATCATCTCCGACAAAGCATTGCACCAGCGTCATCGTAATTAACCACCTGCGTCCCAGATATGTTAACTGTCGTACCTTCAATGCATGGAACACCCGCGTCTGGCGAGCGATTAGTTAAGTTTTTCTGCTGTTAAAAAGTGAGGTAAGATTCAAAAAGTACCTAAATGTTCAAGGAGCCTGGAAGGGTTGTATAGGTTATAAATCTGTAAATGAGCACTCACATTAAATGTGTCACAAAATATACAAGGAAGATAACAATAGTAGTAGTAAGAAATAATGATGATGATTATGATGATGATGATAATAATAATCAATATCATCATCATCATGATAATAATAATAATAATAATAATAATAATAATAATAATAATGATAATGATCATTATTATCATTATCATCATCATTTATATGTATATATATATATATATATATATATATATATCCACTTATGTATTATTATATAGAGAATAGAGTCATCTTGTTTACTTTCATAATTGTCATTGTCGACCATGAGGAAGATATATGTATTCGTCGAAAATTTGGTCTGAATAAATAGCACTGTTGGACTGAAATGCATTACCATCCTACTTCACCATCCTATTTCGTCATCTTTTCTGTACTGGTACCAACACGCGGGCTACAAGTATCATTATATATGTATCTCTCTCTCTCTCTCTCTCTCTCTCTCTCTCTATATATATATATATATATATATATATATATACATATATATGATTATACATATGTAATGACAAAAGATGTAACAAGAAACCAGAAAAATAAGGCAGAAAAATCATAAATGCCCAGTCAAAAGTTCGTCAAAGGGAGTTTGTGTGTGTGTGTGTGTGTGTGTGTGTGTGTGTGTGTGATGCAAGAAGCGGTACTTTGCCTCTTTATTCAGGGAAAGGTTCGAACTGCATGATAGGAAAAAAACACACACAAAGATTTGCCTCAGTTTAGCGTCATATAGATGAGAATTTATTGAAATCATGTGCCCTCTGCAATAATCGCAGGTCTATAATGTACTCAACTATTGGGTATGTAATGCCCAATGAACATTACATGTATTAAGTTTAGAATGGATGGCCACAGGCGTAGTGTTCTGTTTTGTTTGGCGAGCTGCCATGGGGGCGGGGCTCCCTTCAAGGAATAGTACAAAACCTCGACAGTTAAACCATTGCATTTTATGGTGGCAAAGAATTTGAGGATGCAATGGAAGACCGGAAGTAACCGGAATAGAAGGTAATATATCACAACCCTTAAGTTATTAGGCACAGGTAAGAATGTAATTTGATATTCCACACTCAGGATTAAAAAACAAAAAAAAAAAAAAAACAGACTCTGAGTCATGTTGCCTTTATGCAAGGTAAACTTGTCCATTATCATCTGTGTTGGAAAGTCCTCCGAGTTAATGATTGGTCGATTTCTCACAGACTGGAGACCGAAAAGGTAGAGGCCCGAACTTGGATAGGAGTCTAGGTGCATTGAGACGACACCAGAAACGCGGCCTGCTCTGAATCGGCCTCCACACCGTCCTCCTCGGCGCCAGATCCGTTACACAGCAGATACCTATATTGCGGTATAGTACGAGAAGGGAGACAGTTGTTGTGTTACCCTTATTGAAGAGCCAGGCCACCTCATTTACAGATTCAACTTACTCTCTATAGTTAAGTTCAAGTTGAATATGATAGCTAAAGTCAGATCTAAACACAAAAAGGGAGAAAAAAAACCCGTTATGAATCTAAAAGTTGTGGATTTTCTGCCTTACATGTTCTTACAAACTAGCGATACTTGAAAGTTTCATGTAGAAATCATTGCAATCAGCTCAACATGATACCATTAAAAAAAAAAACTAAATTCATCTGTCTAACCAATGTAGTTCATGATAAGTGTTTCTGTAATATTTCATAGAATTTTCGACAACATAACGACAAAAATCAATCAAAGTGTAGCTCCTAATAAAATATCTTGAAATCTTGAAGTCTTTACACCGTTATACAGGATTTCTATAAAGGAACAAAAGCTATCAGTAACGAGCAAACAAATTGTACTCTGCTATCAATAGCCATCCTCACTCTGATAGAACATCTTGAAACTTAAAACTCGTTAAAACAATTTTAGCGTGACAGATTTTTATACATCTATTTATTCTGCCTTTGACGCGCGGTTCACTGGTACACAGGCTTCCCATCATACACATTCATGAATGATAATAAATATTCAGTATAATGCGAGGTCTGTATACTGTCACGGTGTTAGTGCGTTTCGTAACCGGAAAACTAATGAGTTTTATATCACAGTCAACTGCTGTCAAGTTCCCACAAATTTGTTTGCAAAGGGCACGACTGTTACGAAATCTTGGGAACGACCATATGTTGTAGTATGCAATACAAGAATTATTTCTATATTTGTAACAACCTTGCGTGCTGTCTCGAGCCAAGTTTGTTTAACCTTCGTAGAAATATCATATCTAATCAGAACGAGGTATAAGATAAAGTAAACTAATTCGGCAGTCGACGGTGGTGTTTACTCGAGACACTAACTCTTATTACGTCCTGCATGTGTACACACATTAGGATATCATTAATTTATTGTATGTGAACTCTTTCGGCGTAGGTAATAATGTTTTAATGACGATTTCCTTTATTTAAAAAAGGCAATTAAGAATATCATAATTGCAGGAAATATTGAATCAGTGTCTCTCGACTTGCTCTATCACGAAGTGTAAATAGCAATTTCATCTTAAGAAGTGTATTAAGAGAATATGTTGTGGTTTGTTGTTGTTTTTTTCACCAATGGGTGAATGTCATAATTGGTATCATCTTCTCTGCTTATTGTTCGAATGAAGATATCAATTTCTCTAAGTTCTATCGTAGAAACATTGCCTTCGTGCATCTCATACACGCTACACACAATAATTATGACCATAATTCCATGAAAGTGCCTCAAGAAGTGTGTTACGTTACACTGTGCGCAAAATTGACAACCCTATCATGTAGCTCAGATACATTATCATTGTAAGGTTTCCGTCGAAAAGGGCGCCCTACTTTGATTTAGCACAGAGCCGTGAAGGGCTCCAACGAGTATTTCCCCATAGAGACGTGTGTTAAAATGCAAAATTCAAAGAATTCTGTAAATTAGCTGGGAGAAATGAAGAGTTTCATCTTCACTAACCTGAAAAAGTGAGATATACCCTTTCATCCATCAAATTTCCAAGGGGGGGGGGGGGGGTCTTCAGATCAAACTCTGTCCAAGGATTCGCAAAGTCAGACTACGAGTTCTTTTTACTCAAAAATCACATATTTTCTGTACATACACCCAATTAAATATAGTCCCTTCATATTCTATGAGAAAAACTTTCATCTTCCAACCAAAATGCAGTTTGTAGAAGAATTCATACTCAATATCTGCAGCAATTCATTTTTTTTTTTGCCAAACTGCATTCCTTTTTTTTTTCCTTCATTTATTTTAGTATCTTTGGTACGATTTTGTGATGCGGTCAGGGATATTCCATTATATTTACAGGTGTGAGCCCTGAATAGAGCACTACAGTGTACCGTGAGGACATTCACTTTTATTTCACTGCTTATTTCGCATACACACGTGCACACGCACGCATACCTATTTTTGTACTGGCGTACCTATAGACCATTCCGTAATTAGCATACTGATTATGTGCAAATTTCGGAAAATGACCTTTCTTTTTTTTTTTCTTAGTTGGTTATGCACTTCACTCGACGTTTGGAAGAGACATACAAAAAATATAGCGCATTGGGTTGCCCGACCTAATAATTCATGTTCAAACAATGAATGAATTTACATAGGCCAGATGACCAGAAAACCTCTAGATCAACAATTGGGAATTAAGCATCATTTCATGTGCATTGCATGCAGTAATAGCTTACATTTTGTATTTCTATTATTACTGCCAAATACTATAGACTTTAATTAACACTTTGACGCTGTCAATTGAATGTACTGGATAGCTCTATTACGTATTTCATGAACAGTCATGACATCAAATATCATGCCTATCTCAATGAATTTACACCAATATGGCTGTTGTGGCAAATCACCTTTTGTTTTGCTCACGCGTAAAGTCAATCTACGAAATGGCTTAAATGTGTGCGGAACTTCCCGCGAAACTTCTCGCGAGAAATTTCCCACTCAATCTAGAAATATTTCGCACACGCCCGCCAAACTTCGCGATCTTTTGCCAGTTTGACCGAGGCTATTGACAATCGTGTGATCTTAATCATTGCCATTTGGGTGCTTAGAAAATAGAGGGACGTCGAGGTTTGTGGATGCTCGAAATGCTTTACCTGAATGTATCGTCGGCTTGCTCGAGTTCGATTTGGCTTATGTAGACCGAGGGAGGGCGGAACACGTCCCAGTCCCACGGTCGGTACCAGTCCCGATCGTAGCTCCATTCGAAGTACAGCCCTGTTACAGTCCCGACGCTCCCGTCGGCCAGCACGACGAACTTGTAATTTTTGCCGTGCTCGAACCAATCCGATTCCCTATAGTTGTGTGTGTGTGTGTGGGGGGGGGGGGGGGGGGGGGTAGGAAGAGGGGAGAGGGAGAGAGAGAGAGAGAGAGAGAGACAGACAGACAGACAGACAGACAGAGGGAGATATTGAGAGAGGGGGAGAAAGAGTACAAGAGGAGTTAATTTGTAAACCTGACAGCTTGATCATATTTATCATGATAATATCATTTCATTGAGTGATTTAATATCCTTAGAATTTTCACATTGCTTGCAGCATGAAAGTTTAAAATAATGTCTTCTAAACGGCCAGAACAGATGAACAAATAGCAAACATGTGAATGATATAAGAGTGTAGCATCTGTGGGTTGCATGTTATACCCTACACAGCGTGATTATAGACAAGATTTTTACACAAAGTATATGCTAATCACTGCTAATAGACAAGATTTTTACAAAGTATGTGCTAATCCGGATTTCGAGTGACCCCTTACGAGAGAGGAGTATGGGGGCGCTGTTGATATCGAAAAATTAATCCTCCCCTAACCGAATGACGTGTTCCCCTGTAAAATATTATACGAATAATTTATGAGTTGTGAGTGCATAGGGCACGAATATCGCACGAGGCGCGAGATAAGCCACTGGTCTATTCAACAAGGTTAGGCGCGTAGCGCCGCGTTGAATAGACCAGTGGCGAATCTCGCGCCGAGTGCGGTATTACGTGCCCCAATGCACGAACAAAATCATAAATTATTCGTTTTATACAACACCTTGTCCACAATCACAGGACTAAATTAGTGACCGCCAACTCAGGAAGGCCCAAAAATAAATGTAACAATCAGGCAGAGAATTGTAAACCACTCTGTGTACTGCTTTCAAACACTCGTCATGATTCGACCACACACAGGAATCACAAACTCCGCAGGGTCTATACCCATTATGCGCTTACGTTAGATCGAGTTAGGCCTGACTGTTAGGCCGATCTGAGATGTCGGTAGATCTAGTAGTAGGTCTAGCAGTTAGACTTTGTCTATTTCCGAAAATGATTTTGTATAAAAACACAGAAAAATAATGAAATTACGGTTTCTCAACTTGAAATGAAGTCTTGATTTTGGGATCACTGTGGTCTACGTAGCAGATCAGAGTCAAAAGTAAAAACACAGCAGTAGGTGTATTAGGCCGCGATACATGCAACTAGCTAGGTAAAGTAGCTGCGCGTACACGTTAACGTTGCAGTACTCCGCCGCGCCTGGTATGTGAGACTTACGGTACCGGCAGCGCAGCGCAGCCGGCCAGCACGTACAATGTACATGTAGTTTGCTGGCGCTTTGCTACGGGTGGGTGTGAGCCACAGAACTCTGTGAGCGGCCATGCATTAGTAGCCCCCCGCGAAGCCATGCTATAGTACCTTCGAGCCATGCAATAGGCCCATGCCAGGGGCCTATTGAATGGCTGTCACTCTCAATGAGTTTGATAGGTATTTTCTATTGAATGTCATGTGACATGTTCTTGGCCAATCACAATTCGACATCATTCTGAGGTGTTGTATAATACTGTATATACTCACTGATTGAGCTGGAGCCTGGTGGACTGCCCGAGAGATCCGAACAAAGTGACATAGAAGGTTCCCTTTACGTCATCAGCCCGGAATTTGTCAGCTAAGTAGATCTTCACCCAGTAAGATGTGCCTATTAGGGTAATCAGCATGTCAATAAATGAAGAAAGAAAATGGTGATGGACGTGGAAATTGTTTGCTTAAGATATTTTTGAAAGAAAACAAATAACCAAAAAAAAGAGAAAAATATGTGAACGTGAACTTTTCTACTATGTGAAAGGTTAAAGTTATTACACAATCGCGGATAAAACTCCAAGTTTCAAAATTAAAGTCAGGAAAATTGGTGAATATACAAGAAATAAGTGAAAGTTTGACAATTAATTACGTAACTCGGGAAACTCACACAATCATTGTTTATGGATTCAAGAGCTGGACATCTTTAAACTTAAACAAAATAATAACTTTATATAACCCTGTTATATTTCTTTTGTTTTGGGTTTTTATGTATTCACTGCTTCACAGCATTTTGTGATAAAAGTGATGAAGCAGTGCTTCAAAAGTAAGCGAGGTATTTCTTTCTCAATTGATTCATTCTACAGTGTATCATATTATTCTTTATCTATCTTTTTCTGTCTGCCTCTCATCCTTTACCGGAAATCTCCAATAGTTACCATCTCACCGCAAAATGGTGACTCGTGGCGGGTCTGCACGTAGTACTGAACGTTAACTTCCCCACTGGAGGCGAGCGAAGGGTCGGTGGGATTGCCCATGATGATAGTCTGCGTCTGGTCGTAGCACCTTCCCGCCAAGAAGTCGTCATAGGTTGCGTCGTCGCACCTCATGGCCGTCATCGAGCACGACTGGCTGTCGATGGACTCGATGAAGAGCTCGTAGCTGCGAAGATGATTGCAGACTACAAACTGGACTCCACCTGCGTTTCATCGATCAACATTTAAGACGTAAAGTCTTCCAGCAATTTGTTTGAAAAGGCATTTGTACATTCCAAGAACGTTGCTTTCACAGTTAAGTATACAAGGAAGGTTAAAAAGAACTTCTTTCTAGTGCACATAGACTCTGCAGTCTATTGAAACTCTACAAAGTGTTTTCATGAGTTCCTTCATTTCAGTCTGATTGTTATTATCCATGCCTCAAAACAAAGCAGATGCGTTACAAAGGCGGTTGTAAAATCCCATTAAATGATTATGCCATCTCGTGATTCCCGTTCTGACAAGGAACTTTTAAGGCAATTAAAGACACCGATATCACTGAATAGAGACTGATTTTCTACTTGAATTTTGATGACTAGAAAGTCTAGTCAAAATCTTTACTATACTTTACTATCTTAACTCTATTATTAAACAGGGCCACCGAGTTTGATAATGATAATGATGATGATGAATAACATTTATATAGCGCTTAATCTGTTATGATAATAATTATGATAGGAAATTGCGTCGATGTGATGGAGTACTGGGCCACCTGGGTCGTTCTAGCAAGTTACAATAATCTGATGCGGGCAAGTAGAGCCCAATCGTCACGATTGGTCTGTGGATAATCATTCGTCATTACGAATACGCATTACATCATTACGCAGTAAGGCGCTCGCGGGGCACTATTTGTGAGTCGTGTATGTACTTGTGCTACGGAGTGATGTGCGTACGAATAGACCAGTCTTCCGGGTCGACGATTCACCATACTTTGACACTGCTTTCAATTCAATTCAATTCAATTCAATTCATTTATTTTCATTCTTCTTCTTTTTTCTTTTTCAACAAAAACATAACAAGATAAATCAGGTTTTACATCATAAACAAAGAACATTTGTCTTAATTAATAAATGGTATCAATAAACATAGGAGCGCATACTGGCAAAAAAAAAATAATACAAAGTCATGCTTCAGTTGAAAAAAAAAAGGAAGAAAGAATAGAGAGGTCCACTAAAAAGCAAAGCTTGTAGATTGTGAACCACTCATAAAACCTATAAATTACTTATTTACAAACACTTGTGACGAATATAATATACGACAGGACGGGACAAAACAGAAGAAACGCAACAACATGACACAACTTGCCAGAATAGATGAAAAATATGGAAGGAAAGAAAGAAGAAAAGAGAGAATGAGAGAATACCTACACGCTGAATAAGGGAAATGGAACAGAGGATGGTAGAGAATGTGCTTCATAGAGTTGGTGCTGCATGCAGCTGAGCAAGGATTGTAATGGCTACTTCTTTACGTAATAATAAATTCAGTGTTTGAATGATTGGTGGGTGGATGATGAACTCTGAGGTTAACAAAAACTATAGCTGTTAATGAAAAAAAAACATGTCAGGGAGGATTTAATAAAAAAAGTTTCAACTTGCGCTTAAAAGAATACAAAGATGGGGAATTTTTTATTTCACAGCTCAGTGAGTTCCAAAATCTAGGACCAGTGTATATAAATGTATTCTGAGCCAATAAAGTTCTCAGGAGGGGTAAATGAAACTCATTAGATTGTCTAGTGGGATAATCATGAAAAGACTGGTTCCGTGGGAACATTGAATTGAAAATACTGGGAAGTGCATTTACATTGTAGTTAAACATAAACTGACCAAGTTGAAAAAAATACAAATCTTTAATTTTCAAAATCTCATGTTTAATAAATAATGGCTCTGTATGGGAACGTGGCGAGACGCCACAAATAATACGAATAACCTTTTTTTGTAACAAAAGTAATTTATCTAGTAAGTTTTGATGGGCACTACCCCACGCTAGGAGTCCGTAATTAAGATAAGGTAAAATTAGAGAAAAATACAACGTCAACAAAGAGGACAATGGAATATGAAACTTGAGTCTATTAATAATACCAATATTGCGTGAAATTATTGTACTAATATTAGTAATATGCGGCCTCCACGAAAGTTTATCATCCACTGTGATACCAAGGAATTTTATATGAGGAACTCGTTCTAACAAAGTGTTATCAAGAACAATACCTGTGTCTAAATCTTCAAAAGAATTACTAAAAAACATATACTTAGTTTTCTGAAGATTAAGAGATAATTTATTAGCTCTTATCCACTGAGTTACTTTTTTCAATTCGGAATGAACTATGCGTACAAGAGTATCTGGATTTTGGTGAGAAAAGAAAATATTTGAATCGTCAGCAAAAAGTATAAATGAGAGTATGTCAGATGATCTACAAAAGTCATTAATATAAATGATAAAAAGTAAAGGTCCTAATAAACTACCCTGTGGGACGCCACATTTAATGAATTCTAAACTCGAGCTGTACTCGTTCAGATATACATATTGTTTTCGGTTTTGTAGGTAACTCCTGAACCACTCCAAGGCCTTCCCGCGTATTCCATAATGAAACAGTTTATAAAGTAATATTTCATGATTAATTGTATCGAAGGCCTTGGAGAAGTCCAGGAAGATACCAATAAGATGAGAATGATTATCAATAGTGTGCGCAGCGTGGTCAATAAACTTTAAAAGAGCATGAATGGTGCTATGTTTCTGACGGAACCCAAATTGAGAATTTGTAAAAACATTATGCAAATTCAAAAAATTAATTGTTCTCGTAAATATCAATTTTTCCAATATTTTAGATAAAGATGAAAGCAAAGAAATAGGTCTATAATTACATATATCAGAATCATCTCCTTTTTTAAATAAAGGGAAAACCTTGGCTATTTTCATAAAATCAGGAAAAACACCACTTGATAAGGATTTATTGAAAATATATGAAAGTGGGTCAGCAATTGAAGATATAATCCCCTTTAAAATAAAATTACTGATGTCGTCATAACCGGCACTTCGCTTGTTATTCATTGCGGTAACAATATCTATTATTTCATATTTTGTTGTTGGAACAAAAAAAAATAGAACTGGAATTGGATTGACCTAAAAATTCAGAAAAATGTATATTTGACTGCGGTATTTTTTCTGCCAAATTCTCTCCAATCATTGAAAAATAAGAGTTAAAAATATTGACTATATCATGAGGATCTTCAAAAACTTTATTATCATGTCTTATTTTTATAATTTCTGATTTCTTTTTTGATATATTCATAGCCTGCTTCAACACCTTCCATGTATTTTTCATATCATGTTTATATTTTTCTAACTGAATCATATAATATTTTCTCTTTTCCAACCGTATAATCTTCGTTAAAATATTTTTATACGAAGTGTATTTATATCTTAACTTCTCAGTTTTTTTCATTTTGAATTTATAATATAACCTATTTTTCCTATTTATTGAACGAAGAAGAGATTTTGTAATCCATGGTAATTTGGGGGACGTTTTATAATTAACTGACTTTTCTTTTAATCTGGGAATATATTCATCTAAATGTCTATTAATTATCCCTGAAAAATTCTCAAACGATACATTTATATCATCATTATCATAAACACTAGACCAATCAGCCCTGTCTAGGTTAGCACCAAGACTAGCCAAATTTTCTGGTGTAGCTCTACGTCTGGATGAAAAAGAATGAAACTTATCAACACAATGTTTAAGGTCAAAACATGCTATAATGGGGAAATGATCAGTAATATCAGATAAAATTATGGAAGAATTTAAAATCTGCACGGAATTAGTAAAAATATTATCAAGGAGGGTGGCGGAATGATTTGTAACACGAGTTGGCTTCGAAATTAATGGCAAAAAAGAAGCTGACAAAAACATTTCAAGAAATTCTTGAGATGTATTATCATCATTCTTAACCAAATCAATGTTAAAATCACCCATTATGAAAATATTTTTATTAATAAAATGGGGTTTTTTTAATAAGTTTGATATACAATCCAAAAAATCTTTAGGACTTGAACTTGGGGGTCTATAAACAATACCAATCATAATGTTTTTACTTTGCGGAATGATTATTTCCACAAACAGGGACTCTAAAATATCATTCATGATATTGAATTCATCACAAACACCATATTCAAATTTTTGAGATAAATATAACGCAACTCCACCACCCGTCCTGTTCCCTCTGTTATTAACAATAAAATCATAACCATTTAATGCATACGGCAAATTACCATCAGATGATAACCATGTTTCAGATAAGCCTATCACTGAAATTTGATGTTTATTTTGGTTATCTAATAATATCTGTAATTCATCAAAATGTTTATTAATACTCCTTATATTCAGATGTAACATAGAAAAAGTGCATTGTGAAAAACTCTTTGTAAAATCTTTGAATTGATCAACAGTGACATACTTAGAAGGAGTTGGAGTTAAGTCATGTTCAAAATCAAAAGCATTATATAAATCTTTTGAAGATGCGTTAACATTGTTGGCAATAAAATTATCAAGAAAAGCAGACGAATGTAACTGAGTACGACTTAATTCCGAAGGGAAGCGTCTAAACAAATCAAAGAGTTCATCATCATCAAGGGAATCAAATGCTGCATTGAGTCGATTAGCCATAAGGAGAGTCATAAAGTATATGAAGGCATGTCAACTGATGAGTTTGTAAAGGAATGAAATATAATGGCACAAGGGAAGCACTAACAGCCCCGGGTTCACGGATAGTACAGCGAGTAGGCAACTCCTGTTACTGTACTGCCGGTAACATATTTGTATGTGATATAAAATAGCATAGATTTTGTTTAATGAATATTGTCCTAAGTGGGTTTAATCGATTCACAAAGTAATAAGTGATTAATGAATAAACTGACCGATGAGGAGGCTGCCCTCTGTGATGATGTGCTCGACAATCCCCTGATCACATCCGGGTTGCTCCTTCCCACCGTTGACGTAGGTATCCACGTGACCACATTTCGTGTAGATTCCCATACCTTTAATAACGCGCATTGGTGGAGAAAGAATTAACAAAAAGAAATATAAACATCACCACATGGTTTATATGACACTATCTGCTTTATATTTTTCCCCTTGTCTTTCTCTTTTCACACTGCAGGGTGTTGTATGTCACCCTTTAAAATCATAATCTGTAATTGTTGCGGGTACTACGACGTGATTATACCATGCTACTTGGACAAGGGAAAACTTTGATATTCCGTAGACATCAAACAATGGAGGTTTATTTTTTATTAATTAATATATATATATATATTTATTTATTCCTCTATTCATCTACTCATTCATTCATTCATTCTTTCATTCATTCATTCATTCATTTATTTCAACATAATTATTTTGACGGGATAACAAGATCAGCAGGTGAATGCTGTTTTCATTAAGGTCCTGTATAATCCAAGTATATATATAAATATAAATCAATCAATATTTCGTAAATAGAAAAAAGACAAAGTTTGAAGGAGCAAGACGCCCACTTGAAATCAATGAAAACCGAGTGTAGCAAAATGACAAAACAATGTAGTAAAAACAAAGTTGTATTGATAGCGATTAAAAATGGTATTGTACATAATGCAATCAAACCATTAGCGTACGATATAAGCTGAACCGTCGCAAAAAAAGTAAAAAATGAACGAAGAAATGGAATGACATAGCTAATAATGGTACTGCTTAAAGAAAAAGATGACAAAAATACATGAATGAATCTATGTTGATAAAAAAAAAGTGTGGCTGCCCAGTTTTCTGACGGCTTGTATTTTGTTAAAGAATTCACAAGCATTAACCAAGCGTAACTAGTTGTAATCAGGTATGCACACATCAATTCTGTAATGGAAACATTTTCAATTCATTGACAATTAATTTAGTATCTTTGGTAGATACGGTTCATAATCGTTCACTATGCCCCCCCCCCCCCCCCATTCCACAGAGATTTTTCTCATCGGTCAATCATCAGAAGCAAAGTTTGTTGGTTCCAGCCACCCACCGAAGTATATCGGATCGCTGTCTGATGAATCCGACTAGGTTGGTCGACTATCAGGCACACACCGTCAGGTGAGTGTCAGACATGTCGCGCGTGATCCTCATCGGACGATCTTGCCTTATCAGATCACCGCCCGACATGTCTGACACTCACCTGATAGTCGACCAACGCAAGATGGATCCATTGGACTGCGAATTGATACATTTCGATGGGTGGCTGGAAGCAATAAACTTATCTTCCTATGAGTGACCAATGAGAGAAAATCTCTGTGGAATGGGGGTATTACCCAATGTGTATATTGGATCTGTGTCTGTATGCAGGACGTCGACAAAGAGGGCGTCTGTCGGGTCGAGGCGAACTATGGCTTCGGTGTCTTCGAAGTATGGACCAGCCGGATCCATGCCTGTGAAGGAGTAGGAATGTAAACAATACAGTCACACTTTGCTAGTATCGCTATATCTTCCAATTACATAACAGTATCTTTTATGCTGATGACATGGATATCATGGATTTGAAGATAATCTGTTTGTTGTCTTTCTTATCATCTTCAGCTTGCGAAATGTACATGGATACATTAGTTCTGAGATTCAATCAGCAACTACACTCCCCTCCCCTCCACATCATCTTCTAGATCAATTTTCTTGTGCTATCTCGGTAATCATGTTATGTACCTGTAATTCGACCTAGATCCGTGTGTCTCTCTCCCGCGTAACCGCTAGCGTGTGCACCAAGACTGTGCCCAATGAGATGAAAGGATTCTGATGACGTCATCCCAAACACTTCCTTAAAGAATACAAAAACAAACACAGAGGATTCATATGAAACTACCGATACTGCATCAGTTAAGGACAGGAAGCAAATCCGTATTATTTGTGTGGATGTTTTGATTCAAGAAAGTTCATATTTTGACAATTGTACGATGATCTAAGTAGGTATAGGCAATTGGAAGTGGCTCTCTAATTAAAGCAAACTTGTCTAAGCATTAGAGAGATTAGGTTGTTGTTGTTTTTTATGCAGCCAAACTTGCACGCGATTTGCTTTTGTTTAATTTTGTTCTTTAATCTACGAGATAGAGTCCAAAGGTGGCTTCATTCTTCTTTCCTTTTTTGTACGAGAAATTCCTCAGTATTTTTTTTTTCAATGATCCACCTCCCTCACACACAATCCATAGCAACGGTCATGTGAAGCCCCCGAAAAGACCATCTTATGGACGTCAGGTTTAACTCTTACAACATTAACATCTTGAGACCTAATTTGAACCTCTGCAACGCAATCAGGGGACTTTTTTCCTTTTTTTTTTTTGGGAGGGGGGGGGGGGGGGAGGAATTCCTGACCTTGATTCTGTCGATAAGGAGCGCGATCTCGGCTCCCACGATACGGGTATTGGCCGTTGACTTGCCGTAGAGGTCGACGGCACCCTTCCGCCAGTCGACACGAATGACGTTGTAGTCGCCGCTGTTGAGGAAGGCTTCCTGCATGGTGTACATCCATTGGACGTCGCCGTTCTGGGTGAAACCGTGCACGATTATCTTCGTCTCGTGGGTAGGGTCGAAGTAGGAATCTCTGTGTTGGATAGTTTGGAAATCTTAAAGGGGAATTCCAGACGATTTTTATAATTTCACATAATGTAGTATATAAACCGATAGCTCCCAGTGCAGATTAGCGGAATTTATTTTGGTCGGAAAAACCAATGCTTTCAAAAAAAAACCTAAAACAAATTACACTCGACAAAGATGATAACATAGGAGGCTCACATGTTTCAGAAATGTTGCAATGTAATTCCATTACAAAACAGCTTGCTTACAACTTTATCTGTGTAGAATTCACACATGCTTTCTTTTGTTCTGCTTCCTTGTGCCCCAATGGTGAGGCTACCATGTCATCATCCTTGTTCATTTTGATTTGTTTCATATCTTGAAAACATTCTTATTCCTCATCCCGATCACTATTCTGAAACACTATACCCAGTTTAATGAATTCATGGTTGTTTAAACAATATAAAAGTCTGGAAATCATCAGGAGGTCTGCAGGCTTAGTGAACGGCGATGTACTACATCTATAGATAAAGACTGTAGAGGGATTATTATTATTATTATTATAATTATTATTATTATTATTATCATTATTATTATTATTATCATTATCATCATCATCATCATTATGATAATAATAATGGTAATAATAATAGTTATTTTTATTTTTATTTTTATTATTATTATTATTATCATTATCATTATTGTTGTTTTGTTGATGTGTTCAGTTATCGTGCGTTTAATTGCGTGCGTTATGTGCGTTATAGAAACTGTTTATCCTGATCGAGAAATCCCAAAAATATGTTTAAAGCAAGTGAAAAGGAGATTAAGTAATAGTTTTAAAACTATACACGATTATATGTCTCAAATTTTACAAAAAGTACTACTGCGTCTCACACTGACGAAATAACATATATCTGAACGTCTGAGACAATGCACATAGTACAACGTTGGTGCCACAAATCGTATTCAGTTAATGTGCTACCGTTGCTGGGCTCACTTTCTTGTTGTTCTTTAACGACAAGGGGGGGGGGGGGATGTAATGAAACTAACCAAAAGAAGACAAAACAAACATAACGAAACACGAAGCGAACCTGATCGTCGACATATCGGACGTGAACAGCTCCGTGACGGCGTGCGGGTTCCGTCTGGTGTTGAGGTAGAAGTGAGTCCCCACCTCCTCACGACTCTCAGGGAGCCAGCTGACCGGTCGGTAGGGCGGGTCGAAGAACGGGTAGCCGGACGAGAAGCATCCAATCTCATCGTAGCACACCGTCATGATGGCGTCGTCATAGTAGTAGTCGTTGAAGATATCTTGATTGAGGGAAAACACCGTGTGGTCACTTTTCATTATTCACTCAATCAGCTGGTGTATACAGTAATCCCTTTCCAAACATTTCTTTAGGATAAAAAAAGAAAACTTTTCACGCCTTCTTACTTCCCACAACAGTAAATGTACTGTTTAAGATTGGGAACAGTGATTTGAAAAATGTTCGAGTTATCACGTTTGATGCATATGTGCAGGGCAGTTGTATCACTGGATATCCTACCATTTAAAAATTTCGTGATAAAGCCTAGAAATAAGAGATATCACTATCTTTCTCAATAAACTATAACCGTACATAGACGGTTTATTTTAGAGACAATTTTACACTAACTATTGTTCACATTTTGTACACTGTAAAAACATCGGTGTTAGATTTAACACCACGGGTGTTAAATCTAACACCGATCAAACTTCAGTAGAGGACCACACCCACAGGTGTAGAAAATGCACTGTGATGGTGTTGAAAAGAGTTCACCTGCCACTTCGTGGTGTTAATTTGACACTGTACCTGGTGTTATTTTGACACTGTACTGGTGTTAATTCACAAATGACACCACATGGTGTTGATTTGATATTTGTCGGTGTTAATATCAATAGTTTAACACCCGTCCAGCTTCAATAAGAGACCACACCAGCTGGTGTTACTGTGGTGTAAATCTATTTTCACTTTTTTTTTTTCAAAAATCTAGTATTTTAATGTAAAATTCTTGATCGTCTTGTTTAAATTGAAAATCAACAAGAAGTGCAGGTACTAAGAAACTCTTCAAAAAACAGTTTTATATTTGGAAATGACACCTGGAGGTGTTAATTTAACACCATAAATGAGCACCGAAATTTTAACACCAGCTCGGTGTTCACTATTTAACACCGGACTTTTTGCAATGTATATTCAACAATATTAGCATTGATTATGCTGATAAACATTTTCACATCTGTTGTTTCTATCTCTAAACGCACGTTTTAAAACCATTTTGAAGCACTGAAGCTAGATTTTAACTTCATCTGCAAATGATAAATAATGCCTTTAAACATCATTTCCCCATTGCATCATCATTAATTTTTCAAATCGTATGAGAAAATCAACCATCAACAAAATCAAATATTTTGATACTATTCTGATTATTCACAATGGTTGCATGAAAACATTGACATTATTTATTATGACAATAATTTTCAAGAAGCAAGGAAATAATAGTTTTGAATCTGATAGAAATCTATGGATCTGGTCAAATGGGTGAGGAAACAGAAAAATCAAAAACACTGATAATTATTATCACTAGTGAAGAACAATCAAAGGAAGAAAACATTGGCTGGCTGCCACAAGCCGCGAATCATGTTTCCTCATTATCCGTTCGTGGTCTGCAAATAACCCGGCATGGAAATCCCAGATTAGATATAACAGGTTCCAGAGGCAATATAGAATTTATACAGTACGTGTAATAAAACCAACAAAATCGATGTCCCGAAATCCAGCTAAAGGACAGCCCCCCCCCCCCCCCCCCACACACACACACATACACACTCAGTAAGTCAACCATACACAAGACTATGCTTGTTCCAGAGACACCCCCTTTAAAGATGGAGATAGGTTATAAATTTGACCCCTTGTCACGGGCTTTTGGAAGAGACGCCATTAGAATTACCCCCTATCATGAGATGTTAGAAGGGAAGCCAATAAAATTACACCTTATCACAATTGCGAAATAAGTCCATAAGGATGGTTGATAAGAGTTCTCTAAACACATCCAAAAGTAGCCATCGTTTGAGAAAGATGACAGCCCGTCGTCGAAACTGTCACAGGTAAATACAACTTTTGGATGTGTTTAGAGAACTCTTTACCTATACACCTTATCACAGCTTGCAGACATTAGTATAGCGCATTTGGCGAAATGTCTTGCGAAAAGAAGGCCAGTCAGGTATGGTTAGCAGCAAGACATGTACAGGAAACATATTTGGGGAAGTCGGTGCAAACACGAAGAAGCCACACTTCCCCTATTTCGGAATTTTTCAAAGTGGGGTTGAAACCAATCCTGATCGGGACCCTATTTCAGGATTGTTCGGGAAAGATTTGAAAGCCACCCTTAATTGAAAATATTTCGATTTTAAAAAAATAGACCCTTATTCCGACGATTTTATCCGAAATTGAGCCCTTGAAATACACTCCTTTTCCCGAAAAATCGGGAACGCGCGGGAACTGCGCAAGTCTCGCATTTGCTTGCCCAACTATCTTCATTACATTTTCCCCTTTTGACATGGAATTTAAAAAAAAAAAAATCTATTTTTCATTTTGCATCAGATCTTACATAGTATTGTAATGACTTAGCCATAAATATTTTTATAGGGGAAAAGTGTTGCAGCTGCAACAACATTTACCAAATGACTGCACATCACCTGAACTAATAAATGTGTATAATGTGGTTTCGAGCAATAACATGCTTTGATGAAATCGTGAGAAAGCTTTTAAACTCCAATTTCCTGACTTCCTTTCTAGGAAAATTTCTACCATTTCCTTTGTATGTTTTTTTTTATTGATCTATTTATCTATTGATGTCAACTTCAAGAGATTTCTGTTTTTGTTAGTTCTAACCGGTTTATTGGTTTCTGGCTAAAGCTGATGTTGGTTTATTCGCAAGTTGCTAGAGTGGAGATTTAAGATGGATGTATATTGCACCCTCTCGATAATCAAAATGGGTTGTAGATCATGCCATATCTTTCTGCAGCTCGATCGCTGTCACGTGGTCGGTAGCGGTGTTTGGAAGAAGATACATTCATCGTTGTCTTCCCCAGTATTGTACTTGCGTTAGGACCGTCTTGACGCTGACAGCCATTATGATGTTACAGAATATAAAGGCGAGGTGGTTCAGTCGGTAGCGTATCTACCTTGCGACTGAATGATTCGGGTTCGAATCTCATGAAGTCTTACCGTGTAATGCTGCGTGCTATCATGCCGTCCTCTCTGTACAACAGTAGAGGAAAAATACTCTGTCCCTCGGATAGGATATAAAGTGAAAGTCCCTTGTGTGAGAAACCAAGCACGTAAAAGATTGTGCTCCATTCATTCATCTAAATAGCATGGTGCATAACCCAGTAAAGTGGTCCGCCCCAAGTACAACTGGACCCCATTGCAGAAAGACTAGATAGTACAGCTGAAAATGGCTATCAATAGCAACCATTTTGTCGGATGGAATATGAAAACAAACGAAAAACGAAACAAAGAGGCAATGACGACTTACCAACAGGTTCGGCGCTATTTGGCCTTGCCTGCAGCGCTAGGGCTGCGAGGTACCAAAGCGTCCAAAACATCAGACAGCGTAGGTTCTCCATTCAAAAACCAAATTTTAGAGCAATTTATCTGCTGCTCCACCTTCTCAGGCTGTCACATTAAATAGATATCGAACAGAATTCTCGACGGGACGACGTCTTTATATACCCCCAAAGAACTTAAGCCTTTAAGAGTGTCGATAAGGAGATGAACCAGATGGCAGGTGAGGAAACGGATCACATAGAGATATGACGCAATGGGCCTTGAGTGCAACATATTTAGAAGTGCAATTATGATAAAGAGATTTTGTTTCAATCCAGAGTTCTTCAAAGGATTTTATATAAACCGCTGACTGACTCGTGAATAGCACTAACCAAGCAAGAGGTAGTGTTCTGGAGGTAGTGTTCTCTTTTCATATGTAAAATGTTTTATAGTAACAATATATAATATGTTAATTCATGAATAATCAATGGATTCCTCAAGACCATCTCATCGACTAAGGGGCATGGGAGCGTTGAGGTGCCGCGACCCGGTGGCCGTGGTGTTGCCTCAGCGTCTTTGTAGTTCTTCTTAGCCGACGAATTGTGATTTAAAGACCTTTGATAATTTTAAGCATAATACAATACGGTTTTTTATCACTTTACGTTATCTCTAATTGGTTAGAGTTGGCTCCCTGATTTTCACCCCTTCCCCTACAAAAAGTGTATACTAGTTTGAATGTTACAAAATGATGCAGTTTGGAGTTTCGTTTTAGTTCTCTCCAGCCCTTTTTACACTTGTGTTTCTTAACCCCGGACTTTCTCTGACCCAGGACTATCGTTAGTCCCGTACCAATTTTTTCAGCTTTTTACACTGGCCAATTAGTCCCGTACTATCTCTTGCCCGGGGCTAAGGAGAAAACTGACCTTTTTACACTCGTATTTCTTAGCCCCGGACTTTCCAAACCACATGAATATTCATGATTACGCTGTGCACTGTACACGTACACGCACGCACCGGCAGCACTTGATTATCTCGTTTCTGATTGGTCAGTGGGGGTCGGACTTCGTCTCCGTCGCTTAGGATTATTTTTTCGATCTGTTTACACTCACTTACTTGGCACCGCAATTGCGGTGCTAACCCTGCTATTTTGCAGGGCCAGATAGTACCGGACTATCGGTGGGGCTAGCCCATTTTGGCAAAAACGAGTGTAAACAGAAAGTGGGTTAAGGATAGTCCCGTACCAACGGTGGGGCTAAGCCCCCCCCCCCCCCCCCCCCCCCCTTAGCCCCACCGTTGGTACGGGACTAAGCAAAAAATTACAAGTGTAAAAAGCCCTTCCGACGAGCTCTTGCCCATGTCAGTGACGTCAGAATTCAAAGAATTTCTGTTTGCGGCTTCAGTCTACTCTACTATTACGATAAACGTTTTGCCTTATCTCAGTCAACTTTCTTTGAACTTTGTCAGTCAACATCTTGGTGGTTTTTTTCTTTTTTCTCTCCTTGTATCCTTAACGCCACAGTGGAATGTTTTAATTGACGACAAAACGATTATGGACAGTGTTCACTTACTTTGTTTGTTTGCCGGTTTTTTTCTACTGCTCATAACTCCCATTTTAATTTTCTGTTCCTTGTCCTACCCCCCCCCCCCCTTCCCACCAATCGGCCGATGGTCGGATACCAGATCCGCCCACACATGCAACATGTATGCATGAAATGTATTTGTTTATTCAATTCCTTTGTAGCTCAGCATCTATTTGAGCTCATATTATTTTCGTTCACTGCACCCAAACACATGGTACAGGCACTCACGTTTTTTAAACAACGAACTCGTGCAGCCTTTAATTACAGACCCTAACTCACTACTCAAGAAAAAAGAAACTCTGCCCCCGTATTTGATATTGTTCATTATGTAATCTTAAGAAGTGATCACAGATTCAGACGAGGAGGAGGTGTCGCCCTATATTTTAATGATTCTCTCACTTTTAACAAACAGAAATGACGGATACATTGAAGGAACCGAAAATATCTTTGCATAGAGCTTATAAGTAATACCTCAAAAAAAAAATATTTTTATTAGAGTGGCTTATAGACCCCCTAACAGCTCAATAAATATGTTTTAGAAAAAATAGAATATATTCTCAATGAATTGGCTCATGAAAATAAATATGTTTATCTTATGAGTGATTACAGTATTGACATTTTACTAGTACCCTCCAAATCAGATAACAGTTTTAAGATATTGAATACACTGTCCATGTTTATCCTCGCATCAATAAAGCAACCAGAATAGTTAACAACTCTGAAACTCTTATGGATAATGCATTTTCCAATGTCAGTGAGTCAGAAAATTTTGATGGTATTTTATATTTTGGCGTACCTGACAATCTCCCTATTTTTTTTTTATTTCTCAGAAGCTTGATAGTATTAAAAACAAGCACAAACGTGAATATATCAGAAGAGAAACACAACAAAATATTGATGGATTAATCGCTGATTTGGCAGTTGAGTCTTGGGATGATGTTTTCGGTGAATCTGATGTCAACAGTTCGTACGAACTATTTATCAATAAGCTTATCTTATATATATATACATATATATGTATATAACAAGAATACACCCCTTGAACGAATGAAAAAAAAAACAGGAGAAAGCCTTATAGACCATGGATTACCAAGGGCATTTTGCTATCTAAAAAAAATGTATGCAGGAAAGCGTCAGGCACGCGTTCAGATGTTGATTTTAATAGGTATAAAAAGTATAGAAATACATGAACGACTATTATACGACTGTCACGCAAATTTTATCATTCAAAAAATATTGAATGTAGTGGATCCAATACAACCTCAATTTGGAAGGTAATTAAGGATCTTTTGGGAAACAAAAAAAAAAAACACCTGTTCTATGATATTGAAAATGGATGTGAAATTACGAGCCCAAATGTTATTGCTAATTCTTTTAATGAGTACTTTATTGATGTAGGATAAAATTTAGCATCTTCCATAAAAGTAACCGATAGTAATTCTATGTAGCATTTTTCTGAATCACTTGGTATTTCTCTTTTTTTCTCGCCAATTTCATACCATGAAATAGTTGCCATCGTAAAAAGATCTCAAATCCAGTAAGTCTTCGGGCTACGAGGCGGTTTAAGTGTTTATCTTCTTAAACAGATTATTCATTTCATCGCACCTCTCCTAGTACATATATTCAACATTTTTCTCATTTCAGGCAGCTGCCAAAACTCGCAAAAGAAAATCGCAAAAGTGATTCCCATCCATAAAAACGACGATGAAACACAAATAAAGAATGGCCCAATATTCCCTTCTTCCCAACATATCAAAAATTTTATAAAGGCCCTGTCACCACCTTTCCGGGGAAGCCTTGCGTGCGACTTTCAAACAACAATTTTTGCAACCCGGAGGTCCCCACAGATGACACACACATGACAGTAAGCAGCACGTACTAGTATTTCGCCCGTAGTTGTCCGGAGTTGCGCACGCAAGTCCTGTTTACCCGCAGCCAGGTTTGGGCCACACCTTCCCGGGCAAGCTACGCGGGCTTGTTGCGTGTGGGGATTTTCCCTCAAGACAATTTTTCCCTTTTTTTATTGCGGGCGGACAAGGATTTGGGCGAGTTTCGAATGTGTCTTACCTGCTGGACCCGTGCTACTTATACACCTTCTACTTTAATACTCGTATTCCGTGTGACCTGCGTGTCAGGAGTATGTGTGGCGAGTAAGGGCTGACAACTCGGTGAATAGAAGGAATCCCTCTGAAGAAATTTGATTAATGGCAGAAGTCCCACAGAATGTCATTATCTTGGCCGCAGCCGACTCTCAACTACCCAGCAGGAAGGCAGTATCTGACCCTCAGCATGCACTCAATTTGCTCGTATAGCTCGCTTCACGCCCGCAGAACACGCTATTGGCAGTATCGACACCATTCCTTGCCAGTAAAATATCCGTATTATTCTCGTAGAATGCCTGCAGATGACATGCGCTTCCGGCGCATAGACGTAGATCCACGGGCAGCCTACTTACTTCAAGCGGGTCAACTGCCTGTGCTATCTAAGTCGAATTTAAGTTTCGAATTTTACCCGGATGCCTCGATCCAAGTCAAGCTGCTGCTTGTGATCGCGGTCTCCTGCCTTTCTGTTATAACAATGTCTAGAAATGCATAATTCTAACATCAATTCATTGAAATCCCCCTTTTTAATTTTTTTTCTAAATTTCGTTCATCGTATAACGACGTAACACATTCTGAATGAACAATAATCATTTAGATAATTTACAACTGTTATTTTCACGATTTCCTTCTGAACCTCTTTTAAAAATATTATGCTATACGTCTTATACATCGAATACCGTCATGTTCTTAATGCATCAACGTATGTACTTTAAATTTATATTTAAGACAGTACGCTAAGCTTATGCGTCGTGTAATGTTTTTTCTAAATGTACGTACTCTTTTGTTATGCGTGATTTGAAAAAAAGGCAGAAATAAAACGAAACCAAACCAAACACAGATTTCATGGGACAGCATATCGTTTTACAAATTCCTCGAAGGATGTAATTTGGCAACTGAAAATTCCGAAATTCATTGCGCATCCATGAGAAAGTTTGAGTTCTCACTTCTTGATTTTAAAGTTTGTAATTTTTGTATTTCGTTGTGTAAATATTGCATGACTGTACGTTTAGTATTGCTGTGGTTTCTATTTTTCTTCATATTGGTAGTCAAATAAATTCTATATATTAATGTGTATATATATATATATATATATATATGCATTCATTTGGTTATAATATCATTGTTGTTGTTATTATTGATATCATAATTATTGTTATTATCACACACAAAAAAGATTGAAGCGAAACTATTTTCTGCAAGGAGAATCAACCGCATCAACTTAATAGATTGACATTTCTTCGAACAAATTCATTACACTATAGTGCTAGCCGAGAAGTACGCATCCTACCGGTATTTGATAAGATACAACGCACTATTTTAATACACAGTCCGGAGATAACTTGAGGTGAATTTGTGACTGCTAGCAAGTACAAAGGGAAAAGATACTTTGTGCGAATGGGTTATTCAGACAGTGAATTGCAAGTACCAGACAATTGTAGATAATAATTTCGATCCCTTTAAAGGGATTCTGGGTTTGCTTGCTGCACAGGACATACATATTGGTCAAGGAACTTCAAATAAAGGTCAAGCTGCTGGATATTGATGTTGCACTGGACACTACGCACGATGTTCTCCCTAAAGCCCAGGTATAGAAATTAGTTACCTAGCAACGTTTGGGGTAATGATAATAGACAGCAATGAACGCATACGTGGAAACGCTAAGCCTGGCCACCTTTGATACTGATCCGATATAATAGCACTATTGTTGTGATATACATTTATGTTAATCCTCTTTCTGCGTCAATACCGTCCTCGAACACCTTTTGGCTGGTCGTTTGGATTAGGTAAGATGACTTTAACAAAAATGCATCCGAAAATACTGACATCATTTTACGTTTGCACACGGTTGACCACCCTTCAAAACCAAGAGTCCTTATCTTTAAAGAACATTTCTCTTTTCATTTCACTATCTTTATATCGCTACTGTTTCCTCTGTATACTCCGACTCATTCATGGATGGAAGACTCTAATCAGCCATGGGTCATTTTTCTTTGTGCCTTTTTTTTTTCAAAAAAGATCCGCCCTTGTTAAATTTTACAACATATACACTACGAATCAAATGATGAAGTCAAACGTTATGTTGTTCATACTTAATATAACTTCACCAGATTTCACTTTTAAATTTCCGTTTGATTTAATTTGGTACACAAATGGAATAGTGCAGAACAGACGTGGACTGATTTCACTCACTACATTATTGATGATATAGCTCTCTCTAGATTTCCAGCTATCTAGAGAACAGTGATCCATAAACTGTATCTACTTATGAAGTGTGTACTTGTTCCCCACCAACCCCCCCCCCCCCTTATTGTTTGGGTGTGTGTGTTTTTTTTTTCTTTATTTCCTTCGGGGAAGTGAATGAATGGGGTTATCGGAGTCAGTGGGAAAATGTATGCGTTTAATGCGTGCGGGTCCTCGGGTCTTTCATGGAGTTTCAGATCCCTCGGGATTGTATCACATTATCACGCCATTAAGTTCAAGTTGACGTTTATTCCGTCTGTAGCAATTGCTCCGTGTTTCCTCGGATTCTGTCGTGTCTGCCGTGTTAATCACTGTGAATTAATGTTTAAACCTGCGTTTTTCTTCTCTGTGTTTATCATATTTCCGATGCTTCGACATGTTCAAGTATGTTTGTTTTATATACAAAATGAGATTTTACAACAGGCTGGCGATAATCATATCTACAGAAGGACTAAATTCAAACATGTCCCTGGCTCTTAACATAACTACCCTTTTATCCTGAAACAAAGCAAATCAAAACTGACCACTTTATATTTTCATCTTCTTCTTGAAAATTCAACCCCATGACAGACTTTCACCAAACTGGGCAGTGTCATCCTTTGGTGTTATCAGGTTATAACATAATTTATATAGACATACATTTGTAAAGATACCGGACACCATATCCCACCTTGGTTTTTCACCAAACCAAGTGCATTACCACAAGGATGGCAGTGCATGTTATACAAGGACTCCAGTAACCCCTATTCCCATTTCCAGAAATAAATGCTTTCAACATGGAAATACACTGCGTAAATGTGCTAATGAGTGCACTTTCAAGTTTTTAATAGTACATCTTATAGTTGCGCAGGGATCAATAGGAGGCAATATTTGTATTCAAATTGTATATTTTAGTTAACTGCATAGTCAAATATTCTATTAAAATGCAACAAATTTGTGCCAGTTTGATTGAATTTGCATATGGACAGCATGTCCTCAGTGAAGCCGTCAAAGCTACCCACCCCTACCCCCAAGTTTGCCATGTTCTGAGGTAGTTGTTTGCAAGAATGCATGAAAGGTGAACTTGCAATGCTCAGGTGAGCTGGAAATTAAGAAATGGTAGCCCTCCAAAGTTGGATTACCTTTTTTTATACGCTCTCTATGAATATCCATATTTTTTATTCTTCTCTTGCTAAAACATGTTATGTAAACTTTCAATATAAAATCCTCGTGTCGTCATGTCATCACATATCTTTCTTCGTCTCCAATTTACATCTTTATCATTTTTTTTATTTCATTAAGATCATCATATCGTGTTTATAACCTTCATTTGGCATCTTTATTTTAATCATGATCATAATACTGACTAGTGATCTTCATTAAAATTTACATACTCATCTGCGTCATCGTGTGTGATCCACATGTAGACCGTTGTAGACATTATGAACATTAAATTTAAAACGCAAAACAAATCTATGTACTTTTTAATGGGTATCGTCCAGGCAATGAAAGGTTTAATTAATCCTTATGAACTTGTTTGCCCATTTGCGAATTTGAATACTTGGAGAGAGCTGGCGACAGGAGGAAAAGAAGTTGAATAACCACTGCCGAAAATGTCTATGTGAGAATTCAATGATTTGGAATGCGCAAATGTGAAATCGAATCTAAATTTGAATAACCTTCTTCGTGCCTGCTCAGCAAATTTGACGAAAATGAAAGCTTCTCATATGAAATTGAATGACAAACCGATGAAATTGGCTGGGAAAACATATAAAATGAATTTCATCGAAAATCCATGAATGAATGAAAAAATGAAGGAATGGCAATCAAGGCACAGTACAGTATGTCCCAAAAAAAAATTACAACGGGGCCCTCCGCAATGATATCTTTAAAAATAGTGAATTAATCTAAATACAAATTTAGGGTATGAAACTATAACTCATTGCCCACATCTTACAGAAAACCCCATTCGATTTGCTTCAGTGGTAAAAGAGAAATACGGAATTTTGTAGGGGATGTCGGGAATCTCTTCTGTCCAAATTCTGTCTATTATTCACACACAAGAGCATTGAATTGCTAAAATTGGAAGTATTAGACTCATTACATGCTTTACAACAATCCACATTTCTCTCTGACCGCTTAACCAAATTGAATGGGGTTTTCTGCAAAATAGAGCTAAGATGATATATTTTAAAACCCTGAAGTAGCACTTAGACAGGTTGATCATATTAGGTGTTATCAATTCGAAAATATGCTTGTAATTTTTGGGGCGACTTGCTGCAGTATGTCCCCCCAAAAATTACAATCAGAGTTCCGCATTGATAATGTCAAATATGATCAAATTTTTTTGATGCTACTTCAGGGTCTTAAAATATAACATTTTAGCTCTATTTTGCAGAAATCCCCATTCGATTTGGTTGAGTGGTCACAGAGAAATGTGGATTGTTGTAAAGCATGTCATGAATCGGATTCTTCCGAGTTTAGCACTTCGATGATCTTGTGTGTGAATAATAGAACTTGGACAGAAGAGATTCCCGACATCCTCTACAAAATTCCGCATTTCTCTTTTACTACTGAAGCAAATCGAATGGGGTTTTCTGTAAGATGTGGGCAATGAGTTATAGTTTCATACCCTGAATTTGTATTTAGATTGATTCACTGTTTTTAAAAAATATCATTGCGGAGGGCCCCGTTGTATTTTGGGGGGGACATACTGTATATGCACATTATCATACCCTCAAATTTGAGAAAGCTTACGTATAATGCTAAAATATAAACCAACAATATGCGCTTATTTGAGGAATTAAAAAACAGCATGACTATGAAATCTCTTACGGTTGTTCGCATGGGCAAATCACAGTGTTCTCATAAAGTATATTCTAAATATTTTTATGTAAGATGCACACACACACAAATACACACGCACACATATTGATTGGAAATTCCATGTGCTAGGAAATATCATCATATAAATTGAGCCTTAGAACTGGGGTAATCATTTGGTCTTCGATCCACATGATTGTGTTTCAGAAACGAGATAGCTCTTTTAATAGCTCTATTATGAACTTTACCCGACACTAATTATACCTTATCATAGTGACATTATCCAATAGTCTTATATCATTCTGACTTTTATCACTTAGCACAGATTGCTGAACCGAAATAATTATAAGACACCAGATAATCGTGTAATAATTGCTTTAAAAAAGACATTTAAGCAAGCCTTCGAATGATCTATGGAAATCGCTTACGTCACGTAACCCGTCTGCGACTTCAGCGGCGAGTCAACAAGAGCGTAGGAATTTCATGAAGAAAACTTACGCGAGTTCAGTGATAACAAAATGATCGTACTTCAGATTGATGCTCATTAAAAGAAATAAAGTTGATTAAGTATTCTTTCTAATAGTTAGCCCCATAGCAAATAGATAAGACACTCAAGCCCGACATCCAAGTCTCTATTTGTGTGGCTGACAGATCTATCGTACAAACTGTAGTAGAGATCTGAAGCTCTGTATCTCCTTTTGATTTAATGACACTGCTTAAAGGGCAATAGCTGAGACCTACAAAACAAAGATTTGGTTGTTTACTTTGTATGGTAAATGTGCAGATAACATCGAAACATTTGCACAATATCTACAGTAGACGTACGCCGTTATCATTACCTTTACACTATATGTTACGATTATATGTTTTTGCGCCTGTTATCAATCTGATCGAAGTTACCGTTATTTCTATATTTATGCGTATGGCGTTGTTTAAGAGAGTCCAAAATCATGTATATGAAGGCATTACTTTGCCCAAAAGAGAGAGGTTTTTTAAATACATTTTCCATACGGGGAGGAATTAGCTGATATAATAAATCTGAATATGAATCGTAGGTGTTAACAAATTATACATGTACTTCCATATATATACAAAAGAAAATTAATTAAAAATCTCAGGAAAGTAATTTCACTTTTCGGCTCCATCATGCTTTGAAGGATTTTCACCATCATCATGCTTTCTCATGAGTTTACCGAAGTGAGAAGGTAAAATATCATTCAATATGAGGAAAAAGTTACCAGTTTTTAATTTTCGGTCTTTAAAGGCATAATTTACCATTTGCAGATGAAAAAAAAACCCCAGCAATAGTGCTTCAAAATAATTCTAGAATGTGAGTTAGGGATGGAAACAACTACAGTAAAAATTTGTATCGGTAAAATTGATGTAAAGCATTGTCAAATATACAAAATGTGAACAATAGTTAGAATAAAAATGTTTCCAGACTAAACCGTCTACAGTTACGGTTTATTGAGAAAAATACAGATATCTCCTTATATTCTAGGCTTTATCGCGAAAATGTTATATGATAGGATGTTTTTGGTACAAGACATATGCATTGAATGTCGTATCTTGATTTTTTTTTAATCACTGTTCCCAAAGGTAAATACGACCTTTAACCATGCGTTTCTGGCATCATTTTACAACATGTTCATTGAAGGTTTTTATAAAATGGGTTCAAGAATGTAGCCAATTGGAAGCGCTGAAATGAGTCACGTGTGCGCTCATGATTTTCTTACTAACATGCACAGTTGTTATAAGTGCGTCGCGCGCTACTATACGCGCTGTCAATCTTGTAAACAACTTCTAGTTCGGGCTGCCAGCCGGCCTTTCTTGTGCATAGCATGTGGCGATGGCGTACGTATAGGAGTTCCTACTCTTATACGTACTTATGTGTGCGGGATTTCCGAGTGCGACGTGCGTAAATGTTTGGGACGAACATCTTCGGACATCTTGACTTTTGAGCGAGTGCTACATGTAGCTGACTGGTATTGACCCACAAAGGTACATGAAAAATTCTGTTAGTTTTCGACCCACTTTATAAATCAAATAATACACAGGTTTAAGCTCGTGACGTTAGTGGAGATGCAGCTCACTCTCGGGTATTTACAATGTAGTGCATGTTTCACAATTATACTGTATAATATTGACTGGCCCTGGGGAAGGTACCAGAAAATATTGTCCACACTGAAAGCATTGCCCGAGTCGAAGACGAGGGCAATATGTTTTCAGTGCGGGCAATATTTATCTGGTACCTCCCGAAAGAAAGGCCAGTCAATATCATTATTATTACCTATCCTCTAGATATATTAAGAAAATATGTGAATACGGCTACTGTAAAACATGATATATTCGCGGCACGAAATTTTCGCGAATTGGAGCCGACGGCCTTTTTCGTGGCAAGAAATTGCGTCTTGCCTCTTGCGTTCAATGCATATAGTGTAGATAAGAAATTTCGCGTGCATTTTAATTTCGCGAATCTTGGCGCTCGCGAAATTCGCGAAATTAAAATGCACGCGAACATTTCTCGTTTTACAATATACACTATGATACAGATCAAGCCACATTTGACTACCTGTAGACCATCAACATGTTGAATAATTGCAAAATTGTTCATCAGTGTATATCATTCAACTCCAACTTCAAAGATATGTAGTTGTAACAGGCAAACTTCAAACATCTGAACGCTCTTACACGTTATTTTCACTTGTAAAACTGATGGTCACTGTGCAATTACTGAGCACAAATGGACTAGTCATTGTTAGTTTGCAGGCACAAAACCTTGTTGGTAGTAGAGGAGTCTGCGCCAAGACTACTATATGCACCACTTCGGCACTGTCCCATAGGCCCTGTGTTGTAGCTTCTCCCAAGAGGCTGCAGTGCAGTGGTGCGTGCATTAGTCTTGGCACATGCAGACTCCTAATACGACCAACAAGGGTTTGTGCCTGTTTGACGCCTATAGTGCTGCTGTAAGTGGTCGAACTTGTATGAGTTGATTTATCAGCGTTCTTCTGCGGTGCGTGTAACTGACACCGTGGACGTCCTGGAATGGTTTCTTTTAGTGGTCGATCGGAATGTCTACGTTTGTAAAGCAGGGAGGTGGGGAGAGAGATTCCACTCTTTCTCTTCCCACCTCCCCAAACCGGAAGATTGCACTGTTTGCTCATATTGTTTTGTGTACGGTACGGTGTGTGTAACCAGGGAGGTGGAAAGTATGGAGGTAGCTCCATGGTGTAACCGACACGCAGCGACGTGGCGAAACGAATATTAACTGCTGACCTCTAACCCTGCAAAATAACATCGAGCTACTTATATAATATTGACTGGCCCTGAGGGAGGTACCAGAAAATATTGCCCAAACTGAAAGCATATTGCCCGAGTCGAAGACGAGGGCAATATGTTTTCAGTGCGAGCAATATTTATCTGGTACCTCCCGAAAGAAAGGCCAGTCAATATCATAATTATTACCTATCCCCCTAGGTAAATTAAGAAAAAAAAATTTAAATACGGCTATACACTATACATGATACAGATTAAGCCACATTTGACTACCTGTAGACCATCAACATGTTGAATAATTGCAAAATTGTTCACCAATGTATATCATTCAACTCCAACTTCAAAGATACATATAGTTATAACAGGCAAACTTCAAACTTCTGAACGTTCTTACACTTTATTTTTACTTCTCTGTTAAAAGTTTGAGAGTTGTAAAACTGATGGTCACTGTGCAATTACTGATCACAAATGGACTAGTCATTGCCTAGTGCTGCTGTAAGTGGTCGCCCTTGTATGAGTTGATTTATCAGCGTTCTTCTGCGGTGCGTGTAACTGACACCCTGGACGTCCTGGAATGTTTTCTTTTCGTGGTCGGAGAGAGATTCCACTCTTTTTTCTTTTCTTTTTTCCTGTCGGGTCACCGGATACATTTTTTCCTTTTTATTGGATGTAAACCAACAGGTAAACAACATAAACTCTTTCTCTTCCCACCTCCCCAAACCGGAAGATTGCACTGTTTGCACATACTGTTACTGTTACGCAGCGACGCGTCGCGATGTGGCGAAAAGCATATTGACTGCTGACCTTTAACCCTGCAAAATAACAACTCCTGACCTTTAACCCTGCAAAATAACAACCGGAATTGCCTCGCAAAACTCCCTCGTATAGGTAATAATATATAGTAGCTCCATGAAAATAACAACTGCTGATCTTTAACCCTGCAAAATAACAACTGGAATTGCCTTGCAAAACTACCTTGTATAGGTAATAATTGTAAATACCCTCGAGTGCGCTACATCTCGACTAACGCAATCTCACCTGTGTATTATTTGTATAACATTTCATAGGTATAAATGAAGTTGTCATAACAGACATTAAAAAAGAATATACAGTCGATTGGAATTACGAAACATAATTAGGTTGGTTAAAAGAATGATGAGATGTATACGTTGACATGTTTTCTGTGTGTGTGTGTGTGTGTGTGTGTGTGTGTGTTTTGTACATGAATGCACGATAAAGATCTCCCGGAATAAATGTCGGTATTTGCCTTTTTGCTATGAATGTATGAATGTCGGCAGTTATATTGACTATTACGAATCAAACACAACTTTGCTTTAATTCATCAAAGTTGCGTTTGATGTTTACGTACGAAATCAAATGGAGTATTTCAGCAACGCAAAGTTGCGTGTGATGTGAGAGACTTGCGTCTGATTTTCTTTTTTAATGGCAACGGGGCCCGAGTGAGCTAATAAACCACACAACAACAAAACTCCAAGAAGTAATGTTACGTGAAAGGACATGTGACGTAAATTGGACCTTGAAACTGGAGTAATTTATTGCTGTTCGATCCTTTTATTTTGCCATACACATGTTTTCGGAACGCATGACTCAGAGTTCTCTCGCATGAACTTTACCCGACAAGGCAAGGAGGGAGTACCACCCTTGTCAGTTATCATACAAAATTTGTCACAGACCGCCACATGGACATCCTTAGTGTTGCAAGTTCTGATGCTGGCATTATCTCAAGTTCTTCCATTCTACTTCTCTTTCTCTCCAACTGCAGCGTAGGTGGAAACGTGTAAAATGGGTTTAACGGAATCCTTGCTCCGTATGGTGATCAACAACCACCTTCATCCGTATGGATTTCTAATCGGTAAGCATGTTTTTCTTCTAAGTACATCCCTATTTCCTTGTATGGTATCTTGTTAGGCTTAGACCCTCTGGCTCGTAGAGGCTTACATTTGTTGCTGTTTTTTTTTTGATCCTCGTTCCAGGGACTTCATTCATTTTTATATCTTTAAAAATTCTTAAACAGAGAAATCTATAAGAACATGATGGATACAGGCATAAACAAATTGATGCTTGCAAGCATATTAAGGCATGATCTTAGACTCATTGTTCCGTTGAAGGAAAGAAGAAAAGATGAAGAAACAAACTTGATCTCATAAGCTAATTATGACAGTTTGAACAAAATGTGATTGTCTACTTCTTGTGGAATTTCAAGTGCTTAAAGGACCAATGTAATGCAACAATTTGGCTCTTGTGAAAATCCGGAAGAAAATACACACAGTATCGATGTTTAGGCTTTCTGATGCAAGACCTTGATATTCTGCCAGTATTATGAAATGCCCCGCCAACAACTACAAGACCCGGGTCTGGTATTGTTCCTTCAGACGTCTCTAACAATTATCGGATATCTACACAAGTCCCAATTAAGTTAAATCCCAGGCAGAATGATTATCAGAAACGTCGTGAGATTACGACAAATAATCTTATTAATTTGCAGAATAGTTTAAAAGATATTGATTGGTCTCTTGTCTACAATAGTATACCGATCTTGAATTGCCTTATGAATATTTCAAGGAAACTATCACTTTTAAAATTGATGAACACATTCCCTTTTGTACGAGGAAAAGTAGTTGTAAAAGAACTCCAAGACTCCCGTAGATACCCAATCTCTGTTAATATCGATTAATAGAAGAAATAATTTGTTTAATATGTAGATATATGTATATATATATATATATATATATATATGTAGAGATACATACATTATAATGTCTCCTACATTTTATAAGAGACAATCAGAGTTACCTGGATACACTGTAGTGTGTTTTTTACATTCAGAGTGGTAAAATGGAACATGTTCAGCAGATTACTTCATGTCTGTTGTACCGGTAAAGTGTAAACAATGCAATCCTACAATTCTCTAACATGCAAGTAAGAAAAGAAGCATTGTATATACGTTTGTATCATAAAGCCTTACAAGTCAGTGCAGAATCATTTGATCGTTGCTTATCCCGTTTTAGTTTAAAGGTAGTAATGTGCTGATAAACGTACATGTAAATTGGAAGTACAATTCCGAGTGACATGAGCTATCAAAAATGGTTGATACGCTGGAGTTTTGATTGGTTAATTGCACAAAGTTTGTCGAAGATTGAAAGTGGCATATGGATTTTTCGTACTGCTCAACAGAGAAGGATTAATTCGAATTTGTCGATCGTTATGTCCGTTTCTCATGCCAAAGAAACTATGTGAACCGTGTATAATCAAATGAAGTGTTATTGAATCGATCTGATAGCATATGCTGCGTGTACATGTGTATATACACAGATCACAAATGGTGAACACACAAGAGTTCAACTGCAAGTGTAAACTATTATTTGATATGTGATATGTAGCGTGATGTGCATTTACTTGCAGTCGAAATATTTCCTGTCATTCACTAATTCTGAAGTCATCCTTAGTGCAAAATGGCGCAAGACAACCCCCTCCCAAAGGCGCTATCAGTGGAAAATGACATGGACGGGTCACCACATGAAAGTTTGGCAGTCTCAAGTGAAAAGCCACCCGTTCCGCGTCAGTCGTCCAGAGATCGCAAACCTACTTAAAAATAGCTTACCTTCAAGATGAGGGACTAGCAAAGAAGGAAAGAAAGTTCTTCAAATGCTATGGCGTATTGAAACTCAAGGTAAAGAGGGCCAGAGAAGCAGTAAAGAAGAAAACTAAGGAAGAATCGATGGATGACATTGTCATATCTTTGGAAGCAGCTGAACGTGAGATGGTCGAACTGTTCAATGAAATACACAGCATTAGAATGCCACCAAGGAAAGTAAAGTAACGAATGGACAGAGCGAGTGCCATAGTGAGAAGTTCAATAAACGCACTAGAGGAACTGCGAGGTTGGCTTGATGGGCCCTTTGACCCTGACGATCGAAATCAGATTGCAAAGGAACTCTTAAGAAACGACTACGCAATCTCTGTGTACAGTCCCCATGCTTCAAAGAGCAAGGAAGGCGAGACATGTGTAACCACGGCGAGTGACAAACTCAGAATGGAAGCAAGTTTGGCTGCAAAGATGGTAGAAATCGAACAAACTTCTGAGATAGAAGCCCAGCATGCGGAAGTTAAACGGATGGAACAAGAACAGATGCCGAGGTGATACAGGGCACAGCTTAAAGTGTAATGCAAAGAAGATAAAAATAATGCAAGTCAAGCCCTAACAGACCAGTCCGATGAAACCATTGAAGGAAGTTCGATTGAAGAAACTTACACATCGATAGGTCATGACAAGCAACAGAGAAAGTCGCCCTTTCAAAGGAATGAACAACCTCGCATGAATGAATCAACAGTCAGACAATCTGGGGCACTACACCGAAAGGAAGATGTCAAGGAGAACGCTCAAGTACTGGCAGATGGACTTCAGAGAAGCAGACTGCCTGTGCCAATCCTGATAGTCTTCAGCGGAAACCCTTTGGAGTTCCCTGATTTCGAGAGAAGCTTCACGACTCTCATCGAAAATCGAGGCATGCCACCTGAAGAAAAGTTATACTACTTGAAACAATACGTCCCCGGGCCTCCTAAGGAAGCGATATCTGGCATTTTCTTCGGCACTACCAACGATGCACATGATGGGGCCTGGAAAACACCGCGGTCGAGGTAGAGATCAGCTGACGAAATGGCCAAAGATCAGTCCCAAAGATGCGCCAGCTCTTACAAAATTTGCAGATCTTCTCACCAGTTGCCGTGATGCAATGGCATATGTCAAAGGACTTGAAGTGCTAAACGATTGCCTAGCTCATCTCAAAGTGGAATCGTGTTGTGACTGAGGCCCTTGAAGGATACGAGAATTATCCCACTTTCGCAGAGTTCACAATATTCGTCTCAAAGGAAGCACGCATAGCGAACAATCCGATTTCCTCATTGAGCGCATTAAGGAGTCAGGAAGGAATCTTCAAAGGGAGGATCAAGAGCCAAGGATAGAGGAGAAGTCAAAAGGGACAAAGGTTCAGTGTTTGCCACCAAGGGTCGTGAAAGGAGCAAAATCCCTGCGTCCACGGAAGCAAAGGACAAGCAGAGTGGAGTTTCTTCTACATTCCAGTTGGGGAGTAAAGAACCAATGAAGAAGAAAGCTCCAAAGTCCTGCAGTTTGTGTTCCGCTATAGACCACCTGTTGGAAAAGTGTTCGCAATGACGC
Source organism: Diadema antillarum (assembly GCF_040938485.1). NCBI lineage: Eukaryota > Metazoa > Echinodermata > Echinoidea > Diadematoida > Diadematidae > Diadema > Diadema antillarum. The sequence goes on from NW_027271663.1 coordinate 306,941, forward strand.
ATCCTGACGCATCCTGATTTCTAGAGAGGAATTCTACGTCGACGACGGCGTAGTAAGTGTACTGTCTACTAAGGAAGCGACCAATTTGGCCAGAGAAGTCAAGAAAGCTCTGTCTCAAAGGTGGTCTTTGCCTTCACAAATTTGTCTCTAATGACAAGGCAGTGACAGAGAGTCTGCCAGAGTCAGAGCGCGCCAGCGAGGTCAAACACTCGAACCTCGACTTTGCAGAACCCATAGAGCGCGCCCTAGGAATCATGTGGAACATCACGGCAGATGTCTTCTTCTTCCAGATCACTCTCAAAGATCAACCAACGACTCGACGTGGAATTCTCTCTACGATGGAATATCTGTATGATCTCTTGGGACTTGTGGCTCCTGTAATACTGAACGGAAAGAGAATTCTTCAGATGTGTCGACGGGGAGTTGGTTGGGATGACACCTTGCCAGACAATTTGAAACCAGCATGGAAGCAATGGTGCAAAGAACTCCCACTCCTGCAGGAACTCAAGATTCCCAGGTGCCACCATCCCTTGAACTTTGGTGAACCGGTGATTGGGCAACCTCACCACTTCTTAGACGCCTGCATGTTGGGCTATGGCCAGTGCTCATATGTGCGGCTCGTCAATCAAGAAGGAAGGGTCCACTGCACTCTGATCTTTGCAAAGTCGAGAGTGGCTCCTACCAAAGTGATCACTGTACCGAGGTTGGAGTTAATAGCAGCAATGGTATTGGCAAAGGTTGGTGCAATGCTGAGAGAGGGACCTGGAGTACCAGGAGGTCGAGGAGTTTTATTGGACAGACTCACAAATGGTGCTCAGCTGTATCAACAATGAAGCTGCAAAAAGAGTGTAGCAGATCAGGGAAAGAACCTCTCCAGACCAGTGGCACTACATAAGTACGGAAAAGAACCCTGCTGACTATGCATCAAGGAGGACTCGCAGCAGACCAGATACGGAATGTCCGATGGTTTCAAGGTCCAAGCTTCCTGTGGGAAACGAACCTCGAGGTGGAGGACATCACCTGTGACCTGAAGGTTGGAGATCCAGAGGTCAAAGCAATCAACCTGACAGCAATGTCAATTCCTGAACCGTTGGATTTGTTGCAGCGGTTTGCGAGGATCTCCGCGTGGTCTATGATAATCAGAGTGCTGGCCAGATTGAGGATGGCGATGAAAGGTAACCGAGGGTCGTTGGTGCAAGAAAGAAAGGATGCTGAAATACTCATACTACAAATGACTCCAAGGAAGGCTGTTCGTGACGAGTTTCAGCAGCTGACTCGCGGCAAACAGTTGAAGAGTAGTAGCCGGATCCATGACCTTGATCCATGTGTGTATGAAACAGGAATGCTGCGTGTAGGTGGCAGACGTAAGACTTAAAGCAGACGAAGGTACAGCTCATCCCATAATCCTGCCAAAACACAGACCAGTCAATCGAGCCAGTGTACGGCATTTCCCCCAGAAGGTCCAGCATCAAGGTAGAGGAATCACCCAGAACGAGGTCCGGTCCAATAGTTATTGGATTGTAAATGGATCCAAGGTGGTTATCGATCTGGAGAGAAACTGTGTGCCATGCAGACGACTACGCCGACCTGGAGAAGAGCAGAAAATGGCAAACTTACCAGAAGATCGCACGGAGACCGACACCCCCCTTTCACTAACGTTGGCATGGATTGCTTTGGCCCATTCACTGTCAAGAGAGGGCGTTCAGAAATCAACGGTATGGCTTGATTTTCACGTGCTGCTGTACCAGGGGTTCCACATCGAGATGCTGGATGATATGTCCACTGACTCATTCATCAATGCTCTACGTTGCTTCATTGCCATCAGGGGAGCAGTGCGTCAAATCAGCGATCAAGGTACAAACTTTGTTGGAGCGAGAAACGAATTCCAAGCCGGTTTGAACGAATTGGACAACAAGAAAATCAAAATGTATCTCGCAGACCGTCAATGCGATTTCCTCTTCAGTGTTCCCCAATCTAGTCATGCAGGCAGGGTATGGGAGAGGCAGATTCGTACGATCAGAAGCATTCTGAGAGCCACAATAGACATGTGCTCCGGACGAGTCACTGACTCCGCCCTGCTCACGTTTCTCTACGAGTCAAGGGCCATTGTCAATAACCGCCCCGTACGACGGTCAACATGAATGACTCGAGAGCAGATGCACCACTGACGCCGAACCACTTGCTTATCATGAAAGGGTAGGTTCCACTGCCACCGCCTGGCAAATTCTCGGCAGTTGATATATACACCAAGAAGACTTGGAGAAGAGTGCAGTCACTGGACCAAGCTACGCCGGAACTTGCAAGTCGGAGACATCGTCCTGGTTATAGACCACGAAACGCCTCGTATGCAGTAACCACTTGCGATGGTTACATCGGCAAATCCCGATGATGACGGTCTAGTGAGGCAGGTGCAGGTGCGAGTGGGAACAAAGAATCTCGACAAAATGGGTCGTCCAGTCGGGAAGTTGTCGGAATTTAGGAGACCCTTACAGAAGCTGATTCTTCTCATGCAGAATTCACCAAAGGATGATTAGAGTGGTCTCCTCTTAACATTCAACTCATATTCTGACTTTGATTATAAAGTGTTTGGATCAATCTGTTGCGTTAATATTGGTGTTAGCATACCATGCATGCGTTGCATTATAGAAGCAGATCATTTCAAATTTATGCGAGTTAGATGTTAGCTGTGCCACACAGATGTATTTTCATATTAATGTTGTCAAAGTGCATATACAAACACAGAGGTAAACTCTGAGAATATTATTTCTTGAAGGTTGATGTACATGTCAAGTAGTGTATTCGGACCACTGGGTTCGGGTATGGAGTTCTCCTTTAAAAATTACTTATGTGAGTTGTTGGTTTGTTATGCTGATATTTCTATCATTGTATTGGAGGAAGTAATTTTGTTGGGAGTGTGACAGTTGGTACTCCATACAGACACTGAAAAAAAAATGAGCATTCCATAACTTCCTTGGATACGCTTCTCTGTACTCATGTCCCCATAGGGTTACACACTTTAGCACTTGCTTGACTGTATAGATGTACGTGCAGGACAGTGGAAAAAGTTAACAGCTATGGCAGGGTAGTTAGGGAAAACAGTCTCCGATATGGACCTCTCTTCGTCCAGAAGGAAGTGAAGTATCTGAGCAATCTGTTTCAAAGGGGACAGTTGCTATTCTGGATTGTCCCTTGGCAATTTAAGTGTAAAGATCCAAACTACAAGTATGGTTGGTCTGCCTTTGAAAGTTTTAATGAACGGGCATAGTATTTTTACGGCTTTGGCTCTAGATAAGGCTTTTGCTGAGGCTTCTTACGGCTTTTGCTACGGCTCAGCTGGTTACAACTGTGGCGTGACTGGCGTCAGCTTTGGAACGGCTTTGACTTCAGCTCTGGTATCGGTGACGTACGGAGAGTCATATAGCAAACAGAGTAGAATGTAGCGCACGAAAGGTCATTGTATGTCAAGCTGTGAAGGCCATTATGAACATGTGTGTGGCAACAGAGTTCATGAACATATTATGAATGATGTGAGAGGCATATGTGACTAATAAAGACTCAAACAGAGCCCGTATATGAGAAATTGTGCATTTGCCGTCATTTAAACGGTACGGTTTATTCAGAAGCAGGCACAGTCATACTCATTTTTTTTTACCTATTTTCTTTTTTTTAATATTTATCTCGGTGATCCATCGCATGTTGTGCCTCGCGTGTGCTGTTAATAGACCCTTCAACTCCTCTTTCTTCTCGCCTTTTCCCTGTCCTTTCCTGTTCTCATGTGCCTTTCTGTTTCGCCTTCCAAGATAATTTCTTCTTTCCCTTTACTCTGTTTTTCTTCTCTCTCTCTCTCTTTCTCTTAATAACAAGAGAGCTTACTTGTACTTGTTTGTCCGTCTGTTTGTTTGTATAAGTATGTATTTGTGTGTACTTTTTTATGTATCTAAGCAACTTGTTTTCTTGGTGTTACATGACATTTAGTTATATTGTCCACGAGGAGACAGCAAAATACAAGCTTAGCTTTTCAACACATCTCCTCCATTTCCTCCAACTTTAATTTAAATTCAATTTCATTTGTGATACGTAGTATTGTTAATTTCACGTATTTTTCTTCGTTAATACATTTTATTGATATTGTGTTATTTTGTGTATGTACATGTTTCGCAATGTTGAAAATGAAATAACTGAAATGAAATGAAAATGAAATATGAAATGAAGTAGACGAACTGGACATGAGGCTAAAACAATAAATAAAATAAATCCGATTTGGTATAGACCGCTACTCATCCTCCATGCCTATCACTATCTTTGCGTACAAGATTATATCCTTCTATTTTCCATTCAGAGTCAGTAATTGCATCATCGATATGTGTTTCACCTAAGGCAACTACATCAGGGCAACTTTTTTTTTTGCTTGAATATATCTCAACTCAACAGTATTTTTCAAGATTGATGCGCGATAAAAATGAATGAATTTCAAACCCTTGCATTCAGAAATTATTTGCATCTCTGTATCAATATCTACAGCATCATCATTCCCATCAGTAAGATGCAAGTCAGAGTTTGAAGCAGAGTCTGTCTCTTTACATGCAATGTCACTCTGCTCATTACTGGGTAATGAGTCCACAGCCCTGTCAATACATGAAAACTGTAGCTCTTTAAACAGAAAAACATTGTAAATCCAGTCACAGTCTGATCGAAATGAAACTTCAGAGTTTGAACACTTTAAATGACACCAAAGTAGACATCTAACACAAAGTAAGGCGTTCTGATTTTTCCTCACTAAATGCTGACAATAACACATGGGAAACGAATTGTCATATACATGTACATGTAGATATACAGTCAGACCATTATGTTATGTTACTCCCGCACGCAGTGCGCACGGGGCTGCTTCGTGCGGCTGCGTGCAGGTTCGTGCGATCTCGCACGGGAGCGTATGGCTCCGTGCGCCCCTGTACGCGCCCGTGCGTAGTCGTGCACCTCCGTGCGGATCTGCACGCCCCCGTGCAGATCCGCACGCCTGCGTGCGAATCTGTACGCCCGCGTGCGGATCCATACTCCCTCGCACGGGCCCGTGCGAGTGTGGCGCACGGACCCGTGCAGCTCTGCCGCACGGACCCGTGCGGCTTTGGGGTGCGATTTCGCACGGCCCCGTGCCGCCAGTGCTTGGTTCCCGCATGATCCCATCCCAACCTCCCTGGTTCCCGCGCAGTGCTTACATGGTACATGTACAGTACGTGTGTGTTATCAGGCGTGTACCGCGTGCGAGTCCATGCGCCATTCCCCTCGGTCGGCATAATTATGAAATGAGACGATTCCCGACAATATGTGCGTACAAGGGTTGTTATTTGCGCATTGCCAGTCAGTTGGCAAGCCGAAAACCCCGTCTAGAATATCCAAGTTCTCGCACGCGTGACCACGAGTTGACCCCGCAGAAGATGATCAGTGAATTACGTTTTCACATGATTTTTTTTTTTTTTTTTTTTTGATTTGACAGGTTACGGTTAGAACCTGAATGCAATACTGTTCAAATTTTCCACGAACGACATGAAAGACCATCAACTTCGAGCATGGCAATTACATTGTATTCATTACCGATGTACGGCACCGGAAATTATGGGTTCTCGTACTCGTCTAAAATTCTCCCACAAGTCTTCTTTTTCATCGTAGGGCACCAACGAACGTATATAGTAACATGTAAACGGAAGATTATGTAAGATGATACCTACAAGGTGTGACGTGCGTGATGATTAGATGGGTCAACAGCCAGCTGAAATCATAGGGATATCGGGATATCATGCCTTTACTCTGCACGAAATCGCGAAAATATCGTACTGTCCCACATATAGAAATTGACGTTTTCTGGATGCCCTTGTTTGTGTGTTATGAGCGACCCCAGCGTAACTGACATGGTCAGTTATAAGCGTCTACTAGCTGTGATATACTTAACCCCGTCGCGGGGCGCTGTAACACAGTAACAGCGCCCCGAAGCATCCCATGCGATTTTTAGGAAGTACTGCGACGCGTACAATTCTGTCACAAACTCACCGTTCAAAACGACACATGGATTCGCAACAAAAAGCCACATGTTGTAATACCATAATGTTGAATATTTTAGCCGACTATGTATTACTCACCATTACCTCCGAAAACAAGAGAAATCGCCATCATCTTTGCTGGAACCCCACTCGACACTATCGACACTGCCGCTCGCCATTTTGAAAATATCACGTAAGTAAATTGATCTGGGCATGCGCAAATGAATATTCATGTTTACGTCATCTGCCATATATGTACATATGTACAATGTTGCTCGTAGTTCTCGGACCATTCATAGCTATCAGTATCATCATCATGGAGTTCAAAGATGCTATCAAGGAATTAGAGGAGGAGGCTGGAATTAAGTTTAAAGAGGAGCAGGTAGAAATAATGGAAAGCACAGTGAAACAGAAGGACACCTTAATGATATTGCCAACTGGGTTTGGCAAGAGCGTTTGTTTTGGTTTCCATCACCAAATCTTGGATAAAGTGAGTATGCAATGGCATCAATAAGTACAGTGAAAGTAGCAAACTGAAGCCATACAGGGTACTAGTTATGATTAGATATTTCAAATCATGATAATGATAATCATTATATCACTATCATAATCTTATATAATTTATCAAGCAAGGCAGGTTCTGATGACATATTAATAATATTAAAATATCGATCAATTAAAGCAAGCATGGTTATGAGATAAGGAAAAATGATTATTGATTGAACACGAATAGAAAGGCTTGCATTATTGTCACCTTCCCTCCCCAGGTATATAGTATCACGATCATGAGAATGAGTACTAGGGACATGACATAATAATTTAGTGCTTATTTTATTCCTAATGCGAATGAGAAGGAAGAGAATAAGTGTATGAATATGCTTGTACATTACCATCACCAATACATAAAAGGTGTATCACACACTCGTATGTATAAATAACAATATCAATATGAAGCTATAATTGAGTGTATAGTGTTATTAGATATAGTGTCGATAATAGTGCAAAAAAAAAGACACTAAATGTTTTGAAAATGACATAGGGAGCAGTGGAATACAATCCCCATGACCATATGGATGGATCTGAAAGGGTTACTTTCTAGTTTTTCATTAACCAATCCATCATACCTTTAAGATGAAAGCCAGTCTAAAACTTTATCTATATTTCATGAGAATGAAAAAAAAAATCCAGGAGAACACTGCAAAAATGATAAAATCAGATTTTAAAAAAAAGGAAATAATGACATTCTGATATAAAAATTTCGGAAGACACTTCTTGTCCCATTGCTATGAATGAATGAATGAATGAATGAAGAAAATGAAGGACTACTCAGAGTCAACTTTATTGATCTGTATATCACAGTACATAGAAATTTAGCTTCCAGTTCATCCAACTTGTTACACACAAATAATCATTAAACACACATGCGTGCAGACACACACACACAATCAAACAGCAAGTGACATGCCCGAAAGAAAAAGACAGGAAAGGATTCCCATACGGTGGAATTCTTTGAAAAAAGAAAGGTCTCTTTAATAAATAATCAAACAATCCTGAAACATTGAAAATAGACAAGACATGTATGTAACAGAAGTGTATTCAAATCAAATCACAGCAGATAATAAACATGAAGCAAAAATGAATATGAGTCCCCAAGAAGCAGAGCTTGTGAGTGGAGCCCATTGTGAATGTACAACATTTTACAGTGTGAAAGGAAACTTGATTTATAGATGAGACATCTGGGACATTGCCCCTGCAGACTGTTAAAAAACAAACAAATAAAGAAACAAACAAAGAAACAAACATACCCTCTATCATGAAAATCACCTGTTATTTTCTTAATCCGTCATATCTCCAGATGTTCATTATGTGTGCACTTCCTTTATTGCAAATAAATAATGAACCACACATTCAAAATGTGCTTTAAAAACGAAATTAATAAGTGCCGGTAGGCCCGATAGTAAATCAGCGCCCAGCATGCGTTCTTTTTTGTTACATCTCATGAATATTCATTTCAGATCTCAGCGAGCCGTCCGGGTTATTTTCCACACGCATACATTGCGTATTATAGTATGTGCTACGTTTTATCCATATTCGCGCATGCGCTGTGTAAGTCGTACCACAATACGAAATGCGGTAGGACTTTAAAACCCTCGGATAAACTCTTTCACAGGGCTCTCAAAACAGATCATATTGTAAATCGACTTCGCCTGCTGTGATTGTAAGTATCTTATCTAAGAGTAAGGCTACTAATTTCAGTATAAAACCCTGTATTTTGGTCTCTGGTCACGTAAATGCTAAGCCATATCAGGTGCTTCCGTGACAGGATAGGCCTTGCTGTGCGACCCCTTTACGGTACGTATTTGTCCGTATGGGGTCGCTGCTGCGGTTATGATATACTGTACTTGTGTCTGTGGTTGGGCATTATGTACAAGTAGCCTACTGCCTCTTTCTTGGCCTCTCTCTCTCTCTTTCTCTCTCTCTCTCTTTCTTCGATTGTTTGTCTTCCCTTGATCTTGTAATTCATAATACATTGTATGTTTATTTGGTTTGTTTTTGTCAATCCTGATGATTTCTTCGACTGGAAGTGCTGTCTGATTCTCAGTTTCTTTCTCCACGGTGAAAATCCAATTGAATTCCCACTGAAAATAATGCCACCAATCATTCAGTCCACCCTCTCTCAATTCAAAGCATCCTAGGCATACACTCAATTACCAGTATACTATAACTACTAGTTATACCGTTCACTTCCGTGAACACAGTTACATTACCCGTATATCGAAATTCCGCTTACATTATCCACTCTGTTATTGTTTTTTGTTTTGTTTGTTTTTTCTCGGTGAAAACAACATTTTGACGTAGCAAAAGAAAACTGCTGATCCCAAGGACTGGTACTATGGGAGGCCATTGTATCTATTCTCACTACATTAGTAGGCCTACATATGAAACTAGGCAAAGAACCTTTGATACATCATTACACATACCTTTATCATTATTTAGTAAAATACCAGTACATTCTTTTTCATTATTATTATTAATAACAGAGAAAGGAGCACAATCGACGAGTTGTTTTCCTTTATAAATGTATATACATACACGTGTATCCATATATTTATTACATGTAGGTGTTGAAAGAACTACATTGTAGTAAAGTTTCAAGGTATCCATCAATCTTCATGGCAATGTATCATACCAGTACACATAACAAAAATATGTATAGTATGTTACCAAAAGTAAGAGCTGTATAAGCAGTTTTTCTTACTCTTTAGCAGCATAGTCAAATGTGGTTTATACTATTTTATTCATTAATTGATTTACTCATCTATGTATTTATTCATTCATTTATTTTTGTTGATTAATTTTTTGGTGGTGGCCTTGGTCTCAGTCTCCAGCTAAGTCACATGTAAGACCCTTATGCAATTAAGGTACAACTGTCGGCGATCTTGTGAGTAGGAATGCGAGTAGGAACAGTCTGTCTCGACTACGACAGTGATGTACAGTGAACATAAAAAAAAAAAAAAAAAAAAAAAAAAATATATATATATATATATATATATATATATATACACCGTGTATATATTCGTCTGGTGCAGCTCATGTAAAAGGCAAAGGCATGTACCAGCTAGTTTGAACAATTGCAGAGCTACACTGTGTCAAGCAGATCTATGCAAATAATTTGCCATCAAGTTTTCACACTGGCAATAAACTACACTATATCATGTTACACAAACAGGATTCTGAATATTGCTTGAATATTTGTAAGTGAAAAATAAAGCTAGAATATCACAAATGCTTTTGAGGCAATACCATGTAAATTACAACATTGTACATGCCATCTGCACTTTTGGCAAGGTTTTACTTAATTGAGACAGAGATAACTTCAATAACAGTCCAAACTGCATAAAGGTTTGAGGGGGTAAAAATGCCCTTGAGTACTCTGAAGGCAGGTATGTGTATCTACTAGTACAGTGTATTCACACCCCCAAGGTTACACATATACATCAAATAGAGGGTCACATAAACCAACAGCTGCAAAAGAAATTTGAAGATGTGCATGACTACATATGAAGTGTATTTACTGTAAAAAAAATAAAACATGTTCAAAAAATATGAACTTCATCAACAGTCCAAACAGCAAAGAATTTTTGAAGGTGTTGTCTGTAATATGAAGCATGCTTATTGGAAACAAAACGGATATAACTTTGAATACACTTCAAAACATCGATAATTACTAGAAATCAAAGGAGAAAAATTTCAGTACAAGTGACCCTTATACGTGTAGCACCTGGCAAAATATTTATGTGAAGAGATCTTTCATCCCAACTTTACCATTATACTGTACACAATCTTATCTGAAATGTCCATAGGCAATCTAATCGTCCAAACATCTGTATTAACTGAATACACATGTACTGTTAAAGTGAAAATTTTGTGGTTCGAAATGTACACGCTTTCCGCGCAACCAGAAACTAGCGCGAAAATAAAAGCATGCAAATATTTTTGCTTGCCATATGTTTCTGTGCCTGATGTCCTGATTCCACAGATTTAAAAACACGTGAAGCTCTTCTTATCCGGCCAAATGCGAACAATATGTCGCTAAAAAATATATATCCACTTTTACAGTATCAGTACATGTGGACAAGCAGTATCAGACACATTTAAAATACATGTATACATGTACACAATGAATGTGTGTCATTTTTTCATGGACCTTATGAATAAGTGAATGATATTTGACCCCGTTACCAGTAACAACACTCGACTTGTGGAGTATTAATTGGCCTACATAACTGATAAGAACAAGTTCGTTCATGCGAACATACAGGCAGATTTGGTGGAAACTTTTTGTACACATTTGCACATGTAATGTATTATCATCTGTCTAACTGCTGTGTCAGAATCTTCATTTTCCTTATCCCTTCTTGACCGTTCAATTCCTTTTGGTGACAGACCTTGTGTATTTACCTGTTAAAAAACAGAATTCTTACATCTTTGAAACCTCTTCTGAAATGGGTCAGAACCCAGATATCAACAATACAAGATGAATACTCACTAAACCTCTTATAGTGCTTCATTGGTGATGTACAAACATACCTTCAGCGGCAATTAAGACATGCCCCCTGTTGAGTATTGGCTGGAAGTGCAGCTACTACTTCATATACAGTAATGTACTCGCTTTCATAACGTTTATCAAGGATATCATAGTTCCATGCATTGAATATCTGTAATGGTCGAACTTCACATTTACTACAACACCCTTTTGCTTTTCAAAGGACATAAATGTACCATCGTCTTTACTAAAAATTTGAAAAAAAAAGTAAAATAAATGTTCTTGTAAAGATGAATGAAGAATTAAGTTGATAGAACATATATGTTTTATCAATTTCATTCTTCTTGTTGTATCATACCACATATTTAGCACCTTTGTGAGGTAGATTATCGTGATCACATACTGTTCATGGCCGGTGCAGCCATGGGGGCCGTGGGGGCTCAGTTTTTGTGCACCATACAGAAGGTGTCAGCACTTTGGGCCCCACACTTTTTTCAACCCGGAAATAGGTACCGGTAAGTGGCACTAAGAAAAATATAGATACACCTTGAAGTATGGTGGTGGTAAGGTTATGTTCTTTCTCTGAATAGCTTTTTCTTGCTTGTCAGGCGAAAACACCTGGAAATGGACTGGTAGAGGTGAGCCGAGGACCTTTTTTTTTTTTTTCGCTTGTCAGCCGAAAAAACCGGAAGTGGATGGTAAGAAAAGATATTGTGTGTTTTTTTTGTCATCTTGTTGTTGGTTGTTTTTTTTTTTTTCCTGCTTGCTAGCTCATGAAACCCGGAAGTGGGCCCCCACACTTTTTTGAAAATGCTGTGCCGGCCATGCTGTTCTAGGTTTTTCAATGAACTGACAAAGTCTCTTAATCAATGTTTCTGTTCTTGTTAGAAAGTCATTAAGCGCTTGCAACAACAGTGCTCTACGGTACTTGATAAAATCTGTCAGAGATTGAATGGTGTTCATCCAGGGAAACAAAATATAGCAGTGTGCAATATGATAAGTAGATCTTCTCGTTTATGTCCTGCAGGTTATCCTGGAGGCCATAAAGAGGAGAATCATCATAAATATGCACGGTCAGGTACCGGTACTGTACTGTGGTAACCGCAGCAGCGACCCCAACGCTACTGGTTACGACGCCCCGCGCCGGGGTTAGTACTGGGGATACCTACATGCAAGTGTACAATGCGACACAAATAGAGAAAGGATTAGAAAATGCATAACAATTTTTCCAACCATTACTCAAAATTAATCATAATTAGATGATATTCTAAACCATTATTCATAATAACATGTCCCTAACATTATGTTGGAGTAAACCCCAATTCAAGCAGAGGCAACTACAGACAGACATTGTACAATGTACATGTACTAAACATGTACACGTACTATACACACATTTACCTACAAGGAGTGTGATCTGAGAATTATCAATCATAACATATTTTTTTTTTTTTATCTCAGTGTCATTGACAGCAAAAAAACAATCAAACAAACAAAAGTAATAATTGATAACTCAGCTCACACGCCTTGTAATTGAAACCTCTACCAGAATAATTCAGACTACACTCTCTTAAACCTAATTGTCACAAGTGTGGAAGACTCTACATCTCTATGATTTACTGCAAATATACCGGGTACTTAAAAATTAAAATATGAAAAATTAAAAAAGCCCACCCAGTTCTCAGTCACTATACGTCCATTGCAACAGGGACAGCACTCGATGATTTCCTGAAAATTATCTATACCGTTAGTCAGGGCACCAGCTTGCCACATCTACAGGTAGGACCCAGGTTTCGACGCCCAGCAGATAATTCTTATTAAATTTTATACTCAATACAAACGTCTGACTTCAACAATCAACAAAGTTATCAATCACATTTCTAGTTTTTATAAACCCTGTTTGTCACTTGTCATCCTAATCTGATGGTGGAATATTTAGGGGAAAAGCAACACAGTGTCAGCAGAAATGCTGATATCAGCCATTTTTAGGGGTTCAAAACAATATGATGCATTTTGTATGACAACGCCGTAAAATGAAATTCACTCATGACCATTATTTTACTTTAGTATCAATTTGTTTGCCATATCCTGATGTTTGATTTCTGTAATCGCCTTAAGCAATTGCATGACTGAAATTCGTAATTAATGAGCAAACTTGTAGAAGGCGTTGGCTTTGAGAATGTGGCACCAGATTTCGACAATGAAACAACAAGTTCTTGCGCTGGTGTGATTGCTGGTTTGCGTTTACAATGTAGTGTATGCGTACTGTATGCACCATGTGTTTTATGTGTGATGCGTGCTGCATGATTGTGCGAAAAATCGCTTAAAATTGAACAGGAGCGCATTCAAATGGGAATTTGTTTAAGGCATATCATTATTGGCCTTTTAAATAGCTCAATTTCATATCGAAATTCTCAGGTAAAACGGTGCAGTTTTGATGGTAAACAAGGAAATGTGCTAAAGTGTCGAAAACTAACTACGACAAGCAGCCCCATACGCATCTACGCTGTGCATGATAGAATGGGCTGCCGGTTGCAGTTACGAAAACTGGCACCCTAGCTGTATACTAGTATACAGCGGCAGCGTAATTCTGATCATTCTTTCTTAGTATAGGTGATCCCGATGAGCCGTAAAATCCAATCCATAATCTCAGGGCCGCCAACATTGGAAACTAGTAGTAGATCTAGTTGTAGTTCAGTGTTAGACTCCCATGCTATAATTTGGGTGTCAAAATGAGTGAGATCAATAGAAATGCATGCAAATGAAATGAAGCTTTAGACGTGTAAACTGAGCAGTCAGTCTGAGGATGATGAGGTGAGTGAGCTGTGAGAAAGGACCAAAATGAGCAGAGTTGAGCGAGTCTCACTCTCAATGTGAGTGAGAGTTGCAGTTGGCATGAAATCTAACCTACTACTACTAGTACTAGATTCTAGTACATCTTTGCACACTGTACGGCTAATGAGCAGCGCTAAAGTAATTGTAAATTAGATGTTCGGTCATGCCATCGCCACATAGATTACACATGTATGCAAATATCACACATGATGTCCCCTGTCCCCCTATTCCCACATCCTCTCCCCCTATTCCCAATACTGGCAATAGTCAATTCTGATGTCTGGATGTGGGATGAGCAGTAATTAGGCGTACCAGCCTGTCTGCCTTGCCTTTTTTTTTTTTTTTTTGAACTGACGATACAGTGTAGATGAGGATAGACCTGGAAGCTCGACTGCTGCTATACAGCAATCTTCCAGTATCTTCGGTAAAGGTTTAGTAGGTAAATGATCACGGGCATGGCACCACGGGCCACGGCCATCGCCGGCCACGGAGTTTCATTTGACGAATTAGCAACGCTAATTTCAATGTATGGGACTACCTCCGCACAAATCGTCATCATCAGCAGCAGCACGGATAACTACAATACACAGCAACAGAACGAAAGTTCCATTACGCTGTGGTCAGGTGGAGATTTGACTTACAACTTATTTTAAGCGGCTTTGAATTTATCTGTGGATGGCATTGATGTATCATAGCAAAGGGCAGATCTGATCCAGAGTCCCGTATGGTTTGCTAACGGTGCATTTGCGGTCAGTCCTAAAGTCGACCCGCCTTTTGTTTTAGACGGTACAGATTGGGGACCCTAACTCTAAACCTAACCCTAACCATCAAACCCTAACCCTAACCCTTATCCTAACCCTGGCCATAACCCTAACCCTAACACTCAGACTCTTAGGCCCTAACCCTTAACCCTAAACGCTAACCATAACCCAACGTATTTCCCATAGGTCTAATATGCGCCATGCCCCAATCTGTGCCGTCTAGGGGAAAAAAAAAAAAAAAAAAAAAGCAGGCGGGACACAGAAAAAATGCCTTCGTTCGATCCAACCCGGTACCCGCAGAAATGGTTTGACTGCATGGGGTGGTCGGTTGGACCCTCTGGAACACCCGTAGGCAGTATGTGATTCCAAATTATGGTGTTCATGAAATTTTACAGTCCACTTAGAAGCGACAAGATCAAGATCTTATTGTTCGAAAAAAAGGTCTGCGCATTATAAGACTACTTCGGAATAACGAACAGCACCCCTTTACAATGGGAGGCCATTGTACACTTTCTCTTTTCTACTACAGGCAAGAACTCTAGATACATTACTACACATGCCATATTCTCATAAATTAGTAACTTCCATACCGTTACCTTCTTTTTTCATTAATAACAACAATTATCTAATACATGTAGGTGTTGACAGAAATACAGTGCAGTTTAGTTTCAAGGTACCCGGTACTAGAGTCTATCCATCAATCTTCATGGCAATGTATCACACACATATCGATAGAAAGAGGTTGTTCTTACATTCAATGTAAGATAATGAAACGGATGCTTTCCCAAGTGTTAAATGACGGATCATTCTGGCCAAAGCTTATGCATTATGTCGCTCTGAAAACGAGTGAAGAGCCCCTTAACCGACTGAGAAAAAAGAAAGGTCATTCGGACCAATGTGCCCATAAGCTAACTCCGAAATGGCTTATTCCCCCTGCCTTCTGAAAGAGAGAAGTTGAGTGTTGTTTTGTTATGCGAGAAAAATGGAAATATGTTGAATTTTCTTTATTCTTTCTTTATATTGTTGCACTCATGTGACATCGCAAGCTATAGTTGTCTTTTCATCCAGCCGTGACTGAGCAGAAACTTCAAAAATTCATAACTTTTGAACGGATTATCTTTGTATCGTTGTACTCATGTGACATCACAAGCTATAGTTGTCTTTTCATGCAGCTGTGACTGAGCAGAAACTTCAAAAATTCATAACTTTTGAACGGATCATCTTTGTATCGTTGTGCTCATGTGACATCACAAGCTATAGTTGTCTTTTCATCCAGCCGTGACTGAGCAGAAACTTAAAAAATGCATAACTTTTGAACGGATTATCTGATTTTGCTCAAACTCTCACTGATGTGTTCTACTATTATTGCTGCATTGTTCACTCAATCCACATGCCTATGAAGGTGAACTTGTCCTTTAACTTTTGTACCTGCTATAATGGGAGCTGCTTTTGTTCCTCGAAGCGAGAGGGTCAGCTTTCTTCTGGTGGTCAAGTCTTTTATGCTTTTTCATCTTGATGAATTTCACTAATCGTCCCCGATGCTATAACACAAAAGAAGAAAACGTTTTGTTCTTGTCTATGCGTGCCACGCGTACATTGAACAGAGCAGAAAAGGACCCTTGAACTATGCCGCCAGTGAGGTGGTACCACACGCACAATGTATATTCCCCAGCTGTGTGTTCGTGTGTTGTTGTCGTCAGTGTTCGTCTCCTAAGTTCGAAGAATAACTGAAGTCATTTAGACATGTAATCGATCAGGGTAACATAATATTATGGCATTAGTATAGAGAGTTGAAGATTGTAGGCCTAGTTATTTCGCTAGAGGCTAAGTATCAGAATAAGGCCATAGGCAGTGTTCGCACCAGCAATAAGTGTATGCACTATTAAAAATCAACGCTGGTTTTCACCCAAAGCCGATTTGGCTCACACTTACTATAAAGCACTTGAAATAATGTATGTGTATGTACTCGTATATGCATATGTATTACTATACATGTATGTGTACATCGTCCATTGTGTTGGACTTGGAATAGCTTTATAAGAAGAGGAAATCTCGAGTAAGGCATTAATTTTGTAGTTCCAGAAAAGTTTCCAATAACAAAACTTTCTAGAAGGCTGGACGCGAATGACGGCTTTCAGAGGCGTAAACCCGCCTTCATACAATGTATCGCACAGGGCGTTCTTTTAGTGAGGGTTAGGTAATATCATTAAGATTGTGTCATTTATTTATTTATTTATTCATTTATTAAGTCTTCTTTAAAAGCAGGTCAAGTAGTCCCATTCAGTGCCACAAAGGCCTGCTTTACAAGGGAGTCCTGTGTCGCTGTACATCGCAACATTACATGTGCACACACGTGGGTAAATTTAACAAAACGAACACACTATAGTAAATGGGATACGGCTAAATAGCAATCGGTTTGTAAGAACATAAAACACATAGGAAAGAACATAAAACGAGCAGAGGAAAAAGATGTATTCAAAGTTCATACACTTTGCTAGTGCAAAGGGTTCATATCAAATGAGACTTGAGAGATTGATGTTGGCGTACACGATTCATAAATGTTTGCAATGAGGAGGCTTTTTGAATACAAATGGGTAACTCATTGAATAATTGTTACTTGCAGCACGTGATAGAACATTTCTTTATTCATATTCATGATTAAGTTTGGGTATATGTAATTGGCAAAAAAGGTATAAAAATATCAAGATTAGTGGCAGAGTCAAGTCAAGAGAATAAGATGAGATCCAGTCTCACGAAAAGCGAACAAAGTAAAGAAGGTTTCAAAGAAAAATAATTTGCGTATATAATGTATGCCCCCCTTTTTTTCATTTGTGCACACTGAACATTGTCATATCTGTCGAAATCATTGATGAATACTTGTGCTGGCTAGGCATATTGTATTTCAAGAAGGATTCATGTTCAAATGGAAGTATTGTCTTGGACAAAGCGCACGTATACATTGGACTGTACATGTAACTTCTCGACGGAACGGAGTGTATAAGAGAGATTCTTGTTTCCTCTCATTTTTTAGAGGGGCAATCCTGACAATTTTTTCAATTTCACATCATGTATGTACATAAATGAACAGATCAATGTGATCCTTGAGCAGATGAGCCTATACTTGGAAAAACAAAAACAAAACAAACCCTAACAAATTACAATGAACAATGTGGGTGACGTATAGACTATAGGCAGATAGGGATGTCTACGCGCAATTCCGAAATGAGAACGCTTGTTCTGTGTGTGATTATGATATGCATAAGAAACTGAAAAACTCGGTTCCTAGCTGAAGTGTCATGTATCCAAAACTAAAAACTAAAACTGCAGTTAATATTTGTATGCCATTACCTTATTGAATGAGCTTATGAAAGAGTGTGGAACACTGACAGACGTGAACAGCGTCATCTCCGCATATAATGGCAAATGCATGTGTTGCGTTGTTGTTGTGTTGGTGTTTTCTTATTCTTGTTTTACCAATTTTGACACTTTTGGGTTTGCCGTTCCGCGTTCCACTGTACAGGATTACATCGTTTTGTAGTGTGCCATAAAGCTTGCTCTTTCATTTTAAAATTTGTGAATGTGCTTGTGTGTGTGTGTGTGTGTATGTGTGTGTGTGTGTGTGTGTGTGTGTATGTGTATGTGTGTGTGTGTGTATGTGTGTTTTTTCGACTGGAAATACAGGTCCTACACAATTATTCGTCATACTTTTAAAGCTTGAAAATCATTCTCAATGATTTTAGAACGCTAAACAGTATCAACTGGTGCGCTATACCGCTAGCGGGAAAATTTCCCAAGTCAGAAAATAGCGCGCTATCTCGAAACATCGGGCTGATGTGAAAACGCCTAGTGTTATCTGATATATAGTTTATGAATTATTAAGAATCACGAGTGGAAGATGTTTTCTGAAACACCTAGTACAAGTTTCCAATGTATTACAGGCACGACAGGCGCACTAGGCAGAAACCCTTGTGTGTAGTAAAGTCTGTGTGCGCCAAGACTATTACACGCTCCACTGCACTGCAGCCGCTCCCAACAAGAAAGAGATAAGATACAATGCACGGTAAACATGATAATAGGCATGAATGTTTATTGATTCATTGAGCTATTAAACATTTTGAATAAAAGTGCACATTTTCCAGAACGACTGAAATCTAAATCTTGCGTAAGCTAATTTTTAATTGAATTCATCGACCCTTGCAGGTTATAGTTGATCATGTGTCTAAGCTCCTTGATGGGCCCATTTGCAAGTATTTTGCTGACATTTTAAAAACTTCAAGTTTGAATCAATCTGTATAATGATGAAAGTGCTAATAACCTACATACGTACGTCTGTAGGATAAGGATGTAGGCTTGTAAGGTGATCTTTGTTTGATTGTTTGATATAATACTATTTATTTTCTGCAAATCAGCATACCTAACTTACATAAGCAGTAACATATTGGAAATAAATGATTATACAAAGTAAATTTAATACAGAGTCGTTTGACTTGCATAAACAATGGTAATAAAAGAAAATTAATGATTTGATTTACTATACAGTATGCAATCCTATGTAGCGGTGATTACAATAACAATGTAGCTAGGAAGCGGTTATGCAGAGGGCCGTCATTCCTTCCGCAATTCTCTGGGTGCTTACATGAAACAGGGAGGCGATTTCCTCTCACCTCCCTGCATGAAACGAGACCTTTTTGCCCGTCGATAAGAGGCAGACAGGTTGGTAATCCAGCTGTGAAGGTAGTCAAGCGGTACATGGCATCCCCCTATCCACGGTCAACTATAACATGTGCCAATGAACGATGGAAATATCGACCGGGTGCGAGGTATGAATAGAGCGTGCGCTGATGAGCCCACAGAATCTTTTGTTCTACACAAAACCAGGTACCTGAAAGAGGTGACTGGGGAACTAAAAGCGAACCCACATATCTAACTGATCTCAGCCTTGATCGCTATGTGCATGTTCGTACGAGTTCACATCAGAACAAGCAAAAAACTAAATCAGGAAAAGGCACATAATACTGTGAAACACGCAATTTTCAAACAGAAAGAGAACAAATGCTAATAGAATTAACTCTAATTTTTTTTATTAAACCCACTTTTCTGAGCATTAAAACACAAAGAAACATGACTTTAGGCCACTAAAGCAGGCACCCTTGTCTTCATTTTGGGAACCTGGTATCAGTTGCTCCCTCGGGAACCTGCCTTACCAGGTTCCAGTTATTCTTCCCTGAAAAGATGACCTGCCCGAGGAAAAAAAAAAAAGTTACGTATACTAGATTCATTCAGCAGAAGGATGGATGAAAAGGACTGAATGAGTGCCTGAGAGCAGGGAGGTGAGAGTGAGTGTTGCGAGTTTGTTAAGGTTTATTTATGAGTAGATATGTCCAGCTTCCAATTCTTACTATGATAAAACTCAATATTCTACACATCAAAAAAAAAAAAAAAAAAGGGGGGGGGGGGGCAGGAATTTTAATGTTTTTCATTGTTTTTTGGGGGCTACCAAATTTTCTCTCTGTCCACCAAAAATTTGACATTGATGATTTTGGTGGCCCCATCGGGCCACCAAATAAAAAAAAAGTTAGTGTGGAGCCCTGTGTTAGGGCTCTGATCATGGAGTTACCACTGAATAAAAGATGGACGGTGGTTCGAACCCCAGTTTGGGTTTTGCACAACATCTTGTTTTCGTTTTTGCTAAGTTTGTAACGCTGTATTCCGTCAGGCTTAGAGAGAGTAATAAAGTCAAAGACTTGATAGTTATTCTCTATCCAAGTCACCAAGACTAATAAATTCTTTTCCCATACTGGGGAAAACAAAAATCGCGACCCGCACAGTAGCGTGCCAGCTAGAACCTCTTTGGCCAGCACCTAGCGTGTTGACAAGGTCTCGTGGCTGAAGATCGAGTCTAATTCGGCACACCGAGAACTGCGAGAAAACGGATGAACGCAAGAGAGAGTAGCGCTCGGTCTCACCAGGGAGGTGGGTTCCACCTCCCTGGTCTCACGTTCATCCGTTGTCTCGCTGTTATTCACAGCCACAAGGCCTTGCCAAAAAGTCTCGCATTCACCGGTTCTCTCGCAACTAGTCTCTTTCACAGCCACGAGGCCTTGCCAAAAGGCTAGCCAGCACCACGCACGGTAGCCTTTTGTCAAGGCCCTCTCGCTGTATGGTGTAGCGAGCCCAGCCGAGTGGGTTATAGTGGCTATTGATATCATTCAATCATGAAAGAATTTTATTTTTGCGGATAGCCTGTAGTCACCCTAATCATGACTGCAGTGCATACATCGCCGGCAGGTAAGTTGGATAAGTGGATAAGCAACCCACAAGAAGATTGGGAACATCAAGGAGAAAAAATGAAGAACAAAGAACAGGCATACACAAATATAAAAAAAGGACAAATGAGAAGAAAAAGACAGACGGGCTGAGTAGTCCAGTGTTATTGTTCCATTACTCATAGCAGTGGTGGATCTAGAGTAAGTGCGCACACAGAACTCAGTGCTGTGGGTGCACCGGGCGGACACTCCTCTTATTTTTGGTTTAAACAAAAGAAATAAACACGAAGGACCGATGCGACCGCGCCCCTTTAATTTTGCAAAGGCGTGATCCCCTGTATGAAATTCCTGGATCCGCCCCTGAATAGAATTAGTATTTCGAGTGGAAATTCTCATCACGTGTAACTTTAACACTTATCCATTCATGACTTTGATAAACGTTAACGAACATTTTGTTTCTCTTTATAATAGTATATCAAAAGTGTTCATTAGGCAGTATGAACGTACATTAGCGAACAAAATTTGTAGTTCGAATCATTCAATTATTAAATGGTACATGTTCCCAAGATTCAGTCCTCTATGTTTGTTTGTTTGTTTTGTTCTATTTTGTTTGTTCGTTTGTTTGTTTTTCTTTTGCTTTTGGCGTCCGGACATAAGTACCGATTATATAAATAAGCAGTTGAATTGCCGGACGCTGTAGATACACGTGTACGTTCACCTCCATTGTGAGGACGGTAAAGCGTGCTACCTTCTCGCGAGTACACGTAAGACGCGATAATTGATTTATTTTTGTTTTACTCGCTTAGGCTCTTATACTGATGTCGGACACCGAAGAACGTATTCCGAATCACTTACCATTTCAGTGTATTAAAGGGAGAAATAAAGGTGCAGCATCTTAAGTACAGCGCTAATTGACCAGCTTTGGGACCGACTTAAACTAAGACGCTTTTGACTTTTTTTTTTTTTTGCTTTGTTTCACCAACCACTCACCAATGAACTTTTATAGTGATGTCGGACACCTAAGAGCGTATTCAAAATCAATGGCCCATTCAGTGTATTAGTATGACGGAGTATAAAAAGTGGAGCTTCAAAGCGCTCATTGTCCAGCTAATTGTTGGCCGTCTTACACGTAAGACGCTATTGATTCTTCATCTCTGCTTTATCCACCTTTTAACAATGGATTTTTCTCGTGATCTCGCACACCTTATAAACAGCGTTTTCAAAGTCAATTGCCCTTTTACTGTATTCGAGGGACAGCGCTAATTGGCCAGCTTGTAAAAGCCAGTGTGACTATAATATGTGTCATTTTCTCAGCTTGTTTAAGCCAGCGTGACAAGTGTATAATTACCGGGATTTTGCTCAGCTTGTAAAAGCCATCGTGACTCGTTTATTATTTACTCAGCTTGCTTAAGCCAGAGTGACTCGTGTATCATTTTCTCAGCTTGTCGCCCAAAGTGACTCGTGTATCATTTTCTCAGCTTGTCGCCCAAAGTGACTCGTGTATCTTGTTTAAGCCAGCGTAACACGTGTATCATTTGCTCAGCTTGTAAAAACCATCGTGACTCTTTTATTATTGGCTCAGCTTGTTTAAGCCAGCGTGACTCGTGTATTATTTTCTCAGCTTGTTTAAGCCAACGTGACTCGTGTATCATTTTCTCAGCTTGTTTCAGCCAGCGTGACACGTGTTTCATTTTCTCAGCTTGTAAAAGCTAACGCGACTCGTGTATAATTTTCTCAACTTGTAAAGAAAAAGCCGGCGTGACTCTTTTTTATTATCTGGAAGTCAGCGTGCCTCGTGGATTATTTTTCCTTGCTCATCGAAAAACGCAGGGCGAGTGACGTGTACTCTGTCGTTTCTATGTTATAAACATACTCTACTTTTATACGTGGCACCGCCATGCCACGTCTGAACAATGCCGACCGTGAGAAGGTCATACACTGGTGGCACGAAGGATTGACGGCCAAAGAGATTTTTCAAAAACTAAGAGAATCCCTGGTCGAAGTGAGCTCAATGACAGTGCGGAGAACCATCAAGAGGTACCTCGCGACCGGGTCAACTGGTGACCGTCCAAAATCCGGTGCACCCTCAAAGTTGACGGAGGTGCACAGGATGCTCATCGACGAAATGATGGGAAAAGATCACGAAACTTCCGCTAAGGAAATTCAGCGTAAGTTGGAAGTTGATTTCGGGGTTCGTGTCGCTGAACAGACAATTAACGAGGCCAGAAAGAAACTTGGCTGGAAGAGGACCCGCCCATGTTATGGTCAATTGATCCGCCAGAAGAACAAGGCTGCGAGATTGTCATACTGCCTGAGAATGGTGGAGACGCAGGAAACTTTCAGCAACGTTGTGTTTACAGACGAATGTACTGTGTACATTGAGAGGAATCGCCCCGGGTCGGGATTTTACTGGCGCAGGGGTACAGAGGCCCCAAGGAAATTTGATCGTCCAAAGCACATGGGCAAGGTGAACATATGGGCAGGAATATCGTACCATGGGGCGACGCGACTGGCAATCTTCACAGGGATAATGAGGAAGGAATTTCTCATCGAGAAGTTATATAGTGAGTACCTGCTGCCATTCACCGAGGCAACATTCCCTGACGGGAATTTCCGTCTCGTCCAGGACAACGATCCGAAACATCGGAGCAAAAAGTCCGTCGAATTTCTCCGCACAAACCACATTTCATGGTTCCCTACCCCACCCGAATCTCCTGACCTCAATCCAATTGAGCATGTTTGGGCCCACATGAAGTGGTTTGTGCGGAGACACGTCAAGGCGACAACAGAGGAGGAACTGAAAGTTGGCCTGGAGAGGTACTGGCAGCAGGTACTCACCCAAGAACTCATCGATCGGCAGATCGGGAATTTACGTCATGTAATTCCCGAGGTAATACGATGTGGTGGGGATTCCACCCACTACTAGGAGTGTTTTTTCCTTCATTGTTCCTTGAGAATATTGACGGGGGAGGGGGTGTCCTCATTTTCAATTCTAAGGGACAATTCGCGTAGTTAAACGCATCTACACAATTGTACTTTGCACACATTAACTGACGTGAATCATTTATACTTTTCGTGAATTTTTCTTGTGGAATGTATGATTTTTTGCATACACTTTGTCATGACGTGTTACCGCATTGTAACTTTGTACGCAGTCAAAAGGCTGATGTGAGAAAACTCCGTCGAGTTGCAAGGAATCTTCTAGTTTTTTTCTTTATTATAATTGTTATTGTTGAAATTGATGTCAGTAGTTATGACATTGTGATTTTATGCAATTTTTATCATCAAATTATTAGTATTCTTATCACGTTTATGGTAATTTTGATTCTAATCTTTATTATTCTTATTATTGCCATTGAAAGACGATGTGTATCTTACGAGTTTTCATTACTGTTCTCCTGTACTTTTAATGAACTGTAATATACTTTTATGACGTGATTCAAACTTCATTCGCAGTATGCATTACATGTACGATACCAGCAACGAAGGGTGCGTCCAACAGTGTTTGTAGACGTATATTGTTATACAGTGTAATGAAACATATTTGTTGTTGTAGGGAGGTGGCTCCATAGATGGATAGATAGAAAGACATAATGTATAGACAGATACACATGTAGCTGTATGTCTTGAACCTGATTAGGAAATTCATGTACACGTGTAGTGCAATATGAATTTCAAGTGTACTTTACAATGTACATGTAGGCCTACGATATACTTCTGCTTTCGAACCTGTTGACTGACCAGGAAAAGCGTTTTGTTGAGTTGTAAACTAAACTACGACGTATGACGTGCAGTGTAAGCCTGTACTATAGTGTACAATAAGATGTTCATTGTGGATTGTTGACTTTATACAGCTTACGATGAGTAAAATGTAGTATACTGTGTACATGAACGTGTTATCATTTATGTAGCATTCTTCCATCACTCCTCGAAAATTTGGCATAATTGTCTGTTGAATTTTACAATGCTGCTTTTGCACTTTCGAATCTGTTATGAACGTAATTTTCAGTGAAACATAATGAAACTTTGATACAATTTATTTCGCATGCGATTGATGAATGTGTGGATTGTTTACATTTCTGTACGTTCATGCCCGGGAAACTCAGTATCAGGCTGACCAGGGTAGCTGTGTTTGCATGAGTACCCAACGTTTAGTCCATCAAAATACAGAACATTTCTGTCGGCATGTTACAAGACTTTAGCCATTGACAGGCGGAAGTACTGTACATGTAGAAGTTTCACAACTGCAAACTGTTATGTTTACGTATACATGCAATGAATGACAAGAAATTGCTAAGGTAAACATCAATGCACAAACTACTGCAAAGACTCATCGCATTATACACAAGTACATTCACAATAGTAAAGGTGCACATGAGTTAAGAAGAAGTACCTTTGTGTACATGGAAAAGCCAACGAAATTGCTTTCACGAAATCAAGTTATTTAGCATTAGTCTTGTGTGTTTCTACATTGTACACTGTTCATCTGCGCACGAGCACTGAGGCTACACATGACATGTATATAACAAAACTACTGTACATTTATCGTGGATATCTGTTCGCTATGACACTGAAATTCACATGTATTATTAGATAAAGTAGCACGTGCGGGTTTGAGAGACGAGGTTGGGATGTTGCCCGTACTTGTATTTACTTGTGATAAGTATTGGAATTGCCTATGTCACTTAAATCATATCCTTCATTACGAAACTTTTTCTTACTTTGGATGAGAGACCTGTGCTGCATATTGTATATAATTATGTATCCTCACTTTGAAAATGAAGCAAACCTTTCTTTAACAATATCGATATAAATTTGAGATATAATTCGAAACCTCTTTCGTATAAAGTAACCTGTGAATCGCAATGGTTGTTCCTGAGTTAATGTTTGTGTACATGTAGATACTCACAATTCTTACTAGTGGGTGACTTAGACAGAAGTCCTTTGAAAACATGTTCTATATACTTTTCTTTATTACACTGTAGTTGTTTAATGGACGTTTTATGAAGAAAACATGAACAGAAAATTAACATGCAAGTACATACATGTATGTAGCCTACATGTACAAGTCGAAATGATAATATGTGCATTTGAGATTTCAGGCACATTTCGAATTCATTATGAAATGATATGAGAAAAATAAATACCAATCAACTAAATTGGTGGAGCCAAGAAGAAGGTTTAATAATTACGAGTATACATCTCTGAGTCTGTTGGGTGTAAGGTCGCATGCACTGAATGTCTGATGTGTTGTGTGTGTGTGTGTGTGTGTGTGTTGAGGCAAGATGGGGGAATGCTTCATCTATGGTTAACAATGAAGGTTAACATACCGCTGAACGTTATATATATATATATATATATATATATATATATATATATGAATATATATATATATACATATATATATCGATACATATATATATAAAGCAGAGTATACGCATACACAGTCATATATGAATACACTATAGGTATTTACATACAAAATTCTCACCCAATATATATATATATATATATATATATATATATATATATAAAGATGAGTAACAAAATTGCAACAAAGTTCATGCTATATTCCCCTACGGTTTATTTCTTGACACAAATTTTCGAGCGTCTCGCCGCCCTTTCTCAAGTGTTGATACTTGAGTGCTAGAAAGGTCAAAATTTGTGTCAAAAAATAAACCATCGGTGAATACAGCATGAACTCTGTTGCAATTTTATTAATTATCTTTTCATCTTCATTTCATTTCATTTCATTTTTATTTCATTTCCGGCCAAAGCATATTATATGACAATTTCATATAAACAAATTTAAAAATTTTGCCAACACGTGGAGTATATATAGTATATATATATATATATATATATATATATATATATATTGTATATATATATGTATGTATACATATATATACATATATGCATACATGTACACATATTGTTGCATACGTATATATATATATATATATATATATATATATATACACACATATATATATATATATATATATATATATATATATATATATATATTTGCAGTATCGTCTTCTCGCGATCGCTTGCAGGCAAACAGGCATGGGCACGGAGCCACACGCAGGCGCACACATACTAGTAATGCAGATGCAGATGCAGATGCATTCTTACTCCAAACACCCAGAGTAAAACATGGGTATGGTGATCGTGCTTTTTCCGTTATGGGACCAAAATTGTGGAATCAGTTACCTCTTCAGTTAAGGGAACTGTCATCGACAGAGTCATTCAAATCCAAACTTAAAACTTATCTGTTCCTTTCATACTGAGGACTGTAATTGCTGTATGTCATTAATATTGGATCAATATTGTATTTTTAATTGGTATATGTTGTATTCTTTATTTGGTATATATGGGATTGTTTTTGTTTACCATTTTCTTATTTGTTGAAATGTTTGAATATGTATATGCATGTAAATATATGATATCTTTTCATTTTTGAAGCGCCATGAGCACTGAAAAGTGGACCTGTGCGCTATACAAGTAGCCACTATTATTATTATTATTAGTAGTAGTAGTCATGATCATGAGCACACACTTACAAAGGGGATATTTATGTACAATGCATGCACGCACGGCCCCCAATGGATTCGCACGCAGGATGCTAGTCCACTACCAGTACCTGGACTGCCTTCGTATACGGTGTGTACTAGTATGGTGTGTATGGTATGAGCAATATCGCACACGGAAATACCGTCGTTGAGGGCGTGTAGTATAAGGAGAGACCCCGTGCAGATCTTTTTTTTTTCGAGGGCAGCAATTAGGCCCCCCCCCCCCCCAAAAAAAAAAAAAAAAAAAAAAAAAAAAAAATTGTTGTATTGGCGTAACACACCCGACCCTACTTTCTTTATTATTATTTTTTTTTGCTATCGATATCAAGTATCTTGTTGATTGCGATCACGATCGCAAAAACCCGGAAGTGGAAAAGGCTCTGGGGACATCGGATGTACGAGGAAGAGATCTAGCTTGCGACTCGACTCGCATAGCCTCGCTTGATCAGTACTAAGTACTAGTATGTCATCTGTTTCCCACACGGACGCGTATCTATATATATAATACGCGAAGTTGTTGTTGTTGTCGCGACCTTATGTACATTGTATTTCCTGTTTTATTCCGGCGTTGCTGGTTTGTCTATCTCCTCCCGAGCCGTCGGCTCCGGGCAGCTGCGACCGGTGCCGTCGGCCGCAGGAGAGTATCCTGCATCGAATGGCGCGGGTTTCGTCCCCTCTCAGCCTCCGTGTCGACGTCGAGGATGAAAAAGAAAAATTAATCAGATAGATGCATAATGCATTTTTGTGCGTGACGAAAGAGCCGAATGTTTTAATATTCACCAATCCTGCGCTGGACTCCTACTTTCTCGATACACAGTAGTGCATCTTTTAGCTTGCAGAGACAGTGGGATACTAAAGATAATGGGTGCAGCGAAATTTCTGACATCTTCCGGCGGACACGCAGGCATGCACACAATGTACTCTCGGGTGGGTACGGTATGCCAGTGTGTGGCCTGCGCCTGTGTATGTATTGACGATGGTCACACGAAACACTATCTGGGTGCGCGTGATATGTACACTCATTATGGTATAATACACGGCGCGGTCATACAAGTACAAGGGCATTTACGTACAGCGACGTTCGCCATTATTGGCGTGCCCAAATGAAAACAACGAACGCTGTTATTTTATTGTATTTTGCACAACTGCAGGATACTATGCAGCTCAGGTATGTCATTTTGTTCACTCTCAAGTCGGGTATCATTGTACTCAGACTGTTCAGGACGGCTAAATATCCACTTAAATTTTGTCCTTGCCGATCGTACCCTTCCATATCAGAGTACACGCGCCGCTGTTCTTTCGTTTACTGCATGCATGCATGGCTGCTGTAAACATGAATATTCATGAGACAAGCGGACGCGGGGGAAACCCTCGCTTTGCTGACCGCCAATTTTTGAAGTTACAAGTGGACATCAAATGTGTGGTTCTATGGTGCATCAAACCAAGTTTTGGTGACAAAAATAAAAAAGAGGGAGCAAATGACGACAAAAATATTCTTCTTTCTCCCATAACGTGGGAAAAGAAATATTAAAGAAAAAATATGAGGCCCTGAGACCCACGGATTCCAATGACAATGATC